>NC_133652.1:254365216-254965216 GCF_009905375.1 Apium graveolens
GGATTCATGCTTTTATTCCTATCATAATAACAACACAAATATGCTTATTTGACCGTGCAATGAGTGAGGTCTACAAAAGACTTATACAATAGTACCCATGTAGCGAGCGTTAGTGTTACACCCGGCATTTCTGTGTAATATTAATTATAAATTTGGTGTAATTATAAAGCCGAATGCAAATATATTCAACTATTGTATGCTTGTGTGAATGAAAATTTCTGCGTCTTAAATTTTCATTATGTGGTATATGAATTTTCAAATCAAAAAATTTATTTATTTCTTTCATTTTTTATTTATAAGGAATATTTTTAAACCTTGAATAAATATCTTGTTAAAAGTTATTTGTTCACAAAATTCAAAAGTAGTTTTATAAAATTTCTAAAAATCCAAGTTATTTTATGGTATAAATTTTATAATTTTTGAACTTGTGTTTTATTTTATAAAAATAAATCTTTATAAATGTTAATTGTTATAATTAGCAAATTACATAGTTATCCTTGCATGCAAATCCCTTCTATACATTCCAAAAGGGCTAAAGAGTCAATAACCACCCCACTAACTCTTATTTCCTAGCCAAATACCTTCTTTACCCTTGCATGCAAATTGAACCAAGTTCAAGTGGAAGGCTAATCATGTCAATTCCTAATTCCACTCACATTTGGCAACACAAAAACCATAAAACAAGCAAAGACATGATCATTTCATACATCACTCACCACCACACTCATTCTTCTCTCCCTCCTCTCTCATTTACTCTCGGCTTTTAGCCGAAACCCCCCTCCCCATTTTTTTTTCTTCAATCCTCAACCAAGCTTCCACTCTTTATACAAGTAAATGTTACTTTCCCTTCTATGATCACTCATATTTCAAAGAGTTTTGAGTAGAAAGTTTAAGTTTAAAGGTTGCATGTAAAGGTTTTAGTTGAAACTCAAAGTACAACCTTGATTCTTGTGAGTTTAGGGTTGTTTTTGAGAGGACTACAAGGAATGGAGAAGTGCCAAGTCTTGAGAGGGACACTCTTGATGATTAAATGGCCATTCCCTTCCATTTCATTCGGCCATGACCATATGGGAGCCGAATGAATGGTCCTTAAGACTATTCTTGTTGCTTAATTCAATTTTTGCATGTTTATGTGATAATGGCTTGAATTTTATGGTGAAAAATTCATAAAACTCTTTGCATGCTAAGTGATCACCTAGGTATATCCTATGCTAGGCTTGCATGTCAATTTTATGATGAAATATATGTAGAAAATATGTTGTTTTGGTTTGCAAAACCCGATGACATGCATGCATGTGGATTTCTCTTAGAATGTTATAAGATTTTAATCATTTGGAAAGATTTTGTTAGTGAGCTTTAATCTCAGTAGAAATAAGGTGTTAATATTGATTAATGCTCCTTGATGCATGGTAATAATTCGTGGTTATCTTTTATAAAAATGCATATCTTGTTGTTTCAAAAACATGATGATTTGTGAATTGAGTAGTGTAGTTTCTTTTGTTTTGCCATAATTGTGCCATAGGTAAAGGATGATCTCCACCAAAGTTATTTTGAGAACAAGGTAGTTAGTTCAGTAGATCACCATGATTAAGTCTTGGTTTGGGTATTGAGTTGTTGGTAGTTGAGTTTGTCAAGTCAAAACCTTGGAGAAAGGAGAGTTATAGTTTCTGCAGAAAAATCAGTTTAGTACACTGAGGTTTAGAGTGAGTTTTGACCATGTCATTGATGTGCACTTTGAGGCCCAAGCCACCAGAAGTTATTATTGGGAGTATATAAAAGGTTTTAGGTATTGGTTGGAGGTTTGCATGTCATTTGGTTAGGTGCACAAGTAGAATAACAAAATCTGTCCAGCAGGGGACAGTTTTGTTGCAACTTAGAAATAGGAAGATTTGACCATGTCATGGGTAGGCCCTCATTAGGCCCTATTGGGCCTTAGTTAGAGGGAGTGTCAGAAAAGTTTTTCCAACCATAGTTCATAGGATATGAGTTAGAACCATGTGTCACAAGTTAATTCAAGTTAGGGCGTTTTCTGCCCAGAAAAATAGGGGAACCTTGGACTTTTAGCTTAGGCCCAAGAAGGCCCAAGCCAGGCCTTGAGCCACATCAAGTTTGTGAGATGATCTTAGGTCAGAAGAGTCTTGTGTAAAAGTTTTGAAGGAAAACTTGTAGTTTAAGAGTGTCTAATGCACTCAAGAAACCATAGTTGTCATTCTGAAATTTGCACCAGTGAGCACTTTCACTTATCACATAGTTTTAGAACACTTAGGAGTGAGTATTAGGTCGACCGCCATAGTTGTAAGATAGTATAAGGTCAGAAGAATAAAAGGCACAAGTGAGGGTCAATAGGTCTTCGATAGTTTAGTAAAGGCACGTCAAGTTAGGAAGCCAAAATTAGAAGACTTTGTCTAGTTTAGCGACCAAGTGACTTAAGTTGTGAGTCAAGATCATCCAAGCCTAGTGTTGCATTATGGTGTATATAAATTATTTTGGTATTAATATATGATATGTGATTATGTGGCTATGTATTTACTTTTGTAATTTAAAAGTGAATATAAAATGAAGTGCATATAGGCCTAAGTGCCATCCGTGTTTAATTTCGGGTTGTAAATAGGTTAAGTTGGTAAGAATATATGATAATGAGGATTATTATTATTTATGTAGGATCTCGAGACGAGGGAAAACTTGCCATAAAGGTCGAGTGAAGCTCCAGTTGCTCCTACCAGTCAGACCAGACCAGCCTTTTCTCAAGGCAAGTGATTCAACTTGACCTTCATATTTACTGCTAATCATTCATACATTGTTACAACTATCCTGTGTCATTAGATATACTAAATCAAGCGTATCTTATGTTTATCTTTGAATTATATAGAGATGCCATGAACCCTCGAGTATGTATTGCAAGTAGTTCAGAAGTCTTTTCATGATAGTTGAAGGCCATGATATAATAAAGAGTTGTTATAATACTTGATTGATCCTCTTGATTAACATGCTAATGATTCCTAAGTATTAATATCTCATCCTGATACTTGAACCCCTATAGAACCTTACTTTGAATTATGATAGTCAGATACTTACCAACGTGATTCCTCATTGATTGATACCCTCTTTCTTATCCTAAAGCTTGACAATTCTGATATGTCCTGAGTTAAAGATCATTCTTCATACCTTAACACCCTTAGTATTCATGAAGCTTACATTCTTGATGATCCAGCATTTGAACCTTGATGAGAAACCATTGCTTAAAGCCCAATTTGGCATTATTTTTTTTTTTAATATCCAATAGCCTCACTAAATCCCCATGTCTAAATCTTTGATATATGAAAACCATTCAGTTACTTTAATAGAGTACAGTTTTGTGAATCGTGGCCCTGAGATTTAGTACCATATTTCCCGTGTTTCGAGTTGATCTATAAACCCTTGATAAAAATGTTTACTGTAAAAAGAGATTTTGGTTATAATTCGGCATCGGTTTTGAAATAAATAAAATGTGGGTTTTTCAGTCCCAAAGGGGGATAAATGTTTTCTTTGAATGGTGGATCTGGACTGAGACGCGAGTCCTTTCCACACTTATATTAGGCTTAAAAGTTGCCTAGGGATTCCCATTAATGTTTTAGAACCCAGCGAGGTTCGGGATTACTTCGCGGCTGATCACCGGCTGTAATCCGTAGCGTCATAAAATGATTTTGATTAAGACATGATTTTGAAATTGTTTTGATACAAGTAAAAATGATGCCATCACTCATAGTTTTATCCTTCGTTATCATTGGTTATGTCTTTCCATTGTCATTCTTTAATGTATTATCTCGATTTATGTTTTGTATCGTACTGTTAGCACTTGTTGAGCATTTGGCTCACTCCTTGCTTTATCCTGATATTACAGCAAGCAGCTATGGTTAGATTCAAGCAGACTGCCCGTAAGACCTGTGATGCTGATGCTTATGTTCGAGCTCAGGTAGAATAAGTGATAGTAGTTTGTGTGAGGACTCGGTATTTAAAATCAGATGTAATAGTTGGTAGTGTTGGGCTGTTCCAAACCCTAAACTGTAAGATCTTGGAGTTGGTTGTGTATACTTCTTTTTAATATGTTGTAATAGTATTATATTTAATTTGTTGCTTAAGTTGGGGGCGTGACAGGTTTTGGTATCAGAGCTACGGTTTAGAGTCCCTGGACAGCCCAAATAGGTTATAGGATATGTGTGTAGGTTATAGATAATATGTGAGAGAGTAGGTTAAGTAAATTTATTATTAATACCCCTCTTATTGGTTTGTCAACAAAGGGCGCATTCCTCGTCATCCTCTGGTTCGGACGACACTATTGCTTTCACGGTGTATGCTGAGTTGAGGCGCGAGTTCGACATGCTTCAGGGCAAGTACGACTGACTGATAGACCGATTGAAGAACATGTATCCGGACAACCGAAACTACGAAGGGAAGCCCAAGGAGCAGATGACTGCGAGACTTGAGATCTTGGTTCAGTACGTCAACACTAAGCTTGAGGAGATGCCAGCGCACCGGGACCGTACCAGCCAGTATGTCATTCAGATGGTGGCGGATGAGCTCCAGAGCATTATGAAGACACTTCGAGAGGAAAGGACAAGCCCCATTCAGATGGAGTGGAGCCTTAGTTCTTTCCATTTACCTTTCATGTTGTTGTACTATCAGACTCTGTGGAATCCCCAGTTGTTTTCGTTGTTTCCTTTAAATAAGCCTGTTATTCCTAGAATCAGACTCTGTCCTAACCCTATGTATTGTGACCTTTAAAATTTCAATAATTATGTTTTATTATTCCATTTGCTCTCAATTGTTATTTTACGTTTTTATATGCATCACCATATCTGCTTAATTTGGAAACTTGACCCCATATGTAAATAAGAATGCCATGCGATACCCTCGAATCATTTTATCATTCATATCTATTTTGACATAACTCTTATTTCAGGATCATGCCTCCCAAAAAGAAGAACCCAACAACCACATCCACCACAGACCCAAACATTCTTCGACTACTGGAAACTTTGCAACAGCAAACCAATGCTATAGCTCAACAATAACTAACTCTTCAATAACGAATTGAAAACCAAGATAACCGTGAACCACACCAACCACCTGAACCACCAGTACCACCTAGACAAATTGTCACTTTCAAGGCTTTTCAGAATGTGAATCCACCTGCATTTCATGATACCACTGATCCAGTGATAGCTAACACATGGATCAAGGAGATGGAAAGGGCTTTTGAGTTGGTACAGTTAGGGGACGATCAGAAGACGACGTATGCTACTTACTTCTTGAAGGGAGAAGTCATCTATTGGTGGGAGTCAGTAAAAGCTATGGAAGTCACTCAGCAGGTTTCTTGGGAAAGATTTAAGAAGTTATTTCTGGACAAGTATTACCCTAAGTACATGCAGAATCAGATGGAGCTTAAATTTCTTGAGTTGAAGCAAGGGAACATGACTGTACTGGAGTATGAGAAGAAGTTTACTGAGTTGTCAAGGTTTGTGACGAAGTATACCAGCACTGAGGAGGAAAAAGCAAAGAAATTTCAACAAGGATTGGAGCCTTGGATCAGAGATAGAGTGGCTATGTTTGAGCTTGAAACTTATGCGGGAGTAGTACAGAAAGCTGCTCTGATTGAGAATAATGGGATGCAGTTAAGGAAGGAGAGGGATAACAAGAAGAGGAAGGTTCCATTTTATGGAGAAAAGTCTGAAGTGGGAAGTTCACAAGATCGGAATGTAAAGAGGATCGGATTCCAGAAGGGCGGAAATTTTCAAAAGAAAGGAAATTTGGGTAAAAGGCAAGAATTGAAGGGGAACAATCAGGCAAGCCAAGGGCAAGTTGGAGAAAACAGGTTCCAGAGACCGGAATGCAAGCACTGTGGAAGAAGGCACCCCGGAGTGTGTAATAAGTTGAGCATGACATGTTATAGGTGCAATCAGAAGGGACATTTGGCAAATGAGTGCAAGATGCCGAAGCCAGGAGTTACGTGTTACAAGTGTGGGAGAACTGGAC
This sequence comes from Apium graveolens, assembly GCF_009905375.1. NCBI lineage: Eukaryota > Viridiplantae > Streptophyta > Magnoliopsida > Apiales > Apiaceae > Apium > Apium graveolens. The sequence goes on from NC_133652.1 coordinate 254,371,229, forward strand.
ATATAGTTAGGGAGTGCAAGGCAACCGGGCCAGTCAAAGCTCTGATAAACGTGGCAAGTACCAGTGCAAGCGTGCCAGCCGAGGTATTAGCATTACCTCCACCACCTGCACCAACCCCGCAAGCAACAGCAAGGACATTTGATCTGAAGATGAAGGATGTTGTTCAGAATTCTGAGGTGATAGCAGGTACACTTTTACTCAATAATGTAAAAGCTAAAGTATTGATTGATTCGGGAGCAACAAGATCTTTCATATCAGAATCTTTTGTTGATAAGTTTCAATGTGATAAAATGATTATGAGTGAGATAGTAAATGTGGTAATTGCAAACCAAGAGAAGATTCCTGTGAATCAATTTTGTCCAAAGTGTGAGATCGATATTTCGGGGTATAAGTTTTCAGCCGACTTGATACTCTTCAAGTTGGGAGAGTTTGACATAATTTTAGGCATGGATTGGTTAGGAGAAAATAGTGCTCAAATTAATTGTAAGACCAAGAAGGTGTATTTAAAGACGAAGAATGGAAAGAAGGTAGTATTCAAGGGGCAGAGGCAAGAGCAACTATTTCTTACAATTGTTCAGGCTAAGAAGCTACTTAGAAAAGGTTGTGAGTCATTTCTAGCGTATGTAGTGGATTCAGAAAAAGGCAGTCCCAGCATAGAAGATATCCCCGTAGTTAACGAGTTTCCCGATGTGTTTCCCGACGAACTACCAGGCTTACCACCAGATCGACAAATCGAGTTCGAGATCAACCTTGCTCCAGGCACGGAACCAGTTTCAAAGGCCCCATATAGAATGGCACCAGCAGAAATGAAAGAGTTGGCGAGCCAGCCACAAGAATTGTTAGATAAAGGAGTGATACGGCCAAGTACGTCGCCATGGGGAGCACCTGTTCTGTTTGTCAAGAAGAAATATGGGAGTATGCGACTATGCATAGATTATCGGGAATTGAATAAAGTAACGATCAAGAACCGCTACCCGCTACCAAGAATAGATGACCTTTTTGACCAGTTGTAGGGAGCAAAATGCTTTTCGAAGATTGATTTGAGATCGGGATACCATCAATTAAAGATCAAGGAAGAAGATATTCCCAAGACCGCATTTAGGACCAGATATGGGCATTATGAATTCCTAGTAATGCCGTTTGGATTGACCAATGCTTCGGCCGCCTTTATGGATCTGATGAATCGAGTATTTAAGAAGTATTTGGACAAGTTTGTCGTGGTGTTCATTGATGACATCCTTATTTATTTTAAGTCGGAAGAAGAACATAAACAACACCTCTGGATAGCATTAGAGATACTTCGTCAAGAAAAGTTGTATGCCAAGTTTACCAAATGTGAGTTTTGGTTAAGGGAAGTTCAATTTTTGGGGCATGTCATTGGAAATGAAGGAGTTAAAGTGGATCCGGCAAATATTGAGGCAGTTATGAGTTGGGAAACACCAAAGACTCATACGGAAGTGCGAAGTTTTCTAGGATTGGCCGGATACTATAGGAGGTTCGTCAAGGATTTCTCGAAAATCGCCACGCCATTGACCAAGTTAACCAGAAAGAATCAAAAGTTTGAATGGAGTGCAGAATGTGAGGATAGCTTTCAAGAGTTGAAGCATAAATTGGTAACAGTTCCGGTATTAGTACTACCAGATGATCAAGGGAACTTTGTAATTTTCAGTGACGCTTCACATAAGGGTTTGGGTTGTGTGTTAATGCAACACGGTAAAGTGATCGCATATGCGTCAAGACAGTTGAAACTGCATGAGTTAAAGTACCCGACGATGACTTGGAACTAGCCCCCATAGTGTTCGCACTTAAGATTTGGAGACATTATCTCTACGGAGAGAAGTGTGAAATCTACACGGATCATAAGAGTTTAAAGTACATTTTCACTCAGAAGGAACTCAATATGAAGCAGAGGAGATGGCTGGAATTGATCAAGGACTATGACTGCTCGATAAATTACCATCCTGGAAAGGCGAATGTTGTGGCCGATGCTCTAAGTAGGAAAGAGAGACTGATTATGATGATAACATCAAAAGAGTTATCTGAAGAAATCGAGAGATTTGAACTGGAACTTTGCGATCGTGGAAAAGTTGAGGAAGTTTGTCGCGCAATGACTTTTCAGCCAACACTAGTGGAAAAGATAAAGAAATGTCAAGAAGAAGTAATGGAGAAAGAGAAGAATCAGTTATCTGGAGAGGAGATTAATACTCAAAGGGATGAGCAAGGGATACTAAGGTTCTCTTCCAGAATATGGATTCCTCATGTACCTGAATTAAAGAATGAGATCCTCCATGAAGCCCACAATTCGAAATTTTCAATCCACCCGGGAAGTACCAAGATGTATCGAGACTTAAAGAAGAACTTTTGGTGGCTAAATATGAAGCGAGACGTGGCAGAATGGGTTGCAAAGTGTTATACTTGTCAGAAAGTGAAGGCAGAACATCAACGACCAAGCGGATTAATTCAGCCCCTGAAGATTCCAGAATGGAAAAGGGAAAATATCGCTATGGACTTTATAGTAGGACTACCGCGAACGAAATCCGGGCATGACGCAATATGGGTTATAGTTGATCGTCTTATAAAGTCGGCGCATTTCCTTCCAATAAACGAGAAGTCATCATTGGACAAATTGGTTCATCTGTATGTGCGCGAAATCGTACTGAGGCATGGCGTACCCGTATCAATAGTTTCAGACAGAGATCCCCGATTTAACTCGAGATTCTGGGAGCAATTTCAGGAATGTCTTAGCACGAAGTTGAATATGAGCACGGCATACCACCCGCAGACTGATGGTCAGAGCGAAAGGATAATTCAAACAATCGAAGACATATTGCACAGTTGTGCAATCGATTTTGCAGGAAGTTGGGACGATCACTTGCCGTTGATTGAATTCTCTTACAATAATAGCTATCATTCCAGTATCGGCATGCCACCATACGAAGCTTTGTACGGGCGAAAATGTAGATCACCAACAAGTTGGGATGAAGTAGGAGAAGGAAGAATTCTCAGCTCGGAATTGGTACAACAGTTGCATGATTCAGTCAAGTTAATTAAAAAAAGGTTGCTGCTCAAGATAGACAGAGGAAGTATGCGGATCCAGCGCGTAAGGATGTTCAATTCCAAATTGGCGAAGCTGTTTTGTTGAAGGTGTCACCTAGAAAAGGGTTGTCTAGATTCGGCAAGAAAGGGAAGTTAGCACCTAGATATATAGGTCCTTTTGAAATTTTGAGTCAAATAGAGAAGGTGGCCTACGAGTTGGCCTTACCACCTCAGTATCAGCACGTGCATAATGTGTTCCATGTGTCATTGCTTAAGAAGTACAATCCTGACGCTAGTCATGTGATAGAATATGAACCTGTAGAAATTCAGGTAGACCTATCATTTGTGGAGCAACCGGTTAAAATACTCGACTGGCAAGAAAAGAGTCTTAGAAATAAGTCAGTAAAGTTAGTAAAAGTACTTTGGAGGAACCCTAAGGTCGAAGAATCGACTTGGGAGTTAGAGTCTGATATGCGTTCCCGGTATCCTCATCTATTCTCTTAGATTCTGGGGACAGAATCCCTTAAGGGGGAGAGGATGTTACACCCGGCATTTCTGTGTAATATTAATTGTAAATTTGGTGTAATTATAAAGCCGAATGCAAATATATTCAACTATTTATGCTTGTGTGAATGAAAATTTCTGCGTCTTAAATTTTCATTATGTGGTATATGAATTTTCAAAGCAAAAAATTTATTTATTTCTTTCATTTTTGATTTATAAGGAATATTTTTAAACCTTGAATAAATATCTTGTTATAAGTTATTTGTTCACAAAATTCAAAAGTAGTTTTATAAAATTTCTAAAAATCCAAGTTATTTTATGGTATAAGTTTTATAATTTTTGAACTTGTGTTTTATTTTGTAAAAAAAATCTTTATAAATGTTGATTGTTATAATTAGCAAATTACATAGTTATCCTTGCATGCAAATCCCTTCTATACATTCCAAAAGGGCTAAAGAGTCAATAACCACCCCACTAACTCTTATTTCCTAGCCAAATACCTTCTTTACCCTTGCATGCAAATTGAACCAAGTTCAAGTGGAAGGCTAATCATGTCAATTCCTAATTCCACTCACATTTGGCAACACAAAAACCATAAAACAAGCAAAGACATGATCATTTCATACATCACTCACCACGACACTCATTCTTCTCTCCCTCCTCTCTCCTTCACTCTCGGCTTTTAGCCAAAACTCCCCTCCCCATTTTTTTTTCTTCAATCCTCAACCAAGCTTCCACTCTTTATACAAGTAAATGTTACTTTCCCTTCCATGATCACTCATATTTCAAAGAGTTTTGAGTAGAAAGTTTAAGTTTAAAGGTTGCATGTAAAGGTTTTAGTTGAAACTCAAAGTACAACCTTGATTCTTGTGAGTTTAGGGTTGTTTTTTAGAGGACTACAAGGAATGGAGAAGTGCCAAGTCTTGAGAGGGAAACTCTTGATGATTAAATGGCCATTCCCTTCCATTTCATTCGGCCATGACCATATGGGAGCCGAATGAATGGTCCTTAATACTATTCTTGTTGCTTAATTCAATTTTTGCATGTTTATGTGATAATGGCTTGAATTTTATGGTGAAAAATTGATAAAACTCTTTGCATGCTAAGTGATCACCTAAGTATATCCTATTCTAGGCTTGCATGTCAATTTTATGATAGAATACATGTAGAAAATATGTTGTTTTGGTTTGCAAAACCCGAAGACATGCATGCATGTGGATTTCTCTTAGAATGTTATAAGATTTTGATCATTTGGAAAGATTTTGTTAGTTAGCTTTAATCTCAGTAGAAATAAGGTGTTAATATTGATTAATGCTCCTTGATGCATGGTAATAATTCATGGTTATCTTTTATAAAAATGCATATCTTGTTGTTTCAAAAACTTGATGATTTGTGAATTGAGTAGTGTAGTTTCTTTTGTTTTGCCATAATTGTGCCATAGGTAAAGGATGATCTCCACCAAAGTTATTTTGAGAATAAGGTAGTTAGTTCAGTAGATCACCATGATTAAGTCTTGGTTTGGGTATTGAGTTGTTGGTAGATGAGTTTGTCAAGTCAAAACCTTGGAGAAGGGAGAGTTATAGTTTCTGTAGAAAAATCAGTTTAGTACCCTGAGGTTTAGAGTGAGTTTTGACCATGTCATTGATGTGCACATTGAGGCCCAAGCCACCAGAAGTTAGTATTGGAAGTATATAAAAGGTTTTAGGTGTTGGTTGGAGGTTTGCATGTCATTTGGTTAGGTGCACAAGTAGAATAACAAAATCTGTCCAGCAGGGGACAGTTTTGTTGCAACTTAGAAATAGGAAGATTTGACCATGTCATGGGTAGGCCCTATTGGGCCTTAGTTAGAGGGATTGTCAGAGAAGTTTTTCCAACCATAGTTTATAGGATATGAGTTAGAACCATGTGTCACAAGTTAATTCAAGTCAGGGCGTTTTCGGCCCAGAAAAACAGAGGAACCTTGGACTTTTAGCTTAGGCCCAAGAAGGCCCAAGCCAGGCCCTTGAGCCACATCAAGTTTTTGAGATGCCCTTAGGTCAGAAGAGTCTTGTGTAAAAGTTTTGAAGGAAAACTTATAGTTTAAGAGTGTCTAATGCGCTCAAGAAACCATAGTTGTCATTCTGAAATTTGCACCAGTGAGCACTTTCATTTATCACATAGTTTTAGAACACTTAGGAGTGAATATTAGGTCGACCACCATAGTTGTAAGATAGTATAAGGTCAGAAGAATAAAAGGCACAAGTGAGGGTCAATAGGTCTTGGATAGTTTAGTAAAGGCACGTCAAGTTAGGAAGCCAAAATTAGAAGACTTTGTCTAGTTTAGCGACCAAGTGACTTAAGTTGTGAGTCGAGATCATCCAAGCCTAGTGTTGCATTAAGGTGTATATGGAGTTATTTTGGTATTAATTTATGATATGTGATTATGTGGCTATGTGTTTACAATTGTAATTTAAAAGTGAATATAAAATTACGTGCATATAGGCCTAAGTATCATCCGTGTTTAATTTCGGGTTGTAAATAGGTTAAGTTGGTAAGAATATATTATAATGAGGATTATTATTATTTATGTAGGATCTCGAGACGAGAGAAAACTTACCATAAAGGTCGAGTGAAGCTCCAGTTGCTCCTACCAGTCAGACCAGACCAGCCTTTCTCAAGGCAAGTGATTCAACTTGACCTTCGTATTTACTGCTAATCATTCATATATTGCTACAACTATCCTGTGTCATTAGATATACTAAATCAAGCGTATCTTATGTTTATCTTTGAATTATATAGAGATGCCATGAACCCTCGAGTATGTATTGCAAGTAGTTCAGAAGTCTTTTCATGATAGTTGAAGGCCATGATATAATACAGAGTTGTTATAATACTTGATTGATCCTCTTGATTAACATGCTAATGATTCCTAAGTAATAATATCTCATCCTGATACTTGAACCCCTATAGAACCTTACTTTGAATTTTGATAGTCAGATACTTACCAATATGATTCATCATTGATTGATACCCTCTTTCTTATTCTAAAGCTTGACAATTCTGATATGTCCTGAGTTAAAGATCATTCTTCATACCTTAACACCCTTAGTATTCATGAAGCTTACCTTCTTGATGATCCAGCATTTGAACCTTGATGAGAAACCATTGCTTAAAGCCCAATTTGGCATTATTTTTTTTTTAATATCCAATAGCCTCACTAAATCCCCATGTCTAAATCTTTGATATATGAAAACCATTCAGTTACTTTAATAGAGTACAGTTTTGTGAATCGTGGCCCTGAGATTTAGTACCATATTTCCCGTGTTTCGAGTTGATCTATAAACCCTTGATAAAAATGTTTACTGTAAAAAGAGATTTTGGTTATAATTCGGCATCGGTTTTGAAATAAATAAAATGTGGGTTTTTCAGTCCCAAAGGGGGATAAATGTTTTCTTTGAATGGTGGATCTGGACTGAGACGCGAGTCCTTTCCACACTTATATTAGGCTTAAAAGTTGCCTAGAGATTCCCATTAATGTTTTAGAACCCAGCGAGGTTCGGGATTACTTCGCGGCTGATCGCCGGCTGTAATCCGTAGCGTCATAAAATGATTTTGATTAAGACATGATTTTGAAATTGTTTTGATACAAGCAAAATGATGCCATCACTCATAGTTTTATCCCGCGTTATCATTGGTTATGTCTTTCCATTGTCATTCTTTAATGTATTATCTCGATTTATGTTTTGTATCGTACTGTTATCACTTGTTGAGCATTTGGCTCACTCCTTACTTTACCCTGATATTACAGCTAACAGCTATGGTTAGATTCAAGCAGACTGCCCGTAAGACCTATGATGCTGATGCTTATGTTTGAGCTCAGGTAGAATAAGTGATAGTTGTTTGTGTGAGGACTCGGTATTTAAAATCAGATGTAATAGTTGGTAGTGTTGGGTTGTTCCAAACCCTAAACTGTAAGATCTTGGAGTTGGTTGTGTATACTTCTTTTTAAAATGTTGTAATAGTTATATTTAATTTGCTGCTTAAGTTGGGGGCGTGACAGTTAGGTTAGCGAATCCCAGACTATACAAGCCTTAGGTCACTAGGCACAAAGTCCCCTAAGAACTTAATAACTCGAGTACTAAAGAGCCCACTCGTGATCAATTATACATAACACTATTTTTTTCTTTTTTTTTCTTTTTCCTTTTTTTCAAATTTCTGAACCAGTGCGTTTCGCTCCATCTCGCTCAACCCTAGACTACTCATATAAAATGAGATGGCTACTAGCCATTTGACACCTAGCCACAACAACTAGCAATGAAATCTAATTTTCTCCAATTTCTAAATATCCATGTTAATTTATTATTAAGAGAATATCCTAAATTCTAAATATAACCAAGCGATTAAACCTTGACAAACATGACCATGATCTAGCCCTCAAGCAACCTATAAGACTTCGTGCAATACAATTGTCTCTAGCATGCAAATTAATTCGATAAGGCTTAACATCACTAAATACAACATCACTACACTAGCATCAATATCACAAATCAATCGGAAAAATCATCTAAGGGGTCATGTTATTATGCAAATACATGAAACTATAGGAACAAACTATCATAAAAATACTACAAAAATAAAAAAAAAACTACTACATGGTAAATATATAACTATATGAACTAAACTATCCTGAATATGCAAACTATATGCGACTCACACAAAATATATTACTTCAACTACTACCCCCAAACTTAAAATTTTCACTGTCCTCAATGAAGGTAATAGTAAGGAATTAGGCATACCTACTCATAATCAGGATCCTCACCCCCAACGGGTGGAGTATCAGGCGTGTCTGGAGGTGGATATACGGAGTCCTCACCAAATACTGGCCACTGGATGTCAACACATGTGGCCATGAAAGCAGTCCCTAGTGCCTGGGTGAGATCACATGTAAACTGACTATGGATGTCATGTATCGCATCCATCCTCCTCGCAAGACACCTATACTGCGCCATGCCCATACTAACTCCAACATCTGCTTCTGCTTCTACTCCTGCTGTGATGGCTGCTGTGACTGGGATGGCTCTACTTCCTCACCCAACTGAGCTCTTCATGTCGCTTCACGGGCATGCTTTGACCTACCAGCAAACGTCTGATCAACTGGCCGCTTGCCCGGAAGAAGATCATATGAATAACCAAGCCCCTTAGGATCGGGCTTACCACCGTACCACTCCACCATACTCAATAATGTCGAACTATCAATAGCATAACTAGGCAGCTGAAGTTGCTCATGTGCGGCCCAACAAATACCAACTGCCACACACAGCTTCGTCACAATGAACGCATAGGGTATAGAACCCGTAGTACTCCCTCACAAAAATCTCAGAATCCCTTGGTGGATAACCATACCAAGGTCCACATAGTCACCCTGCAAAATACCCCACAACAAGCGTGCACGCTCCACAGTGACATCATGCACATGAGAAGATGACATGATGTTAGCACAAATAAAAGAATTCCATGCATGTGCAAACCTGTTCATGTACGAAGCAGGGAACGTGGAATAATTAGTCGTGCCCCACTTGAACTTCCAGTGAGTCTCAGGCACACATAGAGTAGCAACTATCAAATCCAAATCAAACTCCTCTGGAGACTTCTCATTCCAAATATCCTGACCAGGCTTCCTCGTGGGCTGCTCAATTACCCTCTTTATCGCCTCAGCACTATACTCCACTGTCATCCCCCAAACCACAGTAAAACAATTCTTCTCCGCCTTCGCATTAGCATAAAACTCATGAACAACACTCATTGGCGCAGCAGTGGGTGCCTCGCAAAAAGCAACCCAGCCATCTCCAAGATCATCTCCAACAACTTACCATCTTTCCCTGATGGCATAAAACCAGCTCCTTGTTTATAGGCTTCGAGAGAAGCCTTGTATACTTCGCTTCAGCCTCGGGAGTCGAAAACCTAGGCCTCACACCACCTGCACTTGAAGAATCAGTGGTGTTGCTGCTTACTTGAGTTCGCTGTCTTTTGGGTGCCATTGGGATTGAATAAGAGAGAATAAAAGATAAGTGTTTAAGAGAGAATTGTGTTTGAGAATTTAAGAAGTGATGGAGAAGTTTGTGTATAAGTGTGTATATATATAAGAGGTTGGAAGAGAATTAGATATAGAATAGAAGTGGGAATTGATTTTGGGAATAGTGGGAATAATGAGTTTGATTTGGAGAGGAAAATTTGGGATGTGGAAGAGTAAAAATCGGGTAGAATTTGATTTTATAGTAAAGTCCCCGATTTTCTCTTCTTCTTTTGCCTTTTATTTTTTTCAGAATCAGGGGGCAGCGCGGCCGCACGCTACCTCAGCGCAGGCGCGCCGTGCTTCTGCCTTATCAGTGCGGCCACCCCGCTAGGCAGCGCGGGCGCGCTCTGTCGTTGGAGAACTAGCACGACCGCCCCGCTTCCTCAGCACGGGCGTGCCATGCTACTAATGTACAATAAACTTGGGTTGCCTCCCATGAAGCGCTTGCTTTATATTATTAGCTTAACGTAAAATTGCGAGATCAAACGGATAATAAGATGGCACTAACCACCTCACGGTTTGCCGTGTCACTATAGTAATGCTTCAACCTCTGACGATTTACCTTGAATGCTTGGCCCGAATCATTCTCGAAAATCTCCACCGCTCCATGTGGAAACACAGTTTTGACGAAAAACGGCCCCAACCACCTTGACTTCAACTTCCCAGGAAAAAGACGGAGATGAGAGTTAAATAAAAGAACTTTTTGTCCTGACATAAAGATTCGAGTACTAGACCCCTATCGTGCCACCTCTTGACTTTCTCCTTATACATTTTATTGTTTTCATAAGCTTGAAGTCGAAACTCATCGAGTTCATTCAATTGAAGCATTCTCTTCTTTCCAGCTGCATCCAAATCAAGATTCAAGTTCTTCTACGGTTTATGCTCGAGCTCCACCGGCAGATGACAGCCCTTACCATAAATCAACAGAAACGGAGACATTCCCAATGGAGTCTTGTATGTTATTCAATACGCCCAAATAGCATCATCAAGCTTCAAAGACTAATCTTTCCTTGATGGACACACAACCTTCTCTAAAATGCGCTTGATCTCTCTGTTAGATACCTCAGCTTGACCATTCGTCTGAGGATGATAAGCCGTAGCAATGCAATGATTCACATTATATCTTTGCATTATAGCAGTGAACTTGCGATTGCAAAAATGCGACCCCTCATCACTGATTATAACTGTCGGAGTTCCAAATCTTGTGAATATCTGCTTATGAAGAAAATTAAGCACTACCTTCGCATCGTTTGTTGGCAACGCCTTGACTTCCACCCATTTCGGCACATAATCGACCGCCAACAAGATATACTGATTGCTACAAGATGAGACAAATGGCCCCATGAAGTCAATTTTCCAAAAATTGAAGACTTCAACCTCAAGAAGCACATTAAGAGGTATCTCATCCCGCTTGGACATATTACCCACATGTTGACATCGATCACATTTCAAAATGAACTGATGAGTATCTTTAAACAAAGTTGACCAAAAGAAACCTGCTTGAAGAATATGAGCTGCTGTCTTTTCTCCACCATAATGTCCTCCATAAGCTGTTGAGCGCAATCTCGTAAGATCCCCCCATTTCGCTTTAAGGAATCCATCTCCTGATGATTTGGTCAGCTCCTTGTCGAAAAAGAAATGGCTTATCCCACATATACCACTTCACTTCATGCAGAAACTTCTTCCTTTGAGCATCCACAAGTCGGGAGGCATGATATTACTCACAAGGTAGTTCATAATGTCTACAAATCACGGTTCTTCCTCTTGTACTCCAAACAGTTGTTCATCGGGAAAAGACTCATTTATTAATGTCTTATCCAGGGAAGTTACACTTGGATCCTCTAAACGAAAGAGATGATCAGCAACTTGATTCTCAGTACCTTTTATGTCCTTGTACTCTAACTCAAATTCTTGAAGTAAAAGAACCCATCTGATCAATCTAGGCTTCGAGTCCTTCTTCGAGACGAGATATCAAATTATAGCATGATAAGTGAAAACTGTCACCTTCGTCCCAAGCAAATAAGATTGAAATTTCTTAAAACCATAGACAATAGCCAAAAGTTCTTTCTCCGTAGTAGTATAATTCAGATGAGCACCATTTAGGGTCTTACTAGCATAGTAGACCACATGAAATATGTTGTTCTTTCTTTGTCCAAGAACTGCTCGAACTGCATAGTAACTTGTATCATACATCATTTCAAACGGTTCACTCCAGTCAGGTGCAGTTATGACAGGTGCCATAATTAAACTCTTCTTTAAGAACTTAAAAGCATCCAAGCACTCGTTATCAAACTTAAACGGGACATCCTTCTCCAGAAGATTGCACAAAGGTTTAGAAATTTTTGAGAAGTCCTTGATGAACCCCATGTAGAATCCCGCATGACCAAGAAAACTGCTTGGGGAAGATTTTGGATGACCCCCACTTTGGCTTTGTCCACCTCAAGACCCTTACTAGAGACCTTATGCCCAAGAATAATGCCCTGTCACACCATAAAGTGACATTTCTCCCAATTGAGAACCAGATTGATCTCAACATACCTCTTGAGAATGTCGCCTAGATTCTGCAAGCACTCATCAAATGAATCGCCAAACACAGAGAAATCATCCATGAACACCTCCACATTCTGACCAATCATATCAGAGAAGATAGCCATCATGCATCTCTAAAATGTGGCCAGTGCTCCACATAACCCAAAAGAAACCCTTCTAAAGGAGAAATTACCAAATGGACAAGTGAAAGTAGTCTTCTCCTGATCTTCTGGAGCAATGCAAATTTGATTATAGCCCGAATAGCTATCCAGAAGACAGTAGTACTCATGCCCAGCCAATATATCAAGCATCTGATCAAGAAACGGCATAGAAAAATGATATTTTCTCATGGCCTTGTTCAGCTTCCTGTAATCCATGCAAACTCTCCACCACGTGACTGTTCGAGTAGGAATGAGCTCATTCTTCTCATTAGCAACGAGTGTGATACCTCCTTTCTTTGGTACACACTGAACTGGACTCACCCAAGAACTGTCAGAAATGGGATAGATGATCCCTGCATCCAGCCACTTAAGAATTTCCTTCTTCACTACTTCCTTCATGATAGGGTTTAACCTTCTTTGTTGCTCAATAATAGGCTTGCTATCTTCCTCTAGCATAATTTTATGCATATAATAAGAAGGGATGATTCCCTTGATATCTGTTATTGTCCATCCAATTGCCGATTTGAATTCTCTCAGAATTCTCAAGAGTTTTTTCTCGTCGCTACCTGAAAGGTCAGATGCAATAATAACAGGCAAAGTAGATGCATCACCTATAAACGCATACCTCAAATGTTCAGGTAAAGGCTTAAGCTCAAGTGTAGGAGCTTCCTCAATAGATGGGTTGAGGTGCTTAGGAGATTTGTTCAGGTCCTCCATTCCAAGAGATTCAAAAGGCATGTGAATCTTCCTCTTCCAGGAAGAAGCATTCAGAAATTGTAACTGCTCATCCCCTTCATCATCTTCACTATCGAAATTCCCCACCAAGGCCTTCTCCAAGGCATCAGACCTTAGCAATTGATCAAGTTCTGAAGTAACCACAGAATCAAAAAACTCCACCTTTAAGCACTCCTCATTTTCCGGAGGGAACTTCATCGCATTGAACACATTAAAAGTAACATCCTGATCCAATACTCGCATGAGCTCACCTTTCTGCACATCAATCAAGGTTCGTTCAGTCGCCAAGAAAGGTCTTCCCCAGATTATGGGAATCTTCTTATCCTCCTCGAAATGAAGAATTACAAAATCAGCAGGAAAGATGAGTTTATCCACCTTGACCAAAACATCCTCAACAATGCCTCGTGGATAAGTAATAGAACAATTGGCCAACTGCAAAGTCATATAAGTAGGCTTTAGATCCGGTAAGTCCAACTTCTAGAAGATTGACAAAGGCACCCGATTGATGCTAGCTCCCAAGTCACATAAGCGTTTGTCAAATGGCACCTTTCCAAGGGTGCATGAAATAGTGAAGCTTCCAGAATCTTTAAGCTTCGGAGGCAATTTCTATTACAGTACAGCACTGCATTCCTCCGTGAGAGCAGCGGTCTCTAAGTCATCAAGCTTCACCTTTTGAGAGAGAATACCTTTCATAAACTTCGCATAACTAGGCATTTGTTCAAGAGCTTCAGCGAAAGGTATGTTGATGTGAAGTTTCTTGAACACCTCCAGAAACTTCTCAAACTGCTTATCCAGCTTTTTCTTCTGCAGCCTCTTAGGAAAAGGAGGTGAAGGATAGATCTGTTTCTCCCCTGTATTACCCTCAGGAGGAGTGTGCTCAATAGTAGTCTTCCTTGGTTCCACTTCCGCACTTCTTCTTTTTCAGCCTCAGCTTCAGATTCAGGAGTCTTAGCTTTTTTAGGATTTTCAACCTTAACAGACCTCAATGTAATTACCTAATTGTATGTTGTGGTGAAATATTGTTCCAAACCAATAACCCTTATTTTGTAAAAGGACAAGTATATGTATATTCTGAAAATGAACACCGAACCGATTTTCGAGAACGTGAACCCTAATTAATACGTTTGTTATAATAATGAGTATGTTATGAGTCGGATTTTGTTAATGTACGGGTAGACTGTTAGCGAGGATATGTCAAGCATATTAGGACGTCTAATTTAGGGTATTTCGGTTCTGTAGGTTCCCAATCAAAATCCCAAGCATCCCGGTCGGTGCAAGGCTAGTCAGTAATAGTTGTTAAAGCATATCGAGGTAGGTACCCCTGACCATATCTTTATGGTTCAGTAATATATGAATTATTATTGATTTAAATTATGTACTGAAATAGAACGTTTTAAGTTACGTATCCCCTGTGTTTCAAATTGATTTGTTAACTGATGGTTTGGGGGAAAAGTAACTTCTGAAAGTACATATCTCTAAACTTTGAATAATTATTTTGAAAAGAGATAGGTAAGTGGTTTGGAGAACTGGATAAAATATATCAGATAATTGGATGAGCGTGCTCAAGGGCCCGTAATGGCCAGGAAGATAGCGTAAGAGGGGAAGTGGTTGCGCACCCTACTTAAACCACTAGTCCAGCGTGATAGGGACCTAGCTAGTCTCTGAGTTCCGGAACAAATTTCATGGGATGGCAGATGGAGTCGTCCTATGGAGATTACCTGATCAGCTGTCTCAACAGGGATCATCCAATACATTCCTATATGAGCGAGATTTTGTTTGTGGTTCCCGCAACAGAACAAATGATTTTGGGTCCCTGTAACGGGACAAATAATTTTATGGTTCCTGTAATGGAACGAAATATTTGTAAATGAAAGTAGCATGCTAAAATTGAACTCTGATATTCACACAGCATAACTAATAAGATGTTTTATAGAGCATGCTAATTATTGATATCCAGTTTTCACCTGTTTTACTTATTTTCTATAAACGAGTTATGATTCGGTTCCTACAATATTTATCATAAACTGTACGTTTTAATTATTATTCATATAGTGGTACTATTGAGCGATTGATCACTCACTCTTGTAAAATATTTTGTATATTCTCATATTGCAGATGCTAAGAGATTGTTCTGTCATAGGAAGGGCCAGTTTCCAGTTCCTCCTGTGTGGAGCTCCTCTGAGTTTGTTGTGTCAGACCAGGTGTGGTCTGTCAGTTGCTATAGAAAGTTAGAAATTTCAGGTTGTTTTAAATAAGTTGGTTTGTAATAAGTGTGCAACCTAAATTATACTTGAACCTGGAAAAGATCTTTTGAAGGGGGTTGTTTATATTGAAATAAAAGTGAGTTGAATACATTATATTTGTAGTTTGATATTGTTAGTGACATCAACTCCTGACCCCGGGGTTGAGGCCGTCACAGTCGGGTATTTCGATTTATATAAAAATCGTACTCTACTTTGCTTGCATATTGATAAGATCGTCTATAAACCACAAAAATGTTCGAGGACTTTATTTACCGGTAACTCATTTTTCGGTACGAAATCCAATGTATATGAATCATCGTGGCATTAAAAGAAATTTTTCAGTTCAATTTGTACTTCTAATCCTCAATGGTCTACATGAGTAACTTTGATTTGGATTACGCATTAAGTGTATATATTCACTTCAATATTGAAGTTGTACATTACTAGTTTGGGATAAATAACTTATAAGTAAAATACAGGTTGTGTATCTCAACTTTAAGTACGGTGTAATATGTGTACCTCAACTTTAGAAATAGCAAGATGTGTACCTAAACTAAAGAGAGAGGTGCAGATTGTGCTCTTGTGTTATGTGCACCATTAGAAATGTTAAGTAGATGCAAAGGGCCGCAAAGTTCAGTGGCTTATCTGAAAAAAGCCTCAGTAACGACTATAAATGAATGCATAAAAACACACTCATCTCCTGGTTTGCAGCTGAGAACTTTACCAAATTGAAAAGCTGAACAGTAGAATCAAAATGTCCGAATTTTGCAATTGTGGACGATTGGTGGTTGTAAGGACGACATGGAATAATAATAATGCCGGAAGAAGGTTTGTGAGTTATGTTGAAGGTCAAGTTGGATGCAACTATTTTAGATGGATTGAAAAACCTGTTTGTGAGCGTGGCAGAGCCATGATCTGTGGGTTGCTTAGAAATATTAGTGGTCTTGAAGGAGAAATTGAGAGAATTTCAAAAGAGTGTTGCAAAGAAGAAATTATTGCGAAGAAGCATGATTCTTCAAGGTATTTGACTTGGTTGTATGTTGTAATTGCCTTTTTTGTTGGGTTTGTTTGTAAATAGAGCAAGTAGTTCCTTGTAATCTTAATCTTAGGGTTTGAATTATGTAAACTAAATTTAGGGTTGTACTAAGTTATTATCTTTAAGTGCACTTTGTAATGTTATCATGTATGATGTTTAACAGCTAGAGTCTTAATGTAATTGACTGTTGTTCTTCTTGTTAGCAATAGATTTAACTGATTGTTTTTGTTCTTCATTTTAGTCTTAACATAACTGATTAAAAAGTTTGCACAAGACATAAAAATGGCAATTTATTTAGTAGTCTTTAATAAGATGTTACATGGCCAAAACACAGAATAACCTAGTTTACAAACTATGATTTCAAACCCTCTTGTCAGCAACCAAGGGTGGCAACATGTAGGATGGTGGAAAACTGAGCTCCACAAGGCCACCATCATCAGAGATGGCACTATTAGCAAGAGCATTTGCTGCAATGTTTGCAGATGATGCAATGTGAACAAGGTCATATAGCTCTCATTCCTATGATATGAGGTTCTTGATCATGCACACCAACTCAAACATGTCAAAAGTGGGATCAGCATTAGAATTTAAATCCACGGCCTCATTCAGTCACACTCCACAACCATAGACTTCTCATCATTCTCCCAGGCCATCTTGAGAGCATAAAAAATGCTCCAAAGAGCTATTATAACTGGCACAGCCAAACCAATCATGCTTTTACATCCCCTAATCCAGTCTCCATCACAGTCCCTCATAACACATCCTATAGAAGACCTCATGTATGCCCTGTGAAAATCCCCTTCACATTCACCTTTGCAGAAACTGCATTTAGCTTGGTCCATGTGGACATGATGCTAACAAGTGTGTGTTTAGTGTATTTGGTTTAGATGAATATGTATGAATAAAGTAGGTGTATAATTAGCACCTGTGTGATTAAATGGCGGTAAATGCAAATGTTACCAAGGCCATCATCAACCAATGAATTGAACACCCACTTTCTTAAAATTAGAAACTGGTCAAACATTTAAAGTGAGTCTCCTTCCCAAAAATGTAGTTGATATCAATCACATAACAAGTACTACATTGGTCATAATATTAAGCCTATCATAAAAATAATAATTGTATGTTATAATTTTAAAAAAATTTCTAAATTGTTACAGATGTAACATAAACCAAAATGGTGGATAGGTTATCAAAAATGAATTACTTAATTAGCACACTAAAGCTTCCATGGTGGCTTCTTGGTCAAGTTGTCCTTCGTTGCTTGAGCAGCTACTATAATATTTCCTCAGTAGAGCAGTTGATTGGCTAGTTTGGGGCATTTATAGTGCCATGTATACCAAGTGGTGAATGTGAAGCCACAACAGGTTGAGAGAAAGATGTAAAAATACCACCTTGATTGTCTCCTTCATAAAGAACTCTAACCTTTATTTTTTTCCTAATTTTAACCTGCTTCCTAGTACCATTTTTCTGTGAAATTTTAGTACCTTTTTAGGTGCAACCTCTAACTTTTTGTTCTTTGCCACATTCATTATTTTAGGTATAGTTGTTTTATTCCCAAACAATCTAGACAAGAATTACAGAAGGGGGGTTGAATGGAATTCTGACTTCTTTTTAGATTTCAACAACAGTTCTTCTATAAATAAATAACTGTGTTTGATTTTGCAATAGTGCGGAATGAAAGTAAAATAGAAATCAAATCACAAAGCATTTAAATACAAGTATTTAAAAACTTTCTGGTGAATTGAACTTTTCCACCAGAGATATATATTAAGTAGAGAACTCTATGTTATAAAATGTACACAACTGCTTACAAGTTGAATCTACAAATCCTGAGATATTCTTTACAAATTATGCCTTTTCTATTTCTCTGGTAAATTGCTTGATAACTTCTGTATTATTCAACTTGTTATTCTTGGTTTATATATCACCAAGTTATATGATAAGAAGACAAACGAATAAGATAAATTATTTCTAGTCTAACTTCATGCTTCTTCACTTCTCTTTCCAGCATCTTTGAATATCTTCAATTTAGCATGGAAATGTAAATGCTTTTTTGTTCTCTAAAACCTGAATTATGCTGCCACATTCCATTTACATACAACCAACGCATATGACTATCAAGTCACTATCACTGCTCTTTTGAATTTGATCATCCATTGAAACTCAGATTGATCATCCATTGAAACTCAGAATAATCATCCGCCGAGACTTAAGTTGATCATTCGTTGAAACTTTGTGAATCATCTGTTGAGAATGTCTTCTTGGCATTTGACTTCATTTCATTTATACAAGATTACAAGGTATCTAATATTTATAATTAACCAACTTATCTTGCATATCAATCTAGTAGTCAACATGATTTAAACATTCTACAACATCTAGTTCACTAAGTTATTTAAGTATGCAGAAATGCGCTACTAATCTTATTGTTACATAAGCTGCTCTTTCAATGGATGTTGAATTGATCATCCGTTGAAAGCTACAAAATTCACTTAAATAAAATCTACTTAGTGTTTTGTTTAAGTTATCATTAAGTGCATAACATATTCCTAATAATCTCCCCCAATTTCTGTCTACTGGAATTGTAGCCATAAATTAAGAGAAAGTTGATGATAACAAAACACTCTACGAATACAGAATGAAATAAAGTAGATAAAGTTTACAAGTGTTGCAGTTTATTGAAAATTCTTATAAAGAAAGATTTATAGAGTGTCTTATAAATCATTTTCAAGGTGCACCTTTAGACTGAGAAAATTTAGATCATTTCCTTGACTGCCTTGATTTCTTTCCCAGCTTCACATCATTCTCTTCAATATGATATTGGAGTTGTCTGAAAAATTCTGATTCATCCTAATTTGTCTGATCCAGCTTTTCTTGCATCTCCTTGAGAGTTTCATTGTTTGTAATCTTTAGTTGATCTTCCAATCTGAAGAATCTTCTGATGTATTTTTTTTCCTTGAACTCCATGATCCCGTATGGCCTCAAATTCACCCTATCTCCAGTAAAAGGTATTGTCAATACTCTTGCAAGTGCATTTGGTCCTCTCCAGCTATTCCTTATCTCCTCAATCTTGTTTAGTACCATTTTCTTGGTAACTATATTGAATCCAAAGTTTTTCTTGATTGCAGAGAAGATGGTTACCAAGGTGGAATAACCTTCATTGAGAATTCTGTGAAGTGGCCATGTAATCTCTTTACCACCCTTGTACCTGAAGACTAGTCTCTCTGGAAGGTGCCTGTAGGAATCAATAGCTCTAACTTCTTCAAGCTCATCTAGATAGAGATTTATGTCTGAAAATTCTTTGATGTCACATATGTAGAGTTGATCTTCCTTGTTGACATTAAGATTGGGTTTGGCCAAAGACTTGGATTGAAGTTTAGTAGGCTTGACTGTTTTGACTACTCTTTTCTTTGTCTTTCTTGGTTTGGTAAGGATTGGAATGTTTAGATTAGGAAGAGGCAAGTTGTCCCAATCTGTAGGTTCATCCTTAAGAACAACAGGTTCACCATGAAAGGTGATGTTAGGATCAACCTTAAATTCAGCCTCCTTCACAGTAGGTATGGCTGGTTGTCTCGAAGTTGTAGACTGGGTTGGCATGTAATCTGCCTTATCTTTATTAAAATCTATCTTCCTCTTTGCATGGATTTTGTATCTAAACTTTCTCTTAGTCTGCTTTGGTTCTACTTTCTTTCCTTCATTTAGATCTTCAGTTATTACAACAGGCAATGTAACTTCTGTAGTTGCAAGCTTCTTGGCTAGGTTCTTGGCTTCTAAAGCAGCTTGATTTTGTTGTTATTTAAGCCTCACCTTTTTTTTTCTTAGCCTCTGCAAACTGTGGATGTCCAGCCACTACACAGATTAGTTTACCATTCCTGTAGATCTTAGCAATTTTGTTCTTTGATATTGTGTCTCTGGGATCTTTGGATAAGGCAATAGACCTTGCTAGCAGCTTCTTTTTATCTGGCCTAGGGGTTTCATAAGATAAGTCCAGTGGATTTTTGTCTGAATTCTTCTGCTAATTTCTTTTTGGCTTTAAAATCACACTGGCCTTTGGAGACTTGATTGATGAGGTTTGACCCCTTTCCATGTTCCCCAGGCTCATTTCATTAACTGAAATTTATCTCAATTGAGAGAAGTGAGAAAAGACCTTGTCTTGTTTCCCAATTGGACCAAATTTCTTCTTGATATATTCATCAAGCTTCTTTCATTTTGCATCCAGCTCTTGCTCAACTGCTGTAACATTAAGCTTTTTAAAATTTTCATTTGATTCCAACTAAGCAGCTGTTATCTTGATCAGATCAATGTTATCCAAGGCTAGTGGCTCTGTGAAAGTAACTGCTGGAACAATCACTTTGCTTACTTGAATATTGAGCATTTTCTCCCCCTCACTTGTTGACTCCTCCTGGCTAACTGGAATGATAGAGTCTTTCTCCCTCTTTTTGTTAGCATCAAGTTGAGTGGAGGTTGAGGTTTGTGCTGCCACCAGTTTCTGAAGTAGCAGAGTTTGTTGAGCTTGGTGTAGATGGATTTGAGTAATTGAGGTTTCCAGGGTCCTGAGCCTGGTGTCCAAGGAGTCCACTTTGGTGGCTAGATCAGAATTTTTCCTTAGCTGTCTAGTGACATCCAACAGTGTTGCGGCAGGTAGCATGGACTCTAATCTCTCAGTGATTTCTTTCTTGACCTATCGAATCTCAGTCTTGATTTCAGACACATCTTGATTTTGTTTGAGAGACTGGATCTTGTGTAACTGAAGAGATTCAAGGTGTGCTTGGAGAACAGACTTGGTGTTGGCATCTGAAGTGGCTTGAATAGCTTTCTGAGTTTGTTGAATTAAGTTGAGAAGAGTGGATTTGAAGTGATGTGTATCACAATCCTTGCTAAACATCCAAGATGGAGTGTTTGTGCTTGAGTTAGGCCCTATTTCTCCCCCTGTGTGCATGAAGTCATCTTCATCATCTTCATCCCCAAACTCCTCAAAACCACCAGATGGATAGGCAAAGTCATCACTAGCTAGAGAAGGCATGGCAGTGATTGCATCATTTGCCCTTTGCATAGATTCAGTAGTGTGCACCAAGTTCAAGATCTTCTCAGCAGCCACATTATCCTCTTCAGCTAAAATTTGATAAGCTGGAATTGGGTGAGTAAATACCTCAGCTTCATAAGAAACGGAGTCTAAGACAGCTTGATATTCTTGCTGAAATAGCTTTTTCTTTTTAGCCTCATTGACATTCATTAACTCACTAACAATGGGCTCTTCCCATTCTTCTGTACCTGCTTTTCTCTCATTTTCTCTCTGTTTTTGCATCAAGGGCTCCCGTTGGCTTCCCACCCTCACACCCTCACCTTCACCTACTAAGGTGGGACTCCACTCACTCACTTTTGCCAAGCTGGAAGAAATAGCTTGCAGAGTTTCACTCATTTCCTCTCCCTTTGCCTGAGAGCAACTCAGCCTCTCACTCTGTTCACTCCCTTCCTTCAATCCTAAGAGTGACTGTACAACCACTAGATCATCTACACTTGTTACTGTAGTTGAAATTTGGAGTGGTGCAGTGATATTCAATGGATGAGAAACATCCGTCGAAATAGTAGTTAAAAATTTTAATGGATGACTGCTGTGAAGCACATCCATCGAGATACAATCACTAGTAGGCAGATGAACTATATCCATCGAGATAGTAGAAATGATAGAGTTTAGAGTAGAGACTACTGTAAAATCTGTGGAGATTGATTTGAGATTTTGCACAGTTTTCTCAGTAGAATCAGAAAGGAATGGCAAGTGGGCCAACAAATCATCTAAAAGATGATGCTCACTTGCTTGAGATTTTAGCTTCTCCATGACGATTAAAGATGGAGAATCAGGAATTGATGTGTGAATCATGTCCACATCCGGAGAATTTGTGGGTGAGTTTTGAGTGTGAGGTGCTTCTATAACTAAAGATTTTGGCTGTGACTCCACATTTATCAGAGCCACGTCAATCTGACTTTGAGAAGGTGCATGAACTGAGTCTTTGACTGCAGTAGACACAGTGTGTGCACCCTGTGTATCCCTAATGGTTTTTGATTTCTTATTTCTAACATAAGTTTGGGGTGGGCTTGTCTCCCTAACCCTCTTGGCATGTGCTCTTGGTTGAGAGCTTTGTTCAATACTCACATCCTTTTGGGAGGAGGCAACTAGCAATGAGCTTATATCCTTGTTAAGCACTACAGTTTGTTCAGAAACTGTAGTGTGGCTAAGCTGGGATGCACTCACCTCTCCATCCTTATTCTTAGGGATTCTTTGATGTTCACCCTGTCCCTCACCAGTCTCATTTCCCTTCACACTCCCCTCTTGGATTTTAGTGGATTTTATAACTAGTCTCTTTTGAGAGAAACTAGAGGGGGCTTTCTTTGACTTGAATTTGGAAACTGTTGGTTTGATGGCTTGGGTAGGCACCTGTTTGGTCACTGTCACAGGTGCCATAACCACATTTGATTACAAAGAAGTAATAGGTTGTGAAGTAGTAGGGAAATAAATGTTTACCTCACTTACCTAAGGCTATTCCATGATTGGCATGTACACAAGGGAAACATTCTTGTGGTGATTTGTCCTGTTTAGATCATCAATGACTCTTCTCTCTTGGACCCAACAATCTTACTTATTTGTTGGGTTCTCAATTGAGGGATTCTCAGAAACAAAATCATGTTTCTCATGGAATTTTGATCCAGAAGACTTCTACTTTGCGTGGGCAGCTATATAAACATAACTTAAGGTCATTTTTCATAAGGAGACGTACCAGAGCTAAGGAGAAGGCGTAAGAAGACAGGAGAGCACAATTCAACCAAGGTGAAGAAGATCTAGTTTATTCTTGTGATTCTTTATTTTAAGTTGGAACTTTGGATGCCAATTTTCTTATTCGTAAACCTTTACTCTTGTTTCTCTAATAACCCCAATTTTTGGAAATCTTTGAAACCCTGGTGAATAGTAACTTTTATTGACTATGCTGATTAAGGAAAATTATCAGACCACGCTATATAGGAGTACTGTTATGGAAATTCTAAGATTGTATTAGTATTCTATAAAGTAAATGAGTGTATGTAAAGATCGTCAGAATCCAAATATGAACACTTTGATTTTTTCCTGAAAATCCACCAGATACCGACAGAATTGAGAGTAACATGATTGAAAGGATTTAAATTCAAGGATTATAAGAGAGGATCATAAAAGGAATATAAGATATTGAGAAAGATTTAGGGGAACCCAAGTAATAAGATCCCGGATATGATCCCTCAAACAACGAACGAGAACGAGAGTTAAGCAAACCGTAAAACAAATAAACGACCAAGGGACAAGCACATATAAGTAGAATGGGAAGGAAGCTTCCAAGAGAAGCTAAAACAAGTGGTTAAAAGAGAAGGTGACATCATCAAACCATAAGGCAAAGACATGTGGCTTGGAGGTGAGGTCATCCAAGTGATGTCATCACTTTATCAAAGCAATCTCCACCAAGTATTCATTTCACAAACACAAAAATCAAAAGCAACGAAAACAAACACATTTTCTTCTTCCCCCATTTATTTGCTCTCGGCCCTTTGAAGAAAAACAAGAAGAAAAATTTTCAAACCAAAGCTCCACTCAATCATAATTCAAGAGGTTTGTTTCCTTGGATTCTATATTTCATAACTAAGAAGAGCATGTAGTTTGAGTGCTTGAATCCAAGGTTTGCTAGCTCAAATAAATCATTTTAGTTTAGGGTGAATAGTAACTTTCAAGAACAAATTTTTGATTCTTGATTTTATTTGTAAGGTCAAGGTAGCTTAAGCATAGATCAAGGCTTCCATGGGCATTCCAAGGATCTTTCATTGATTAAAAGCTTCAAGGAAGGTATAAAACTTCAAACCCTAGCTTTACTTTTGAGTATTAGGAATGGTTTTGATTTTTATAGTAAATGAGAAGCATGATGCTTGTGTGTTTAAAGTTTGGATTGGATTTGTAGTAATTTGGATGATGTAATCTTGTTTATAGTTAATGAAACTTAAGTATAGTTAGTAGTTCATTTTTGTGGTTGAATGAATTGGAAAATCTTGAGGTTTGGGACTGATTTAGTAAGTTTGGGTGAAATTTGGTTGTATTGGTGGTTGTCAGTTGAATTGTGGTTGTTTGGAGTGGTTTAAAACTTGGTAATCGCGTAAACATAGCCGTCGTAATGTCCGTTTTATTCAACTGCAAGTTCTTATTGTTCAGAACAGGAAACTCAATAAACAATCTGTAACATTGCCGTGATTAGCTAGAGCGTGTCGTAAGCTTCGTTTTGATATGTGGTTCGCTTGGTTCCGATGTACGGTTTAGGAGAAATGACCGTTTTAAGTAACGATATTTCGCGAACGAACCTTTAACCCTCGCTTTACTTTGAGACCTTGTTTAAGGCCCTTAAAAGACTAATTGAATTATGAAACAATTATGTAAGGTGGGTTATGCAGTTGGTAGAGTATTCGCGTGAGAGTCGCCTTAAAATTCGTAACGGTTAATTTATTAAAATTGGTGGAGCCGAGGGTACGCAAGCGATTAACGCAAATCGTTAAGTGTATAAGCGATCGTAAGTGACCGTTAGGGTATGAGTGAGTTTTCACTAGTTTCTTAAGCGAACGTGGTTTAATTCCGGCTTATGTTGTTGTTCATAGGTTACCGGACCCACTCTAAGCTTAAATCTACCCCGGAACACTCAGACAAGTTTTCTACCCGTTATACTGTTGTTGTGATGTAAATATGTATATGCATTGTCTTGAGATAAGTGCATGGTTATTGTTATGGATAAAAAACTGAGGTTATTATTTGCTGTATTTATTGCTAGGGTTCGGGAGCTCAAGGCCTTTAATGGCTGCTCTCGTGTTTTGTAGCTTAACTCTGCCTTTACGAGATGCCTATGTATCTCTGTGAATTAGAGAATCAAGCCAAAAATGTAGTTCTGATTTGTGGGGTGAGGCCATTTTTATAGATGTTGGGAGTCCTTTAATTGGACTTGGGTTAGGAGACTTGGTGGTCAAGTCTCAAAATTAGAATGGACTTGGGAATCCTAAGAAGTAGGAAGCTGATTTCTTATCCCACCAGGTTCCTTGGAGGTCAATCTACAAGGATTTATTTCTCCACTAGGACTCATCTTATCAGCTGACTTATCCCTTATTAATTAATTATGAAATTAATTAATATTCAGGGTTTTAGGCCTTCTCAAATGGGCGGGCCTAGCTGTTGGCTCAATTCTGATATGATTAATGCAACATTAATTACATACCCAGGCCTTATTATCTTCCCTATCATTTGCCCCCCAACTTTTGGGAAACAGTGACTAGGTTTCTCAGAAGTTAAGTTCATTCGTTCCCTTACAGGGTATCGTTTTGCATAAAGTGTGGAGCGACCTACACATTTACAACGATTTGCTTTAATGCCTATTATTTAGGAATTATCTTAATTTCCGGGAATTTTCCCTGAATTCTGGGATTTTTCCTTAATTTTCTGGAATTTTCCCTGAATTTTCTGGAATTTTCCCTGAATTCTGGGATTTTTCCTTGATTTTCTGGATTTTTCCCTTAATTCTGGGATTTTTCCTTGATTTTCTGGATTTTTCCCTTAATTCTGGGATTTTTCTTTGATTTTCTGGATTTTTCCTTTAATTCTGGGATTTTTCCTTTATTTTCTGGATTTATTCCTCATTTTCTGAAAAATATTTATTTTTTCAGAAAATATTTTAAGAAATTTCCATCTTTTTCTTCCTTCCCTTTTTCTTTTCTTTTTCTTTCTTTTCTTTTTCTTTCTTTTCTCTTCTTTTTTTTATACCTAGTTCGACCAGGAATCCTGGTCGAATTAGCCATCATTTCGTCCTGGTCGACAGATTTTCGAGGAGTGGCATTTCGAGCAGGAATCCTGGTCGAATTTCGGCCAGGATTTTCACCCTTTTTTTATCAGGAATCCTAACCATTTCGGTCAGGATCAATGTTTTTTGACTAAATTAGCTTCTTTTGTTAGCCCTGGTCGAAGCTGTTTCGGACAGGATCCATTCGGTCAGGATCTTGCCTTGCTTCCTGGTCGACAAATTCCCTTAGGGTTAAGATTTTTCGATCAGGATCCTGACCCTTTCGGTCAGGAATTAAGATTTTGACCGAATTAACCCTTTTTTCTTGCCTTAGTCGAAGGCTTTTTCGACCTCACGCATTCGATCAGAAAATCAATGGGAATTATGATCGAATTGGGTCAGGATAACTATGATAATTTTTGGCCTATCCACTTTTTGGGCTTTTATCTTAATTTTGGGCTTCCTTGGGCCCATTTTTTCGACTGGGCTTTGGCTCATGGGCCTTTATCCTTACTGGGCTTTTTGTCCTTTCAACTTCACTTTTTCTCCTATATAAAGGAGTGTGTAGAGTCAACTGCTCCTCACTTTCTCATTTCTAAATTCTTCTTCTTTCTTCTTCTGTTAAGAATCTCAGAGCAATAACAGTAAGTCGGAGTATCTTAAGCCCCAAAGCCTTTTTTAGGAGCATTACTTCAGGTAAGATTTCTCCCTTTTCATTTTGTGCTTTGTTTTTGCATAGTTTGCATTTTTAAAATCGTCTCCTTATGTGCCCCCCCTTTTTTTCAGATGGCTGATAAGAAAATGACCCGTTTAGCCAAGATGAATGTGGCCAGAAAGTCCAATGAATTCCCCATTCGGTCAAGGTACACTTCCTTGATTGATATGATCAACACCCGAGGGGACGAGTACCCGTCAGATGCGCATCTTGACGCGTACGACCATATCAGTGCCTTGCGGGATCCAAAGGAGCTGAACAAGTTGAGCGGTTGTTTCAGAATCAAGGATCCTTTCAAGCTAGTTCTTACAGGTCCGGCCGACAGGGCCTGTCAGTGGAGAAAAGACGTACTATGCGTCTACATGGATACTTTAAGGGCAGGTATTAGACTCCCCTTTCTCCCATTCATCCCTGTTCTGCTAGCTGATGTGGGCATCAGCCTTCGCCAACTCCCTCCTAACTCTTGGAGGTTAAATCTGTGTTATCTGTCGCAATGCGCCAAGCACAATGTCTCTACCTCTGTTGCTGTTTTTAAAAAGATTTTCCGGTTCAAGAACAGCCCTGACAAGAATCCGGGGTGGGTTTCTTTAAACCAGCGCCCAACCGTTCCCCACATAGTGAACGGGAAGTCCATCCCTGACAACAACTTGGGGTGGAAGAAAGATTTTATGTTCGTCGTCTGGGAGGGTGGCGATTGGGGCACCCTATTTCGCTTTTCTTTTGGGCTAGCCGTAGATGGGAGCCCAAACGATATAATTTTGTCTGAGGAGGAGACCAAAGCTTTCAACCTCCTTACGCAAGATAATGGGACTTCCCATTCTTGGGATCTTATTAGGGAGACCGTTCTTGTAGAACGCGGCCTTTCTCCCATCCCTAAGAAAAGTACGTTTCCTTCCTTGTCTAGTTGTTTTCGCTCCTTTTATCTTCTACTTAGCTAACTTCTCAACTCACTTATCTTATTTATTGCAGTGGTTGAGAAAATTGAAAAGGTTACGAAGCCTAAAGACCTGGAAACGACCAGGATGAAGCGCGCTGGAAAGGTCTTTAACGACCCGCGCCTTGGGGATCGTTTCCCGGAGTTCCTACTCCAGGCAATGGAACCAGGCGAAGAAGGCCCCGACCAAGTTTTACGTACCAAGCAAAAACCAGGGTCTTACTTCCAACCTGCTTGGGGAATCCGGGGGAAGGATTTGATTGTCGGCAACACAGCGCTTGCCAAGGAATGGTCTAAGCATTCCATTTCCCCGGTCGACTATCAAGACTTTGTCCTTCAACAGGACTTGGAGGGTAACGAGCTCTTCGGAGCTCAGGCTTTGGCGATGGTATGTCCTTTTCCTTAGCCGCTCATAGCTGCCTTTTTGATTTTTCCCATTTTTTACTTTTGTTGTGTTTCTTGTAGGCGAACGCCCATTTTCAAGGGGCGATTCATCAAGCCAAGGCTTGGAAGGTTGGCCTCGAGGATGCGAACAAGAAGCTGGAGGAGGCCAACCAAAGAATAGAGGCCCTTGAAGCCCAACTTGCCTCATCTACTTCTGATTTGGAAACGGCCCGGGCTGAAAATGTTATCCTCAAGGCTCAAAAGGATAAAGCCTTTGTCGGCTGGATGGATACTCAGGAGTTCAAGGATTTAATGGTGGAGCATGATGCCCTCCTTCATCCAGTCAGCTATAAGGAAGGCTGGGACGCCGCGGTGGAGGCTATTCAGGACGAGTTTCCAGAAGTCCTTGAACAGTCTTCCTTCCCTTATCCTGTGCGGGTTCCAACACTTGGGGGCGTTGCAGACAAGCTTGTCGATTTGATCAAAGACGGCCCATCGGGGAGTCAAGGCCAAGGCCAAAAGAGGAAGGAGCTCGAGTCCAGCTCTGAAGAGGAGGAATCTTCTTCTGAGGAGGAGCCTGAGCCCGTTATAAAGAAGGCCAGGGTAGAAGAGCCTCCCAAGACAGTGTCCCCTAAACCAGCGTCTCCTGTAGCATCCAAAGCGTCCAAAGATAGTTCCGAGGGAACCTCTGCGGAGACTTCTGAGGGGACTTCCGAGGGACCGACTGAAGACACATCCGAGGAGACTTCTGATAGTGGTTCCGAAGAATCCCAGTCTTCCAAGGCCTAAGTTTTTATGTATTTCTTCAAGGGTCAAGCGAGCCTCATCGGGCCTAAGACATCTTAAGTAGGGAACCACAAAAGACCTTTTATACAGAATTCCATCTATCAAAGAGTATCTCAGTGCTCGAACAGCCAATTTTCGTGCCTCAGTAGTGTCATTTGGTAACCAACCGGTTTGAATGTGAGCCTTAATGGGATCAATCTATGATGTCCCCAGGCCTATGGGAGCCACAAGCTTAACATCAATGCTCTGTGTTTTCAAAACGTGATAGTATACACTTCCAGAACTTTCTTCCATCTCAGATGAAGCAAATTTAGACAACACATCTGCCTTGGCATTTTCCTCCCTTGGAATGTGCTCAACATGGCATTCATCAAATTGGGTCATCACGGCCCTTACCAGGCGGACATACTTAGTTATCGTTTCATCCATTGCCTCAAACTCTCCCTTCACCTGGGATATGACCAACTTCGAGTCTCCACAAACTTTTAAGTTCTTGACTCTAAGTGTCCCTGCTAAGCCAAGACCAGCTATCAGAGCTTCATATTTTGCCTCATTGTTTGTGGTTGGGAAGTCTAACTTCATGGCATACTCGATTAAGAACACATCAGGGCTTTGTAAAACCAAACCTGTTCCACTTCAATTTGTTTTTGATGCTCCATCAAAATAGACAAACCAATATTCTTTCTCCTTATCAACCTTCTCTTTGTCCACCTTATCAACTTCCTTGTCTTGAGGTATGATATCTTCCTGCCCCCCGACTTTTTGGTTGGGTATGAAGGGTTTTTAGCACATAAACGCAACAAAAACATAATTTATATCTTTAAAAAAAACCAAAACCCTCTGCAGGATCCATGCGAAAAATAATATTTAATTCATAGTTCAGTGTGTTTACCTTAAGAAGCTTTACATTAATGGAAAGATGGAGGTCTTTAATAGCGATCCAAGAACCACGAGCGGAGATCCTTAGCAGCTGCTCCTCAAGTGTGAAGCACTCCACCGGTATCCACCAAGAAAAAGATGTAATGGAGAAGGAGGAGGTGGAGAGAATTAGGGTTTTGTAAAATTTTTAGGTTGAGGCAAAAATAGGGTTTATAATAGTATATTTATAGACAAAATTTTCAGCTGAAAATTTTCCCATAAAATATTATTATTATTAACCCTTTATTATTCTCATTAATAATTAAAACACCTTTTAAATATTAATCCTTTTTCTAAACAATTTAGAAATAATTCTCTCTCTTGATTTAATTTCCAAAAATTAAATTCTTAATTAATAATATTAAGAACCTTTTCTTAATTAATTTGTAATCAATTAAATCTCATTTAATCAATTATTAAATTGCCAATTAATTATTTATTTCATAAATAAATAATTATCAACCATTATTAATTAATTCCTCCACCATTAAATCATTCTCTTTTATGGTGTGACCCTGTAGGTTCAATATTAAGCCGGTAGTAGAAATAAATAATAATAAAACTATTTTATCATTATTTATATAAATTCTCTAATTCATTAAATATGATTAATTAATTAATCATATTTATTCTACATCGTGAGGGATACTTCTCAGCATATCGCGACTATCCGGATAATACGAATTCACTGCTTAGAATACCAAGAACCTATTAAGTGAGTAGTTACCGTATAATTAATTCCTTCTACCCTGCAATGTCACGATTGAATACAAGGCATGGAACTTGTGTCAAGCCTATCTTATTTAATCACTTGCTTTCCCATTCACTATGCTTAGTTCTATTTAATGTAAATTAGAAACCTCTTTCTAATTTCATTCACTCTGGCCAGAGATTCCTGAACCAACATAAGTGGATCAGCATTGAACATTCTCTTCCTACACTGGAAGGGGTAGATCCTTTATTGATCATACACTATCTTCGGGTACAAATTCCTATACCCAGTAGAGCCCTTATAATTGTCCCTTGAGACTAAGAACTTAACTAAAGCATAGTTCAGTGTACACAAGATGACTATGATGACCTCAAGTCTAAGGATACTTGTACAACTATCACTATGTGAACAACTGCTGAAACGTGAGTGAACTCCATCAGTTGTTCAGCTGTGTGAGTCATGTTCAGTGAACTTATTCTATAATAAGTACCTACATACTAGCTATAGTGTCACCACACAAATGTCTATGAGAACAGACATCCTTCATAATGAAGCAAGCATAGTATGTACCGATCTTTGCGGATTATTAATTACCAGTTAGTAATCCTACGACCAGGAACTATTTAAGTTTAGAGTTATCATCTTTTAGGTCTTATTATTATGATCTCATCACAATCCATAAAAGCTTTACTCTAAACTGTGGTATATCTTATTTAAACATTTAAATAGATAGAGCCCGCAATAAAAACAAAACAAGTCTTTTATTAATATCAATGAAATCAAAACAAATTACATAAAAGATATTCCTAAATCCTCATACATGATTAGACTTAGGACATATCTCTTTCAATCTCCCACTTGTACTAAAGCCAATCACTCTGGTATCTAATACCCATCTTGTCTTTATGACGATCAAAGTGACTCTGAGAAAGTGGCTTTGTGAGTGGGTCTGCTACGTTGTTATGTGTGTCAACACTCTCGACGTTGACATCTTCTCTATTTTCAACTCAGATTCACCACCAAAAACAAGAAAAATGTCCTGAGTCCTTCGCAAGTACTTAAGGATGTTTTTCACTGCTTTGCAGTGGTCTTCACCTGGATTGGACTAATATATGCTCGTCACACTAATTGAATAAGCAACATCAGGCCTTGTACACAACATCGCGTACATGATAGATCTTATTGCTGAAGCATAAGGAATCTTACCCATACGCTCTCTTTCCTCAGGTGTCTTAGGAGACATTTTTTCGGAAAGGGACACTCTATTGGTCATCGGTATGAGACATCTTTTGGAGTTTTCCATGCTAAACCTTTTAAGCACTTTCTGGATGTATGTACCCTAGGTAAGACCTATCATTTTTCTAGACCTATCTCTATAGATCTTCATACCGAGAATGTAGGATGCTTCTCCCAAGTCCTTCATGGTGAAGTTCTTTGATAGCCATACTTTGACTGATTGTAGCATCGGTATATCATTTCCTATAAGAAGTATGTCATCCACATACAATACAAGAAATGTTACCACGCTCCCACTAACCTTCTTATAGACACATGGTTCATCTATATTTTTGATAAAACGAAACTCTTTGATTGTCTCATCAAAACGGATGTTCCATCTACGAGAAGATTGCCTTAAACCATATATGGTTCGCAGCAGCTTACACACTAGGTGTTCATTTCCCTTGGAAAGAAAACCCTCTGGATGTGTCATATACACTTCCTCCTCAAGTTCCTCATTGAGGAAGGCCATTTTCACGTCCATTTGCCAGATCTCATAGTCTTAGTAAGCAGCAATCGCAAGCAAAATCCGAATTGATTTTAACAGGGCTACAGGCGAAAAAGTTTCATCAAAGTCAATCCCTTGCCTTTGTTTGAATCCTTTTGCCACGAGCCTGGACTTATAGGTCTCCACCTGGCCATCTGCTCCAATCTTTCTTTTGTATACCCACTTGCACCCAATAGGCTTAACACCTTCAGGCGCCTCAACCAGAGTCCATACTTGGTTGGTATACATAGATTCCATTTCGGATTTCATGGCACTATGCCATTTCTCTGAGTCAACACTACTCATAGCTTCATTATAGGTCACAGGGTCGTCATCATCAATGATTGACAACTCATTGTCATTCTCAATGACAAGGCCATAATACCTCTCAGGTTGGCGAGACACTCTCCATGTCCTACGAATGGGCTGTTCCACAGAAGGTTGTTCAGTCTAAATAGGTGTTTCCACTTGATCCGTAGTAGTTTGTGCTTCTTGAACTTCATCAAGTTCAATTTTGCTCCCACTGTTTCCTTCAAGGATAAACTCCTTTTTCAAGAAGGTAGCATGTCCGGAGATAAACACCCGATGATCGGTGTAAAAGTAATACCCCAAAGTCTCTTTAGGATATCCCACAAAATTACATTTTACGGATCGAGATTCCAGCTTATCTGGGTCAACTTTCTTGACATAAGCTGGACATCCCCAAATCTTAACGTGTTTAAGACTCATTTTCCTTTCTTTCCATATCACATATGGTGTTTGAGGAACAGATTTGGAAGGCACCTTATTCAGTAAATATGCTGTGGTTTCCAATGCGTAACCCCATAGGAATACTGGAAGATTCGCATAGCTCATCATGGACCGAACCATGTCTAACAAAGTTCGATTTCTCCTTTCAGATACCCCATTCAACTGTGGAGTATATGGAAGAGTCTACTGGGAGACTATACCATTTTCTTTGAGATAATCTAGAAACTCTCCATTCTAGTATTCACCACCTCGATCTGATCGAAGAGTTATAATACTATGTTTGGTTTGTTTCTCCACTTCATACTTATATTCTTTGAACTTTTCAAAGGCTTCAGACTTGTGTTTCATCAAATACACATATCCGAATCTAGATCGATCATCTATGAAAGTAATGAAGTATGAAAATCCACCCATGGCTTGCGTAGACATTGGTCCACATACATCTGTGTGTACCAATCCTAGCAAATCCGCAGCCCTCTCTCCATGTCCACTAAATGGAGATTTGGTCATTTTACCCAATAGGCATGTAGGATATGATTCAAAATCAAAGGGGTCAAGTAACCCTTCCTTATGCAATATCCGCAGTCTATTTTCACTAATATGACCTAGCCTACAGTGCCATAAATAGGTCAGATTTTCATCATCTCATTTTCTTTTATTAGTTTGTTCAATCTGAAGTAAATCATGCTCTACGTCACATACATACAGACCATTATTTATAATACCATGTCCATAAAGAACATTATCTCTAAGGATAGAACATTCATTATTCTTAATAATAAATGAAAAACCATCCAAATCCAACATAGGAATAGAAACAATATTTCTCACAATAGAGGGAACGTAATAACAATTATTCAGAATAATAGTCTTGCCCGTAGGCATATGTAAACTAAATGATCCTACAGATATGGCCGCAACCCTTGCTCCATTACCCATACATAGAATCACCTCATCTTTTTCAAGAGTCCTACTTCCCTTTAGTCCTTGTAACGAATTGCAAATATGAGAACCACAGGTGGTATCTAATACCCAAGTAGAAATTTGACCTAGTGACATATTAACTTCGATCATGTACATGCCTGAATCAGAAGCGGTAGTCTTACTACCCTTCTTCTTCTTCAATTCTGCAAGGTAAACCTTGCAGTTCCTCTTCCAGTGCCCCAACTTGTTACAGTGAGAACAAACAGCTAAATTAGGACCATTCAACTTGTGAGCATCTAGTATGCTCCAGAGTGATAGTGCAGAAGACATGACGAATATAGTAAATCTGTAAATGATAAACACATAACAACACTTAGCAAATATTCAATTTCATTTCAAAACACTATATGAATCGGGTCTTTATTCATAAGTGTCCCCCACTAGTTTATCTAATTTTTTTCGACCCCCTAAGTGAAAATTAAGCATTCATAATGCTAGTGGGAATAGGGATCCTACATTCCATCACACAACCTCGGCTGTGGCACGAAACGTCATGTGATGTTCAATAGGAAGACAAATCTTGTCAATTACATCTTATGTTATTCCCTAATATAAGTTTAGCCTCTTGAATAATTGAGTCACGGTTGTGGCATGACAAACTCAATATTCTAAGTCAAGTCTAACCCAACATTTCGTACAATTGAATCAGTCTCCAACGGCCCACAGCTGTAGCACGTACCGACCTTTAGATTCTAATTCAATGTACACATCTCTATGTAATAGACAAGTATTTCTTATTTCGAAATCAAAGCCCTCGGCTGTAGCACGAAATGACAATGATTCTTAAATAAGAACTACTTTCTACCATGTTGGAAGGCTTTGACTGACACAAGCCCGTTGTGTCATTGGCCAATTACTACTTGATATTATTTAATTTTAGAGGGATTATATTACGTTAAAATCATAATCATATTATAAAGAGATTCTTCCTTTTAAATTAAATATTTCAAATCAATAATCGATAATCAGATGATTCCCAGATCGGGTGGAGCATTGTCAAGAGGCGTCACTTAATAACCCTTTCTTACAGATAGAAATCTGTTGTTGACAGAATCATCCTTTCTCTCAATATTGAAAATTCATATTCAATTACGTGTTTCATAAACACAAGAATCTCATGATCGTATTCATAATATTTATATTAAGGTCATGAAACAATTTCACTATACTAGATTGTCTAACAAACGCCTTATGTCAATTAAGTTCACCTAAATCTATCATCGCATGGTAAACATAGGCATATATCTCATATATAAAATTAAATAAACAAGTAAATGTAAAGTGCAATAAAGTAAAATATGTTTGGTTATGGCCCCATCCTATGTGATCTTTATCAAGCTCATGATAAAGATCAAGGTCAATCTAATATGGTGATGGAAATAAATACAACTACTTATTACATAAGTCTTCTTCTTTGTTTAGACTTCTTGTATGCCTCGTCTTCTTCTTTGTATCACCTCCATTGCATAGCCTTCTCGAGTCTTCAATTACATTACATGATTGAAAGTAAAACTAATCTAATGAACTTACAAGAATAACTCGAGTTACATTCGAGATTTATGATTACAAAGATTGACGACATGCAAGTCGTATTTAAAACCAAAACCAAAACCATTACACTAAGGTCGAAAGGCCATAACCATCCACCATGCTCATTCAACACATAAAAGCATGTTAAAAAACATAATCTGATCTTAACATATCATATTATCCATGATCTAATCATAAAAAAATATATGACAAAAATCAGAATCATAATCAGAAAAACAAGAATCACTGTTTACGGGCAGTAAACGACGTCAAACGCCTTACAGACGAGTCGTTAATAGCTTTTGCTATCAGTTTTGTTCAGACGCTCTTTTACCTATGGAATAGGGTATTCGTTTGCATAAATCGGACACCAGACCCAGATTTCAGCAAATCTGCAGCAGCCAATTCAGAATCCGTATCTAATATGATTCTCATAATTAGAACAAACATAACTCATGTATATATCAGTATATATACAGATTACATAATCATCTTATGATTATACAACTCACATGAATATCATATATTCAAAACCATACATATATAAGCATATTATATCAATATCAAATCTTGGCGAATCATGTACATGCTCATATATCGAAAACAGTTAAACACATAAACGAATTAAAAACTTTTCGCAAGTAGCTCTGATGCCATTGAAGGGTTTTTAGCACATAAACGCAACGAAAACGTAAATTTAAATCTTAAAAAAAACCGAAACCCTCCGCAGGATCCATGCGAAAAATAATATTTAATTCGTAGTTCAGTATGTTTACCTTAAGAAGCTTTACATTAATGGAAAGATGGAGGTCTTTAATAGCGATCCAAGAACCACGAGCGGAGATCCTTAGCAGCTGCTCCTCAAGTGTGAAGCACTCCACCGGTATCCACCAAGAAAACGATGTAATGGAGAAGGAGGAGGTGGAGAGAATTAGGGTTTTGTAAAACTTTTAGGTTGAGGCAAAAATATGGTTTATAATAGTATATTTGTAGGCAAAATTTTCAGCTGAAAATTTTCCCATAAAATATTATTATTATTAACCCTTTATTATTCTCATTAATAATTAAAACACCTTTTAATTATTAATCCTTTTTCTAAATACCTTAGAAATAATTCTCTCTCTTGATTTAATCTCCAAAAATTAAATTCTTAATTAATAATATTAAGATCCTTTTCTTAATTATTTTTAATCAATTAAACCTCATTTAATCAATTATTAAATTTTCCAATTAATTATTTATTTCATAAATAAATAATTATCAGCCATTATTAATTAATTCCTCCACCATTAAATCATTCTCTTTTATGGTGTGACCCTGTAGGTTCAATATTAAGCCGGTAGTAGAAATAAATAATAATAAAACTATTTTATCATTATTTATATAAAATCTCTAATTCATTAAATATGATTAATTAATTAATCATATTTATTCTACATCGTGAGGGATACTTCTCAGCATATCGCGACTATCCGGATAATACTAATTCACTGCTTAGAATACCAAGAACCTATTCAGTGAGTAGTTACCGTACAATTAATTCCTTCTACCCTGCAATATCACAATTAAATACAAGGCATGGAACTTGTGTCAAGCCTATCTTATTTAATCACTTGCTTTCCCATTCACTATGCTTAGTTCTATTTAATGTAAATTAGAAACCTCTTTCTAATTTCATTCACTCTGGCCAGAGATTCCTGAACCAACATAAGTGGATCAGTATTGAACATTCTCTTCCTACACTGGAAGGGGTAGATCCTTTATTGATCATACACTATCTTCGGGTACAAATTCCTATACCCAGTAGAGCCCTTATAATTGTCCCTTGAGACTAAGAACTTAACCAAAGCATAGTTCAGTGTACACAAGATGACTATGATGACCTCAAGTCTAAGGATACTTGTACAACTATCACTATGTGAACAACTGCTGACACGTGAGTGAACTCCATCAGTTGTTCAGCTGTGTGAGTCATGTTCAGTGAACTTATTCTATAATAAGCACCTACATACTAGCTATAGTGTCACCACACAAATGTCTATGAGAACAGACATCCTTCATAATGAAGCAAGCATAGTATGTACCGATCTTTGCGGATTATTAATTACCAGTTAGTAATCCTACGACCAGGAACTATTTAAGTTTAGAGTTATCATCTTTTAGGTCTCATTATTATGATCTGATCACAATCCATAAAAAGCTTTACTCTAAAATGTGGTATATCTTTTTTAAACATTTAAATAGATAGAGCCCGCAATAAAAACAAAACAAGTCTTTTATTAATATCAATGAAATCAAAACAGATTACATAAAAGATATTCCTAAATCCTCATACATGATTGGACTTAGGACATATCTCTTTCAGGGTATGGTACATTCCACCATGAAGTCAGCTAATTCATGGGCTTTTATTGCCGTATGTGGCTTGTACTTAATGTCAAACTCTCCCAGCTCTATTGCCCACTTGATCAACCTCCCACTAGCCTTAGGACTATGAATGATATTTCTCAGGGGCTGATTTATTAGCACCTCAATTTGATGAGCCTGAAAGTAAGGACGTAACTTTTTTGAAGCCATCACCATGGCTAGAGCAAATTTCTCAATAGTTGAATAAGTCAACTCAGCACCATGCAGAATTTTACTGACATAGTACACGGGTTTCTGGATTTTTAGTTCCTCTTTAACCAATACAGCGCTCAAGGCACTCTCTGAAACAGCTAAGTACAAAAACAAAACTTTATTCAAAGCTGGCTTGGCCAACAATGGGGCATGGGCCATATATTTCTTTAATTCTTCGAAAGCCTTCTGGTTTTCCTCACTCCATACAAAGTCCTTAATGTTTTTCAGTGACATGAAGAATGATAGGCACTTGTCTCCTGACTTGGAGATGAATCGTCCCAGTGTAACAACCCTTCCTGTGAGCTTCTGAACATCCTTGACAGTTTTTGGTGGTTCCTCGATCCCTCTCTTGGAGACCATCAATCCCAAAAAATTTCCAGACCCTACTCCGAAAGCACACTTTGTAGGATTTAACATCATCTTGTGGTACCTCAGGACCTCAAAAGCTTCCCTCAAATGGGTTATATGGTCGGTCTTTACTAGACTCTTGACTAACATGTCATCGACATAAACTTCCATAGTCTTGCCAATAAGAATCTTAAAAATTTTATTTACCAACCTTTGATAGGTGGCTCCTGCATTCTTAAGGCCAAATGTCATAACTAGATAACAATAAACACCAAAGTCAGTGATGAATGATACCTTTGGAATGTCATCCTTGTGCATCTTGATCTGATTATATCCACTGAATCCATCCATGAAGCTCAACATTTCATGCCCAGTAGTGGCATCTATCAAAGTATCGATCCTTGGTAACGGGAAACAGTCCTTAGGACAGGCATCATTTAGATCAGTAAAGTCCACACACATCCTCCATTTTCCATTGGCCTTCTTCACCATTACAGAGTTTGCTAACCACTCTGGAAATTGAATCTCCTCAACGAAACCAGCATCCAAGAGCTTCTCCACTTCCTTTTTTATAGCTTCTTGCCTTTCTGGAGCAAAACTTCTTTTCTTTTGTTTCACTGTCTTCCGATTTGGGTCCACATTCAGCTTATGAGTAATCAGTTATGGGTCTATTCCTGGCATATCAGCTGCTGACCATGCAAATAAGTCACTATTTTCTTGCAAAAACTTCACCAACTTACCTCTAAGGGGCTCCTCGAGCGTTGCTCCAATAAAAGTCACATTCTCAGGATCTTCGGGGGCTAAAGGAATTGAAACCAAGTCTTCTGCTGGCTTTCCTCTTTTCTCATCATTCTCTCGGATATCCAGATCTTCAATAGGAAGAACCTGCCCCCAAACTCCATCTGCCCTCAAAGAGGCGACATAACAGCTTCTAGCCATTTTTTGGTCTCCTCTCTCTTCTCCGATCCCATCCCGGGTTGGAAACTTCATAACTGAATGGTAGGAAGAAGGGACTTCTTTGAAGGCGTGTATCCCTGTTCTTCCCATAATAGCATTGTAAGTTGAACTAGCCTTCACCACCACAAAATCCAACATCTGAGTTGCTTGCCTTGGTTCCTGCCCTATGGTTGTTGGCAACTTGATTATCCCCTCTACAGGGCACTCCACTCCCACAAACCCATATATTGGCATGTCGGTTGGGGTCAATTGGGAGTCATTATATCCCATTCTCAAAAAGATGTCATGGAGCAAGATATCCATTAAAGCATCATTATCCACAAGGACCCTTCTCACTGGGTTGTTCCCTATTATCGGGGTTATAACCAACGGGTCGTCATGGGGAAATTTCACACCCTCCAGATCAGAATCATCAAAAGACATTGTTACTCCTGTCCTGGCCCTCTTCGGGGCTTCCCCAACAATATGCATAACTTCTCGGGCATACGCTTTCCTAGAGTTCTTGGATAACCCAGCAGCAGTTGGTCCTCCAAAGATTGTGTTTATCACAGGCCCTCGGGGTCGTGGTCCTCCGAAGATTGTATTTATCACAGGTCCCCTAGCTGGGGATTCCGCCCCTGATCATCTTGGTCCCTCCTACGATCTTCAAAGTTCTTTCTTCCTTTGTTATTCCTTTCCCCTCCATCTCCAGTATATTTATTCAATCTTCCTTTTCGAATGAGGAACTCAATTTCATCTATTAATTGTCTATACTCATCGGTGTCATGACCGACATCTTTATGAAATCTGCAATACTTGCTCTTATCTAGCTTGGCAGGATCAGCCTTCAAGGGCTTAGGCCAACGAATATCTCGATCTTTCTTGATTTCCATCAAGGTCTGGCTTCTAGGAGCACTCAGCTTAGCGTATTCACTGAACTTTTGCCCAAGTCCTCCCTTCTTGGGGGTTGAATCAGGGTTTTGCTCGGTTCTAGGATACTTGTCCTTAGCGATATACTCTAGATCAGTTTTCCGCTTCTTGCCTCCAGTGGGCTCATTACTCACTACGGGCTTCCTCATGCTTTCTTCTACCTTGATGTATTTCCCTGCCCTATCCTGGAGCTGTAACATGCTTTCAGGGGGCGTTTGGCTAAGGATATCTTGAAAAACTCATCCCTAGTTCCTTGTTGCAGCGCTATCATGGCTACCTTATCATTAAGGTCTGGGACTTTTAAAGCCTCCTTTGTGAAACGATTCAGGTAGTCTCTTAAGGATTCCTTTGTTCCCTGCACAATGCACATAAGAGATGCTGAACTTTTCTCATGTACTCTCCCACTGATGAATTGCTTAATAAAAGCCTGACTTAATTCTCTGAAGGACCCAATAGAGTTCAGGGGCAAATGACTATACCATCTTTGAGCCATACCCGACAGGGTTTGAGGAAAGGTCTGACACTTAATAGCGTCATTCACGGGCTGCAACAACAGTGCATTGGAGAATGTCCTGACATGATTAGCGGGGTCTCCCGTGCCATCATAAGCTTTGATAGTGGGCATCTTGAACTTTCTTGAGATATGGGCATTCATTATCGCTTCAGTGAATGGTGGAGTAGGATCATCAGGATCTCCAAGGGGAAGAAGATTGCTTGGATCAGCTCTTGGGACTACAGCCCTTCTTTGTGACGGACCATCCAGGTCTATGATTGGAGGAGGATTTCTCCCCCTAGGTGGTAATGGGGGTTGAGAGCCTGGTGCGCTTCCAAGTCGCGCTTCAGCCTTTGAATCTCAGTCTCATGGGCCTTGATTCTCTCCTGCACTTCTTGGGGATTCACCCCTCGGGTGCTTCTAGGACGTTGGTTACCATCAGTCATCGGCTCTTTGCCAGCACGTCTCCTTCTTGGGGCCACTTCATCATCCGAAGATTCGGAGTCTCTCTCAGTATAAGGATCGGAAAATTCATGATCCTCCGGGATAGGAGTTAAACCTTATATGTAGGGGTGTTTGGCCCCGTGCTTCACTCCGTCCAGCATGTCCACTTCTTCCAACTTCGGGGTAA
The DNA here is from genome assembly GCF_009905375.1 of Apium graveolens. Taxonomy (NCBI): domain Eukaryota; kingdom Viridiplantae; phylum Streptophyta; class Magnoliopsida; order Apiales; family Apiaceae; genus Apium; species Apium graveolens. Next base: position 254,412,790 of record NC_133652.1, read on the forward strand.
AGGGGCATCCCATAAGGGGGTTAGTGGTCACAACAGTTGAATACTCATACTCAATGGGTCGAGAATTCACAGGCGTATGTAGTTGTTGAAGTTGGGGATTCATACCTTGAGTAGCCGAGGGAACCGTCCCTTGTGGCCGAGGTTCAGTTGCCCCTATCTGGGCTTCTCCTTGCGTGGTTGCATAGGTTGAGTGAGGAGGCACCTCCATAGTTGAAGAAATCACTTGGGTTGTCCCCGTTGGTGTTCCTCCTCCAAGGGCTCTAACTGTTCTCCGTGTTCTTGTCATGGTTGTGTTTTTCCCACAGACGGCGCCAAATGTTATGGATAAAAAACTGAGGTTATTATTTGTTATATTTATTGCTAGGGTTCGGGAGCTCAAGGCCTTTAATGGCTGCTCTCGTGTTTCGTAGCTTAACTCTGCCTTTACGAGATGCCTACGTATCTCTATGAATTAGAGAATCAAGCTAAAAAACGTAGTTCTGATTTGTGGGGTAAGGCCCCTTTTATAGATGTTGGGAGTCCTTGAATTGGACTTGGGTTAGGAGACTTGGTGGTCAAGTCTCAAAATTAGAATAGACTTGGGAATCCTAAGAAGTAGGAAGCTGATTTCCTATCCCACCAGGTTCCTTGGAGGTCAATCTACAAGGATTTATTTCTCCACTAGGACTCATCTTATCAGCTGACTTATCCCTTATTAATTAATTACGAAATTAATTAATATTCAGGGTTTTGGGCCTTCTCAAATGGGCGGGCCTAGCTGTTGGCTCAATTCTGATATGATTAATGCAACATTAATTACATACCCAGGCCTTATTTTCTTCCCTATCAATTATTATTAGCAAAATCTTGCGATATATTGGAGCATGTGATAAGACATTTATATGCATGCATGTTTCGTATTCTTGTATTCTATTATCAATTCAAATGCTTATAAACTGCATAATACCTATGCTAGAGATAAGCAGTAGTTGCGTATACCTTAGTATAGGGGACCCAGAGGTGAACATTTTTCTAATTTGGGAGTCGATGTTCCCGAGTATAATACATATATATATATAGTTTCTATAACTATTAATCGAATAAGGTATATTCGATGGTTTTTGAATAATAATCAAACTTATTTTCGATTATTCAAATAAAGATCGTACTTTCGTATAAGTATATCTTTGTTATTATTATTCGTTTCAAGTATGAGTTTTTAAAACTTCTACTTCATTTATTTTTATAAAGATTATCCTTTATGGGAATATTATTTAAATAATAATATTCAGATATTTTCCAACATATTGGGACTGATTTACTTTATTAAATCAACATTACTCCAAACATTCTTAAAAATGTTTTCGAGTCTCCAAAAATGATTTTAAAAGTTAGAGCGGATCCCAAAACTCGTTTTCAAATTTAAGATCTTCCTTTCGAAGGGGACTTGAATACTCGCTCAAAAATATGAGGGATCTGGCTCTGTGGTGTATTTTATATTCGCAACGAGGTTGCTATTTTGAGAAAACAATTTGATTACCTGCCCAACATTCGGGAAGTAAGTCCATCTAATTGAGTCGGCATAAGCGACAGGCCGGGGTACGGTCTATGAAGGTGTAAGAGGCTGGGTGACAGTCCATCCACGCGTGAGTGGCCGGGTAACGGTCTAGCGCGAGGTCCTAATGCATCCTGGGTGATGACCAGCGAGGAATTCATCCATCTATAGTAGAAAAGGTTACTTAATTGGTATCTTTGCCTGATCAGCAAGATATCGGGTTTATTCCAAAATTCTCTTCGTTCCAAATTCATTGGGTATTATAACTCTGTTTATACTTTTCATAACAGAGGGTTTCAAGGAATGTATAAGATATATATATATATATATAGGTGTATATATATATCGAGAATTAATGAAGTATCTAGTAACTTCATTTCTTTAAATGTTATTTCAAAGATTGAATCTATTCAAGTCTTATCTTGTAGTCTCATCTATGTGATGAACTTTTGAAACTGATTATACCTTGAACGGTGGTAGTTCAAGTAGTATTCGGAAAAGATATAAGTATATTGGAGTATCTTGTAACTTCATCTTTTAACTTATATCTAATAAATGATTATCTTATGTATGACAAAGATTTTCAGAAAAACGTTGAGACAAGGTTAGATATATGAGATCACCTTGCAATGATATCTTTATACAGTTATAGACTGGAACTCTGTCTATATTATGCATGGAAGGGGATTTCCAAAATTTTGAAAAGTATATATACATATATACTGATTATTTTGAAAAGTACTATAAGAATGCTCATATATTGTAAACCATTATGCATATTATTTTGGTGGGCTTGTTGCTCACCCTTGCTTTCTTCTTTCATCACATAATAACAGATAGACAAGATGAACAGGACAAAGCTCCCAATTCGTGAGCGGATAGGAAACGTTCTGCAGTTTCCTGTAGGCGTTGATGCTGTTGTAGCTGAGGTAGGAACTACCAATAGGCTAGGCTTTCAAATTTTGATGTACCAGACTTATATATACTTATGAATTGTAATAATGGTAAAGAATATGTAAATTTGTTCAGAAACCCTTTTTAGGTATAATGGCTTATAATTGTGGAATAAAATAACTTGTGTCATTTTTGGATATTCATCTCTGAGACTATAACTTGTGGTGTGTGTGTATATTGTGGGGTCACAGTACGCAGCAGTTGGTTGATTATTAAGATTAAGTATTATTAAGGGAAATGGAACTCGTGACAACCCGGATCCCCGACCCCGGATTTGGGGGTGTTACAGAAATGGTATCAGAGCTAAGCGTTATAAACCTCGGAGATGATGTATCGTTAAAATGATAAGTTCACTAAGATAATAAGAACTCTTGCCAAGTTCATAGTCAGACTACCTAACGTAGTACTGACAGTTAAAACCGTTATGGGAACCCTTATAAATATCGTGATAGAAGCGTAGTTCGTTATCGTATATGGTAGTGGGACTCCGAACCCTGAAGTTCAAGAGCAATAATATGATGATGTTTTACTACATATTGGGGATCAAATTTTGGATCCAATGGAGCACCCTAACAAGGGACCAGATGATGTTCATATTGAGGATATAGCGGTTGAGGATGTTGTCCTAAAAGGGATTATTGCTGAGAAGGATCCCGTGGAGGATCCTGACAAGAATGAATAAATGACCACTAAGGATTTGATGACCATGGTTAGGGCGACTACCAGAGATAGGATTGGTCGGTTACTACCGTAGGTTCGTTCAAGTTTGCAAAGATCACAGCCCCTGTAACGTGGTTTACTCGTAAGACTGAGAAGTTTGAATGGACAGAAAAATGTGAGAACAGCTTCCAAGAACTAAAGCAAAGATTGGTGACGACCCCTATGTTGGCGTTGCCGAATGGAAAAGGAGATTTGGTGATTTGAAGTGATGTTTTGTATAAGGAATTAGGGTGCTTCTTATACAGCACAGCAAAGTAATCGCGTACGCGTCAAGACGATTAAGGGAATATAAAATTCGATGTCCCCACCCATGAGCTTGGGCTCGTGGTAATAGTTTTGCCCTAAAGATTGGAGGCACTACTTGTATGGAGAGAAGTGCGAGATTTACACAAGCCATAAGTGCTCTAGTGCATTTTCACGCAGAAAGAGCTCAACATGCGCCAGAGGAGGTGGTTAGAGCTAATCAAGGATTACGATTATGAGATTATTTATCATCCAGGGAAAGCCAAAATGGTGGCTAATGCCCTTAGTATAAAAGAGAGACTCAAGATGAAAATATATTTGGGAGAGTTGATAAAAGATTTTGAGAAAATGGAAATAGAAGTGAAGGTAACCGGAGCCGGTACCGAAAAGCTGTTGAGATTTGCAATACAAGCCCGAATTACTGAAAAATATCGTATTGTGCCAAGAAAAAGTGATGAATGAAGGCAAAGAGCCAACAAATAGAGAAGAGATTAATACCAAGAAAGATGATAAGGGAATAATGAGGTATTCCTACAGAATTTGGGTTCCAAATGTTCAAGCGCTTAAGGACGAGATCTTAGATGAAAGCCATAGTTCGAGGAATAAGATTTAGGGAAAACCCTGAATGTGATAGTCAGGGAGGTCGCCATCAAGAAAGAAAGAACCCATAACATAATGAAATGGAAAACAAGGACTTTAACGTATAAGATAACCCTGATTATGGGAGAAGGATGAAACATTTCATACTGAGAAAACAGAAGTCGAGCAAGATAGGGAGAACCGGGATGGTACTCCTATGGGGCAATTCATGGACCTGCCTAAACAAAAATTATACTTTTATTCCCAAACACCACCCCGAGGAAACAATGCGGTGGGAAATTCTTTCAGGACCTTTAAGTCACTAAGCTCTCAGAGTTCCAAGGAACAAGCTGACCTAGACGAGGCAAGAGCCTGGCCAAAGGAAATAGAGGAATGATTTTATATTCTACATGATTGATGAAGCGCAAAAGACTATTTTTGTCACTTACCTTCATAAGAGAGAGGTCACCCGCTGGTGAAAGGCAAAGAAAGACACGGGGCCAGAGGTTATAATAAACCGATTAAAGTTCAGTCAATTGTTGTCGGGAAAGTACTTCCCAAGGTTATAGAGATAGTGTAAAAGCTTTAAAGCCAGAACAAAGGCGGACGAATATGATGAGTTATGAATCTAAGTTGTAAAAGTTGGCAAGATTCGTCCTGAGGACACGAATCCCAGAATGACTTGATGTTTGTAGTAAATGATTAGTGGGTTCATGAAATGATTGTAAGAGAAAGGAAAATAAAAAGAAACTGAAGTGGAAAGGAATATAAAGGCAATAGAGTTTGAGGAATGATAAGGGAGTTGGGTATGAGGAAACCCTAAAGACTCGTAGCAATAAAAATAGAAAAGTATGTAATCATCAAGATGAGAGTGATTCACCATGAGTTAAAATTGATGGTTGAAGGCATAAGAGATACATATATTTTATCCCCTTTAAGTTGGGAGGATTCGAGGAAACCTTGAGATAGTTCGAAGGATAAATAATGAGACGCGGATAGACTGAGGAGACAAGAAAGTAAGAAATTAGGAAATTGGATGAATGAAGTGACCTTCAAGAATGTGAAGTGTGAGTAACGCATGTGAATTGATACCCAAAAAGGGGGACGCCATGCATAAAAGATATCTCAGCGTTGAGATGACTGTTGAGATAAATAAAAGAGGTAATCGAGTAGTTAGAACTAAAAGGTTCACGTTGAACACGACTAATATCTTCTAGAACATCCCTGTTATCATTACTGAATCAGGCAAGAAAAGCGGATAACCATTGTTATCTTTTGGAGACCATATTAATTGACCTCATTTTGAATACAGATGTTATTTTAAAATTAGGCATATACTATTGAGGTGGGAATGATTGAATAAGATACCCTTATCAGGGATATATGACTTGATTTATCCATGTAAGGGTGCAAGTACCTTTTTAAAGGTGGAATTAAGGATATAACCTCAATAACTTGAGATGAATCCTAGGGGAATGCATAAAGGTTGGCATTTCACCCTTAATAGGGACAATATGAGTTTTGAAAGTATGAATTAGAAAGGATTAAGGTAACAACGACCTTTAAGGATCAGTGGAGAAACTTTTCAGAAGTATATAGAAGATGGTTCTAATATTAGTAAATGGTATTTTGATATGCCCTGTATCTAGGGAATACAGGAGGAACGATTCAAGGATAACCTTAGAGGTTTTACAAGGAGAAAGGTAATATTCGAAGTTCTGAAGAATAGAAATTTTGATAAAGGAAATATGACATAATTACAATAATGCCAGGTGGGCACGTGTTGAACCATAAGAAAGTATAGATCGACCCAATGAGGGTCGAGATTGGTGAAAACAAGGACCCAAGATAAAAGACGTCATAAGTATGATCGAGAGTCAGTCGTGACAATGATCACCTCTAAAGACCGAGGCAATAACTTATGCAAATGGTGATATTTTTTTTCTCACCAAAGCTTAAGAAAGGGCATCTTCACACAAGCAGTGATTGGAAATGAGGTAGAAAATTTAGTTGGAGATCGTTCAAGAGACATTGATTATAAGGAACTATTACTATCACGAAAGGCCAATGAGGTGGCCGACACTCTAACTGTAAGAGAGCAATTATAAGCGCTCGTGCCAGAGGAATACAGTGATGATGGTTAAAACCCTGAAGGTTGTATTATGGTATGGAAGATTGACATTCTTTTTGATGATTGTGCGATACTCAACCGTAATAGTAGTTTGGTAAAGATTTAATTCATGTAATCGCCGTGAGCGGGCTATCTATCTTAGAAGGTCCTATCTTGAGAATAGGCCAGGACCATGTTTCAAAAAGGACTAAACAAACCTTTGAGTTAAGTCTTCTATTAAAGACATATGGTTAATAATGGTATTAACCTGGTATCGTTTCTTTCATTGAAACTCTTATGCAATTTTATCTGCTTCATGTCATATGTACATCAAGTTCAGGAGTGTTCTTCATGAATCATGAACGGTGATCATGTTGCCTCCTTAGAAGAATTGGATACGATAGCTATGGACTTTGTATGGTTAGATATTAAGATTTCATGGAAAACAAATAACTATAGTAGGTCTGTGGTGGACTATAATAATGCATCAACGATTCTTTAAATAATGAGACGATTACAACCATGAGAGTTGTATTGTAATGGATGTTGAGATTGAGTACCACTAATCGGGTTGTGGTGATGTATAAGTTATCATTGATAGACTAATTAAGTCAATTATCTACCTATTGAATATTTATTCCTTCTTATCAATAAAGGGTAGTATTACTATACGAAGAAGGTTACGGTATAGCAATGGATTCTAGTAACTATGATGTCTAGAATGAAATCCGAGATTCGATTTTCACTGTCGAGGGAGTTTCAACGGTGATTGTTTTTAAGCTCGAGCAAGAGCATAGGTCCATAGAATGATGGACGGAATAGGGAAAGATTCAGTAACATGAATTGCGATGCTATAATACTTGATGTTGAGATATATACATATCTATGTTTTGTTCTCATTTGATAAACCTGTATAGTTCAGGGGTAGACTCTAAGCCAGATATTTAGTGGCAATATTTTTTTATATAATTCTCTTAAACTCTTCCTTTTCTCTTCTTTTCATTTTCGTGTAAACTGAGAAGAACAACCCTTCCAGAAGGAGAGGTATTGCCGAATGACTATCTATCTGTGTGATAGAAGCCTAGTAGGATACCACATATTGTTTAATTGCTTGTCAAGTACTAAAGGCTGGCCACCTTCTGTACTAACCATGCAATGTAACAAGTGTTCATGATCATAGTGATCTCTCAATAAATTCTTTTACTTCTATATGATGGATCAAGCTTTCGAAGATAGAAGCAGCTAGAAAGGAGTAGTATCAGTGTGGTGGTATTCCAAATCTAACGTGTTCGTGATGCTAAGGTTGACGCGGTTATTAAAAGGTTACAGAATGCTAACGAGCAAAAGTGTAACCAGTATAGTATTAGCAATGGAAGATAGTAACGATTACGGACGGGAAAAGAGTGGGTATTGAGAAGCAAAACCTATAGCGCAAGAAGCTATGATGAGAGTCTGTGCGATAGACTTGAAAGAATTTGGAATGATCACTTAGCACGTATCGAGTTTTCTTACGACGATGGATGATATGACAGTGTCGAAATGTCGCTTTACGAGGCCTTATACAGAAAGAGATGCCGATCTCCCTTGTATCGGAATGGAGTTGTTGAGCGCAAGATGCTCGGACCAGCAGTGGTCCAAGGGACCAAGGATATAATAGATCTAATCAGAGGATGGCCGTTAGTAGCCCAAGATGGACATTATAAGTATGCTGATTTGACAACGAAAGGACAAAGAGTATGAAGTGGGGGACCTAGTGCCGTTAAAGGTATCCCCTTGGAAAACCTTGGAAAGGATTGATGAGGTTCTGAAAGAAAGGAAAGCTAAGTCCACGATTTGTTGGACCCGTGGATATATTAAGATGTATTGGGAAGTTATCAAATGAACTATCCCTACCCCCGAACCTGCAACAAGTTCGCAATGAGTTCCAATTATCAATGTTAAGGAAGTATGATCTAGAGGCGAGACACATAGGGGAATATGAACACGTAAACCTGCGACCAGACTTAACCTATGTGAAGCAACCAGTGAGGGTTATGAATTAAAAAGGAACAAGTGCTTAGGAACATGGTTATCAAACTAGTTAAAGTTTGGTGGTAGTACCACAATGCGGGAAAATTGACTAAGAGTTAGAAAGTGCAATGCTAGAAAAGTATCCCCAACTGTTTTCTATCTGATTCCGGGACGGAATCCTTTTAAGGAGGGGAGACTGTAATAACCCCAATTTTTGGAAATTTTTGAAACCCTGATGAATAGTAACTTTTGCTGACTATGCTGATTAAGGAAAATTATCAGACCACGCTATATAGGAGTACTGTTATGGAAATTCTAAGATCGTATTAGTATTCCGTCAATTAAATGAGTGTATGTAAAGATCGTCAGAATCCAAATCCGAACACTTTGATTTTTTTCCCGAAAATCCACCAGATACCGACAGAATTGAGTATAAGGTAACTTGATTAAAAGGATTTTAATTCAAGGATTATAAGAGAGGATCATAAAAGGAATATAAGATATTGATAAAGATTTAGGGGAACCCAAGTAATAAGATCCTGGATATGATCCCTCAAACAACGAACGAGAACGAGAGTTAAGCGAACCGTAAAACAAATAAACGACCAAGGGACAAGCACATACAAGTAGAATGGGAAGGAAGCTTCCAAGAGAAGCTAAAACAAGTGGTTAAAAGAGAAGGTGACATCATCAAACCATAAAGGAAAGACATGTGGCGTGGAGGTGAGGTCATCCAAGTGATATTATCACTTTATCAAAGCAATCTCCACCAAGTATTCATTTCACAAACACAAAAATCAAAAGCAACCAAAACAAACACATTTTCTTCTTCCCCCATCTATTTGCTCTCGGCCTTTTGAAGAAAAACAAGAAGAAAAAATTCCAAACATAAGCTCCACTCAATCATAATTCAAGAGGTTTGTTTTCTTGGATTCTATATTTCATAACTAAGAAGAGCACGTAGTTTGAGTGCTTGAATCCAAGGTTTGCTAGCTCAAATAAATCATTTTAATTTAAGGTAAATAGTAACTTTCAAGAACAAATTTTTTATTCTTGATTTTATTTGTAAGGCCAAGGTAGCTTAAGCATAGATCAAGGCTTCCATGGGCATTCCAAGGATCTTTCATTGATTAAAAGCTTCAAGGAAGGTATAAAACTTCAAACCCTAGCTTTACTTTTGAGTATTAGGAATGGTTTTGATTGTTATAGTAATTGAGAAGCATGATGCTTGTGTGTTTAAAGTTTGGATTGGATTTGTAGTAATTTGGATGATATAATCTTGTTTATAGTTAATGAAACTAAAGTATAGTTAGTAGTTCATGTTTGTGGTTGAATGAATTGGAAAATCTTGAGGTTTGGGACTGATGTAGTAAGGTTTGGGTGAAATTTGGTTATATTGGTGGTTTTGAGTTGAATTGTGGTTGTTTGGAGTAGTTTAAAACTTGGTAATCGCGTAAACATAGCTTTCGTAATGCCCATTTTATTCAACTGCTAGTTCTTAGTGTTCAGAACCGGAAACTCAACAACCAATTTGTAACATTGCCATAGTTAGCTAGAGTGTGTCGTAAGCTTCGTTTTGATATGTGGTTCGCTTGGTTCCAATGTACGGTTTAGGATAAACGACCGTTTTAAGTAACGGCATTTCACGAACGAACCTTTACCCCTCGCTTTACTTTGAGACCTTGTTTAAGGCTCTTAAAAGACTAATTGGATTACGAAACAATTATGTAAGGTGGGTTATGCAGTTGGTAGAGTATTCGCGAAAGAGTCGCCTTAAAATTCGTTACGGTTAATTTATTAAAATTGGTGGATCCGAGGGTATGCAAGAGATTAACGCAAATCGTTAAGTGTATAAGCGACCGTAAGTGACCGTTAGGGTATGAGTGAGTTTTGACTAGTTTCTTAAGCGGACATGGTCTAATTCTGGCTTATGTTGTTGTTCATAGGTTACCGGACCCACTCTAAGCTTAAATCTATCCCCGGAACACTCAGGCAAGTTTTCTACCCGTTATACTGTTGTTGTGATGTAAATATGTATATGTATTGTCTTGAGATAAGTGCATGGTTATTATTAGCAAAGTCTTGTGATATATTGGAGCATGTGATATGACATTTATATGCATGCCTGTTTCATATTCTTGTATTCTATTATCAATTCAAATGCTTATAAACTGCATAATACCTATGCTAGAGATAAGCAGTAGTTGCGTATACCCTTAGTATTGGGGACCCAGAGGTGAACATTTTCTAAACCAGGAGGTGATATTCCCGAGTATAATACATATATATATATATATATATATAGTTTCTATAACTATTAATCGAATAAGGTATATTCGATGGTTTTTGAATAATAATCAAACTTATTTTCGATTATTCAAATAAAGATCGTACTTTCATATAAGTATATCTTTGTTATTATTATTCATTTCAAGTATGAGTTTTTAAAAATTCTACTTCATTTATTTTTATAAAGATTATCCCTTATGGGAATATTATTTAAATAATAATATTCAGATATTTTCCAACATATTGGGACTGATTTACTTTATTAAATCATCATTACTCCAAACATTCTTAAAAATATTTTCGAGTCTTCAAAATGATTTTAAAAGTTAGAGCGGATCCCAAAACTCGTTTTCAAATTTAAGATCTTCCTTTTGAAGGGGACTTGAATACTCGCTCAAAAATATGAGGGATCTGGCTCTGTGGTGTATTTTATATTCGCAACAAGGTTGCTATTTTGAGAAAACAATTTGATTACTTGCCCAACGTTCGGGAAGTAAGTCCATCTAATTGAGTCGGCATAAGGGACAGGCCGGGGTACGGTCTATGAAGGTGTAAGAAGCTAAGTGACAGTCCATCCACGCGTGAGTGGCCGGGTAACGGTCTAGCGCGAGGTCCTAATGCGGCCAGGGTGATGACCGACGAGGAATTCATCCATTTACAATAGAAAAGGTTACTTAATTGGTATATTTTCCTGATCAGCAAGATATCGGGTTTATGCCGAAATTCTCTTCGTTCCAAATTCATTGGGTATTATAACTCTGTTTATACTTTTCATAACAGAGGGTTTCAAAGAATGTATGAGATATATATAGGTGTATATATATCGGGAATTAATGAAGTATCTAGTAACTTATTTCTTTAAATGATATTTCAAAGATTGAATCTATTCAAGTCTTATCTTGTAGTCTCATCTATGTCATGAACTTTTGAAACTGATTATACCTTGAACGGTGGTAGTGCAAGTAGTATTCGGAAAAGTTATAAGTATATTGGAGTATCTTGTAACTTCATCTTTTAACTTATATCTAGTAAATGATTATCTTATGTATGACAAAGATTTTCAGAAAAACGTTGAGACAAGGTTAGATATATGAGATCACCTTGCAACGATATCTTTATACAGTTATAGAATGGAACTCCGTCTATATTATGTATGGAAGGGGATTTCCTAAATTTTGAAAAGTATATATACATATATACTGATTATTTTACGACTTGGTCGCGTTAAGATATCAAACTTGGTTCATATCTGTTTGAACAAGACTTTCATGAGTACTATGAGAATGCTCATATATTGTAAATCATTATGCATAATATTTTGGTGGGCTTGTTGCTCACCCTTGCTTTCTTCTTTCATCACACAATAACAGATAGACAAGATGAACAGGACCAAGTTCCCAATTCGTGAGCGGATAGGAAACGTTCCGCAGTTTCCTATAGGCGTTGATGCCGTTGTAGCTGAGGTAGGAACTACCAGTAGGCTAGGCTTTCAACTTTTGATGTACCAGACTTATGTATACTTATGAATTGTAATAATGGCAAAGAATATGTAAATTTATTCAGAAACCCTTTTTAGGTGTAATGGCTTATAATTATGGAATAAAATAACTTGTGTTATTTTTGGATATTCATCTCTGAGACTATAACTTTTGGTGTGTGTGTATATTGTGGGGTCATAGTACGCAGTAGTTGGTTGATTATTAAGATTAAGTATTATTAAGGGAAATGGAACTCGTGACAACCCGGATCCCCGACCCCGGATTTGGGGGTGTTACAGTTTCGTACTTGTTTTTATTAAGTATAAAGATATGTTTACTATACCATGCTTTCATCGGAACCCACATTGATGATGAGTCTGATTATAGGCTAATCGTTATCGTATGGTTCTAACGGAGTTATTTATGGATTTCTTTAGTTAATTTATTTCGATACCTTATTGTGCGGTGATTCTATGATAACCTAGTTTTGGTTGTGCTTATTCGTCTTATGAGTGTCGCGAACTTATAAGATAGTGTGGTAATCTTTAATGAAGCGAAAGTGAAATTAAGGGTTTAGAACTTGCCATGCTAGCATAGGTTCATGTATTTGTTATGCATGATTCGTAGGTAATTTTAACCATCTTACTTGCCCTATGTAATCACGAGAGATAACTTGTGCATTAAACCGTTATTTTATCAAATTCTATAGACATATAGGGTCTCAATATAATTGGTGTCTATTCAGCTTCTATCTCTTTTGTGGATGTCTGGTAGTATGGTATTCGTACAACGAAAGTTGGCGTTTATCAGTTTCTTGTTATCTGATTAGTGTCATCACCATTATATGCTAAGGTTAATAATGAAAAGGCTATTGAATGAAGTATTTAATGAAGTTATAATCCCATGTTTGTGTCATATATTATTAAAATCTCTTTAATCTTATAGTTTATGTTCTTTAGTATAATCTCTTAGTTAAGTGTAGTATAAACAACCACAAATTGTTACTCGTCTTAGCATTGGATAATAACCATACTGGTGTTGCATAGATACATTAATTGAAATTAACCAGAACCTATCCCTGTGGGAATGAACTAGAATTTATTCTATATTACTTGTGATCGCGTGATCGCGTATACTTGCGTGAATATTAGCGCTCGTTTTAGCCCTAACACTACTCGAGTGACTTCTCAATAAGCTTTATTATGACTTATCGATAAGTCATTGTAGAATTCTCTATAAGTATTAATTTACGGAGTTCTCTAAAAGTATTATTTTAGACTTATAAATAACTCAGAACTGAAATAATTTAATCCAATAAATTATTTTGGTAAAATACTTTTGGCAAAAATATTCTGATTTTATTTTGATTTATTCAATAAAAATTGGAAATAATTCAATCCATTTTGGACAAACTGGGTATTTATTAGACATCTCGATAGGTAATTTTTAGTTCTCTTCAAGAATAAACAAAATGAGTTATCGATTTATTTTTCACCTTTCAAAATGACTTCTCGATAGACTAATTCCAAACGTCTATTTTTGAGTTTTCGACAAGTCATTCGTTTTTACTATAAATACCCAGACATCTCGACATACATATACTTATGCCTTCGAGAACTTCAAGTGACCTAGCCTTTTCAATTCCAAACTGATTTCTCTCTCGTTTCAAGATTTTTCTTACAATTTTTTCTTACCCATTCACCCTTACTCAATAACAATGGAATTCAATATTGTTATAGCTGAAATCCCCAAACAAGGAACCAACTATCTTGCTTTCACTGATGCTAACCAAGCCCCTGACAGTTTCAAGGGGTTTGTGAAATTTTTTTCTGAATCTTATCTTGCAAGTGCCTTAACTGCTAATCCAATCCTGTACTTGGATATTTTGCATGCATTCTGAACAATGGATGTGGTGAGAACTGTTATGAATGACACTCTGTGTCCTTGATGGTAACTTGCTTAGTTGGAGGCCAAAAAATAGAGTTCAATGAGCAAGATGTGAATGTAGCTTTGGATCTTCCAACTGAAAATCTAGTGGAGGTGCCGACACAAGATGAGCTTGCTGAGTTCATGGACTTCATCAACTATGGTGGAAGAATCAACATGGCAAGTTTGAACAGAACAAACATAAGGAAGGTATGGTCCTTTGTGTTTGATTCTATAGTGAGGGCCTTCACATGCAGGAAGACAGGATATGACAATATCTCAAGTGTGGTGTAGAACCTGGTGTTCTCAATAGCCCACAACAGACACTTGAATGTTGGTCTATTGATCCTGAAAGTACTTGTCATCAGGCTAACAATGCTCCAATCCGCAAGAGGTAAGGAAATTTTATTTCCTAGATTTATTATGTCTACTTTAAATCATAAAGTATCTGACATACATTTGCTGAATGGAATAGACAGCACTAAAAGAGGCAGTTGTAAGCAAGTGTCCAAAATTATATTTGGTTCATTTACTACAAAGAACAAGGTAACTGTGAGTCTGAAAATCATTCCATTCATGATGGAGAGGTTCAAGACTTACCCTTACCCCATGCCTGACATGAGATCAAATGCACAATCTAGTACAGCTATGGTTCATGAACCTGTAGAAGTACAAATATAGGAAAACCGACAAGGGCATTCCCAAGCTGAAATTACTTCTTCTATATCTCTAGAAGCTAGGAAACCAACCACTTCATCCTCCCAAAAGAGTGAAGTGACTAAAAAGAAGAGAAAGTAGGAAAAACTACAAATCATAACTAAGAGTGGTGAAAAAGAAACACCAACAGAGTCACCCTTGGTCAGAAAACCAAAGAAGGCTAAAAACTTAGAGTTGAACACTCAAGCCACCTCTCAAAAGGATGTAGTTGTAAACAACGGACAAAAGCATATTCTAGAGGCGCCCTCTCAAAGGATGTCTCTATTGAAAAGAGCATTCTCCCAAATGCACCCTGTAAAGAGTCTACACAACCATTACTTGAACAAATACAAGTGTATGGAAAGAGAAACAAGGATGGCACATACAAGGAGATCACATCCCTTGAAGCTCCCTCATCCATTCAGGGGGAGCTGCCAACACTCACTTCTGAGCTTCAAAATCTTATATCTAATATTTCTTCATCCTACTTTGAAACACTTGAACCTAATCCTCAAGTGTTGCCCCATTCAAGTGACTTGGTTCATGAGACCTTGCTCCCCACCCAGACACCAAATATAGATGGTGAGAGGCTACAAGCTGGGGTAGACCTTGATGGCACCATCACAAACATGGGGGATTTATCAGTTTTTACTGAAGACCCCATGGTGATCACAAATGCACCTTCATGTGCAAATCAGCCTTCACAGACTGTTAGGTTTGAGGGTAGTACTTCTGAGGGGGAGCTATCTAAATCCTCTCCAATTCAATTGGAGGTTCCTATTCCAGGAACAACTCCCCTCAAAACCCTAGCAGAAATTGTATTAGCAACTGATGCTAGGAGTACAATTGCCAATGACCCTGTAATAGGAGAGGCAAGTATAGTACATTTAAGTGACAATATGGTACAAGACACACAAGGGTTTGAGGTTGTTGCAAATGACAGTAGCACAGTTAAATCTCCTCCAATTTAAATGAAGGTTCCCATAACTGATGAGGAACAACACCCTGCCATAACCATGGTGCAAACTGTGAATCCAACTGTGACTCATGTCACAGGTATTCCTGTCTCCTCTCAAATCCAAACTAATGAACCTTCAACCTTGTTATTCCCAGTGGACTAACAATGAGATTTACAGAATGGGGGTTGAATATAAATCTCAAAACTTTTTCAAGTTTTGAGCAGTTTCTAAGGCTAAGTGTTTTTTAGAACAAGTGTGTGAATTGCTTGAAGCTAATACAGACAGATATATATTCAAACACAAATGTAAAGAACACAAAGAACTTAAAAACTTTTCTGGTGGATTTGTTGTTCCACCAGAGATGTGTTATTTCAGAAAATCTGTGATTCAAAGAATTAAATCACAGCTGCTTCCTAGTACAAACTAGATGATTTTCTCTCCAGATTTTTCTAAACAGCTCTGGAAAATTCATTTCTAATTACTAGCTGCTACTTGGTTTATATATCACCAAGTTTACAAGTGAAGACAAAACTGTAAAATACAATTAAAAAAATTCTTCACATGTTTCTTCTTCATTTCTCTATCAAATGCAATTTAGGCTTGGCTGTAGATCTTTGAATACTTCCTTGTTTGCATCAGAATGGAAATGCTGCATTTTCTTGATTCCTCCTAGAGGCTTCCACATTCCAGTTTGTCTCTGTCAACCCATGTGCCTCTGTCAGCTTGTGAATTGTCACTATCAACTGCTAATGAACTAAGCATCCGTTGAAGCTTTCATCCGTTGATGCCTTATCCGTTGAGGCTTTATCCGTTGAAGCTTTATCCGTTGATGCATTATCAGTTGAAGTCTTTATCCGTTGAAGCACTTATCCGTTGATGGATATTATCCGTTGAAGCATTAGAGACATCCGTTGAAGCTTTGTTTCTTATCCGTTGAAGGTCTTCAATATCCGTTGATACTTCTTCACTTATACAAAATTACAAGGCATGAAATATTTACAATTAGCCCTCCTATTTGCATATCCACTAGTAGTCAACATGACTGATAATTTCCTACAACATCTAAGAATTACAACTTGAATCCAGAGAATGAAATGTGCTACAATACTAAACTTATTGCTAAGTAAAGCTACTCCTTCAACGGATAGCCAAGATGGTCTTATCCGTTGAGGCTACAAACACTAGATTTCTACTTAAGTGTTTTGTTTAACTTATCATCAAACTAATACACATATTCCTAACAATCTCCCCCTATTTATGTCTACTAGAACTGTAGGCATAAATTTGGGTTTAGCTTGATGATAACAAAACACTTGACAAATATATAAACTGTAATAAAGCCGAAATTCAAAAGTGCTGCAAAAATGTGTATGCTGAGATGGAATTGAAGAATTACATTATTTCCAAGGGTGCTCCTTTAGCCTGAGTAGATTAGTTTCTTTTCCTTTGATTCCTTATTTTCTTTCCTAGCCTCCTGTCATTCTCCTCTATTTGAAGTTGAAGTTGTCTGTAGAATTCAGCTTCATCTTCTTCATTGATGTCCAACTTAGATTGCATATCCTTGAGAGTTTCATTACTGGCAATCTTGAGCTGATCTTCAATTCTGAAAAATCTTCTGACTCCTTTGTTGTCTCTGAACTCCATCAACCAATGAGGTGATTTGTGAACTGTAATTCCTCTTTCTTGAATGAGTAATGTTCTAGGCAAGGCATTGGGCTCCCTACAAGTTTTTCTTATGTTGGCAATCTTGTTGAGAATCTCAGTCTTGGCAGTCCTGGTAAAGCCAGAATCCCTTTGTATGGCTAAGTAGACTCTAATCAAGGTAGAGTAGCCTTCATTCAGAATCCTGTAGAGAGGCCAAGTTCTTTCTCCACTTCCTTTGTATTTGAACACTAGTCTTTCTGGTAGCTGTCTGTAGGCAGCTATTCCCCTTACTTTCTCCAGCTCATCCAGATAGAGTTCAATGTCTGAAAATTCTTTTATGTCACAGATGTGACCATAATCATCCTTAGAGGCTTGAGGCTTAGGCTTAGGCTTCTGTGTGAATTTGATTGAGGCTTTAGAGGGTGTTGATTTGATTCTTCTTTTCTGCTTCTTTGATGGTGGAGAAGAGGTTAGGAAGGTGGGCAATTTGATGGTGTCCCAATCAATTGGTTCCTCCTTGGGAATGATTGTTTCACCATGAATGTTCATGAAGGGGTCAGGCACAATGGGTTCAGGAATAGAGGGTAGTGGTTTGTATTTTGATTGGGTTTCTTCAGTCTTATCTACCATATTTCTCTTTGCATTAGCCTTCTTTCTGTTCCCTTTCTGCCATTCTTCTCTTTCCTTACTTCTCTCTCCATATCAGTATCAACCATGTCCCCCATAGCTTCATCTTCACTTTTGTCTTCAATTTCTTTTTGTTCTTCAGCCTGACTTGACTTTAGCTGTTTTTCAAGCTTTGCTTGTGCTCTTTTGTCAGCCTTTAGCTGTTTGGCTTCTTCCTTCAACCTTCTGGTTTCTTCCCTCTTGGCTATTGAGAATTTGGGATGTCCTTGCATCACACATATGCTCTTTCCCTCTCTGAGGATAATAGCCATGTTCCTCCTTACAGCCACATCCATGGTCTCTTTGAGCTTTGTGATACTTCTACCCAAAAGCTTGTCCTCATCAGCCTTTGGAAGAGGAAAATCCACTTCTTTCAGTGGATTCTTTGTAGAGTCCTTAATGGATCTGTTGTTGGGCTTGAGAACCATAGATTTCAGATTCCTGGAAGAAGTCTCTCCAACCTTATTCCTCCCTACTGGCTTGAGCTCCACAATAATTGATTCCACTTTTGTGCTGTACTTCACAGATTGTGATTGAGAAGTTGTAGAACCAAATATTTGTTGCATCTTTTCATCAATCTTCTTCCTTTGCTCTTTGACTTGCAATTCAGCTGCTGCTATCTGGATTAGATCAATTTCATCAAGCTTTCCTTTGATTTGAATAATTGGAGAAGTGGTGATGGCAGGAACTAGCACTTGAGAAATTTGAACTATTGTTGATGGCTCTCCTTCCCCTTCCCCTTTATTCTCCCCCTTTTTGTTATCATCAAGGGTAGGGGTCAAGCCTTGTGCTTTTGCCAGCTGCATGAGTAGATTTGTTTGAGTTTGTTGATTCTGAAGAATAGTGACCATAGAGTCTTCAATGATCTGAACTCTGGTTTCCAATCTGGCCAGCCTCTTGTCAGCATCAGATTCTTTCCTCAATCTCCCCAACAAATCTTACATAGTACCATAAGGTATGACTGAATCCAACTTCTCAGCATTGTAGGATTTCAGATCAGCAATGTCCTGCTTGAGCTCATCCACACTTAGATTCTGTTTGAAATGCTGCAACTGCAAGAGATGCAGAGATTCCAGATGAGCTTAAAGTATTGCCTTGGTACCAGCATCTGTAGTCACCTGAAGGGCCTTTTGAATTGTCATGACTTGTCTGACTAAAGTGACACCAAACTCTCCTGGTGTTGATGCTTTTGCCCATGCCCATTCAGGAAGATCTGGAACAGAACTTGGGCCTACTACTCCCCCTAAGTTCATGCTCTCATTCAAAGAATCAGAGTCATCATCATTAAAATTTACTCCAAATTCTTCAGATGGCTCACCAGCTTGAGAAGGCAGCCTGTTAACAGCAGCTTTGTCTCTGAGAAGAGATTCTGAAGTATGTACAATGTTTAAAGTCTGTTCTGCCTCCACATTGCCCTGAGCAGCCAATAATTGATAGGCTGAAACAGGATGAGTAAAAGTGTCAGCATCCAAGGAAATGTTATCAATTATAGCTTTGTAATGTTGCTGAAATTGTCTTTCCTTTTCTGAATCATCCACTTTCATTGACTCACTAGCAATGGCTGGATCCACCCTTATAGCTTCTGTACCTGCCTTTCTCTCATTTTCTCTATTTTTTTGCATCAGGGGCTCCCCCTGGCTCACACACACCCTCACACCCTCACCCTCGCCTTCTAAGGTGGCACTCCCCTCACTCACTTTTGCCATGCTGGAAGAAATAGCATGCATATGGTGACTCTCAACCTCTCCTTTTGCCTGGGAGCAACCCAGCCTCTCACTCAAAAGATCACTCCCTTCCCTCAAACCTAAAAGTGATTGTACAGTAACCATGTCCTCTACAGTTGGAATTGTTTCTATTAAGTGTGTAGAGACCATCAACGGATAGGGAGTATCCGTTGAAGTGGAAACTGATGGTATCAACGGATAACTGTTGTTAAGCATATTCGTTGAAGAACAACCACTTGTCAACGGATGAGAGATATCCGTTGAAGAAGGAAAAGATGTAGATATAGAAAGTGACATAATTGTTGAATCTTTGTGAATTGATTTTAAGTGAGGTAACACAGATTCTTCAACTACATCTGAAAGAATTGGCTGATGATCCAACAAATCATCTAAAAGATGATGATCATCAGGTTTTGAGTGGGGCTCCTCCCTGAGTTTTAATGAGGGAGAATCAGGAATTGATGTGAATATCATATCCATATCCAGAGAGGGTGATGGAGAGTTTGATGATTGGTGTGTTTCTATTATGAGAGAATGGGGTTGTGACTCCACATTTGCTGGAATCACATCAAGCTGAATTTGAGAAGGCTCAGATACAGGTGGATGTATCTGTACTGTGTGTGCCCCTTGTGTGGAAACTAGGGTCTTGGCCTTCTTCTTCCTTGAAAAGGCTTTAATTGGTGAATGTGTAGCTTCAGTGTCCCTCCCTCTTTTGGTCTGTGTCCCTGGTTGGGGACTATTTTCAATAGTTACATCCTTTTGGGAGGATGCAACTAGGGATGTGTTAGACTCCTTTTGAACCACCACAGTCTTTTGAGAGACTGTGGCTTGGCTGGCTTGGGTACCACTCACCTCTCCCACCTTATCCTGGGGGGTTTCTTGATGTTCACCCCTCCCCTCACCACTCACACCCTGTTCACTCCCTTCAGGGTTTATGGTAGTTGTTACAACTGTTGTCTTTTGAGAAACAACAGAGGTAGTTTTCTTTGACTTGAGTTTTGAAACTTTAGTTTTGGTGGCTTTGGTAGGAACCTGTTTGGACAAAGACACGGATTCCATGGCCACACTAGAAGGCAAAGAAACAATGGGGTTGGAAATAGTAGGAGTTATAGAAGTGTTTACCTCACTTACCTGTGGTGCATTCATGATTGGCAAATATACCAATGGCACCTGGCTGTTGAGGTTCATTCTCAAAAGGTCTGCAAGGACCCTTTTCTCTTGTGCCCAGCATTTGAGTTTATTATTCTCATTTGATATGACCAATCCTTCAGCAACATGGTTAGCCAATAACATAAAGAATCTAGCATATGTGGTCTATTAGCTTTGTTACCTAATCTGGAACCTAAATCTAGCACAGTTGCTAAAATTAAAGTACCTATCAGAAACTAGCATATAGAGCATATTAACAAGAGATGAAGTTATGGCATCAAAATTGCTAATCTTCCCAGAGAAAACCTTGATAAAGGCATCTCCAAGAAAACTCCATTCTTTCCTAAGGCCTTTCCTTCTAATGCTACCTAAACTAGCAGAATCGAAAGCATAGCCTATGGAATCTAACATAGCAGATACATCTTTATCAGTGTGTGGTGTTATGGCATTATTCTTAGGCAACTTAAAGCAAGACTGTATATCATCACAGTTAATGCAATAATCCTTACCTTTGAGAGAGAAGGCAATAGTCATATCTGTGGAGTTGAACTCTGCAGTTGTCCAAATCTCCTCAATCACCTCACAGTAGATGGTTGGGGCTTCCAGCATTGCATAGCTCAGTTTGTAGTTTTTGATGAAGTCCATCATCTTGTGATAATCAGAATGGGCTTCATTCTTTTCAACCAAGGCTACGAAATTATTCTTTTCATAAACAAATCCTGTTTGAGACATAATTTTGACTACTGGTGCCATTGTTGTGACTGGAGGTTGCAGAGAAAAACTTGAAAATTTTGGGAGAGAAGGAGAATAAAAATTGCAAGAAAGCGTAAAGTGAAATAAGAGTTCAATGGGCTTTTATACTTTCTTGAATTAAAATGTAAATAAAATGATACCTTTAAGTAAATTAGCCGTTCAAGAATAAATAAAACTGTAGAAATTCTAAACTGCCTTTAAAACAAATACATACAACAGTGTATATCTATATCAACGGTTAAGTAAAGAAATCAACGGCTGTGACTTACTGAAAGTAACTGATGTGACACTTCAACGGATAAGGTAAATAGTTATCCGTTGATGACCAACACTATTTTATCCGTTGAGGGATAAAATTACCAGAAATGTATTTGTCTTTCAATGGATAATGAACATCCGTTGATAGAACAATTTTGGCTTTCAACGGATAGGGAATATCCGTTGATAGGATAAGTCTTTCTTAAAGCCAACTTTGTTCTTGCAGCAAATTCATTTCAGGCTTCAAAGCAGATTATATAGAGGACATAAATTTATGAATAATTAAGCATACCTAGCTCACTTACTAATCTTGTGAATGTTGATTCATCAAGTGGCTTGGTAAATATGTCTGCAATCTGCTTTTCACTTGGAACAAAATGAAGTTCCACTGTACCTTTCATCACATGTTCCCTAATGAAGTGGTACTTGATATCAATGTGCTTGGTTCTTGAGTGTTGCACTGGATTTTCAGTAATGGCAATGGCACTTGTATTGTCACGGAATATTGGAATTTTGTCAACAGTCAAACCATAGTCAAATAGTTGATTCCTCATCCATAGTATCTGTGCACAGCAACTACCAGCAACAATGTACTCAGCTTCAGCTGTTGATGTAGAAACAGAATTTTGCTTCTTGCTGAACCATGACACAAGCTTGTTCCCTAGAAATTGACAGGTGTCAGTTGTGCTTTTCCTGTCTATTTTACAGCCTGCATAATTTACATCTGAGTAGCCAATTAGATCAAAACCAGACTCTCTAGGGTACCAAATTCCTAGATTTGGAGTCCCTTTGAGATATCTGAAGATTCTTTTAATAGCCACTAAGTGAGATTCTTTAGGGTCAGCTTGAAATCTAGCACAGAGACATGTAGAAAACATTATATCAGGTCTACTAGCAGTTAAATATAAAAGTGAGCCAACCATGCCTCTATAACTTGAAATATCCACAGACTTTTCGGCCTTGTTTAATTCAAGCTTGGTGGCAGTGGTCATGGGAGTTTTTGCAGATGAACAATCCATTAAGTCAAACTTCTTTAAAAGATCATAAATATATTTAGTTTGACTAATGAAAATTCCATCACTAACTTGTTTAACTTGTAAACCAAGAAAATAAGTTAGCTCTCCCATCATGCTCATTTCATATTTACATTGCATTAACTTAGCAAACTTTTTACAAAGCTTATCATCTGTAGATCCAAATATAATATCATCTACATAAATTTGAACAAGTATTTTAGAGCCATTAACATTTCTAAAGAAGAGAGTTTTGTCAACAGTACCTCTTGTGAAGTGATTATCTAGAAGGAATTTTGACAAAGTCTCATACCATGCTCTAGGTGCTTGCTTTAGTCCATAGAGTGCTTTCAACAGATAATACACATAGTCTGGAAAGTTTGGATCTTCAAATCCTGGAGGTTGGCTTACATAAACTTCTTCCTCCAATTCCCCATTTAGAAATGCACTCTTGACATCCATTTGATAGACTTTGAAATTGGCATGAGCTGCATAGGCTAGAAAGATTCTGATGGCCTCAAGTCTGGCAACTGGAGCAAATGTTTCATCAAAATCTATTCCTTCTTGTTGAGAATAGCCTTTAGCAACCAATCTGGCTTTATTTCTTATGACAATGCCATTTTCATCCATCTTGTTTCTGAATACCCATTTTATGTTAATAGAACTCTTGTTCTTTGGCTTGGGTACCAGCTTCCATACTTTGTTCCTTTCAAATTGGTTTAGCTCCTCTTGCATTGCTAAAATCCAATCTGGATCCAATAGAGCTTCTTCCACTCTCTTAGGTTCCTCCTGTGATAGAAAGCTACTATACAGACATTCATCTTGAATAGCCCTTCTAGTTTGCACTTTAGATGTAGCATCACCAATGATCAGTTCAAAAGGGTGATTCTTGGTCCATTTCCTTTGAGGTGGTAGATTAGCTCTAGATGAGGTTGCCTCAGTATTGTCATGATGTGAGATAGAATGTTGATTGGTTGAAACTCCCCCTGAGTTGCTGATCCTTTGAAAGGAATTGGGAGCTCTATCAACTGATGAAGTGAATTGATTATCCGTTGACAGACTGTGATCAACGGATGCTTCATTATGATCTTCAACGGATGATGCACTTTGTCTTTCAACGGATGCTGCATTGCTTCTTTCAACGGAAGCTGAATTATGACTTTCAACGGATGCAGCATTTTGTGCATTATCCAAAGACAGATTTTGAATTCTTCTTGAGATACCTTCTTCATCATTCTCATCTTCACTATCATCACAATATATCTCAATGTTGTCAAATTTGAGTCCTTCATGATGTCCCTCATCTGTTAGTCCATCAATCTTTTTATCATCAAACACAACATGCATAGATTCCATGACAATGTTGGTTCTTAGATTGTAGACCCTATATGATTTTCCAGCAGAATAACCAACAAATATTCCTTCATCAGCTTTTGCATCAAACTTTCCTTTGTGATCAGATTGATTCCTTAAGATGTAACATTTGCAACCAAAGACATGCAGAAAGTTTAAAGTTGGTTTTCTTCTCTTGAATAATTGATAGGGAGTCATGCCTTTTGCCTGATTGATTAGAGAAATATTCTGAGTGTAACATGCACAGTTAACAGCCTCAGCCCAAAAGTAAGTTGGGAGTTTTGACTCTTCAAGCATTGTCCTTACAGCTTCAATTAGTGATCTGTTCTTCCTTTCCACCACACCATTTTGTTGTGGAGTCCTTGGAGCTGAGAACTCATGCATGATCCCATTTTCTTCACAGAACAACTTCATGGTTGAATTCTTGAACTCAGTTCCATTGTCACTCCTAATATTCCTTACTTTGAAATCAGGATGATTGTTGACTTGCTTGATATGATTGATAATGATTTCACTAGCTTCATCCTTTGATCCAAGAAAATAGACCCATGAAAACTTAGAGAAATCATCAATAATCACTAGGCAATATCTTTTCCTTGAAATTGACAATACATTGACTGGTCCAAAAAGATCCATGTGTAGCAGTTGTAATGGTTCATCAATTGCAGATTCAAGCTTCTTACTGAATGATACTTTCTTTTGCTTTCCTTTCTGACAAGCATCACACAGTCCATCCCTTGTGAATTCCACTAGAGGCATTCCTCTAACTAAGTCATTTTGGACTAGATCATTCATTGTCTTGAAATTCAAATGGGACAGCTTCTTGTGCCATAGCCAACTTTCAACTGCACTTGCTTTGCTGAAAAGACAAGTAATGGATTCTGCATTTGTAGAGTTGAAGTCAGCTAAGTACACATTCCCTTTTCTAACTCTAGTTAGAACCACTTTATTGTCCTTTTTACTTGTGACAGTACAGGCTTCAGAATTGAAGGAAACAGTATTCCCTCTGTCACATAGTTGACTGATGCTCAATAAGTTGTGTTTGAGACCATCAACCAATGCAACTTCATCAATGATGACATTTTCTTTTGAAATCAAGCCATATCCCATAGTGAATCCTTTGCTGTCATCTCCAAAGGTTATGCTAGGACCAGCTCTCTCCTTAAACTCTGTGAGCAGGGTGAAATCTCCTGTCATGTGTCTTGAACAGCCACTGTCCAAGTACCATAGATTCCTTCTTTTTCCCTGCACACAACAAAATCAATCAAGTTGATTTTGGTACCCAAGTTTCCTTGGGTCCAGCCTTGTTAGTCTTTTTCCTAGAATTCATTCCTCCTGCATCTTTTGACTTAGGTAACTTTGGGTCAACCTTGATCTCAGATGTGGTTGGTTGAAGTGTAGGGTTAGTCACAGAATCATTTAGCACATTTGATTGAATTTGATAAGGCATAGATTGTGCAAACATGTTATTCCACATAGGCATATTGTATGGCATTTGAGGCATACTAAATGCAGTAAAATAAGGATTATTAATATATGGCATGTTTACAAAATGTGCATGGGGATTCTGATGAGACATAACAGGCATGGCATGCAGAGGTGACATAGACATGTTAGGAATGGAGGGATTTGAAGACATGGGAGCATTTTTAACAGATTTGCAATTATCAGATAGGTGATTAACACTTTTATAATGCACACAGCTTTTTCTAGGAGCATACCTATCAGGTGTGTAATTGTTATGTTTATTAATCCCTACCTTCCCATTTCTTTTAGATTTTCTTTTAGTTTCCTTCTTATCCTCAACCAACTTAAGCCTATTTTTCAGCTGATCTAAAGTCATGTGTCCTATATTCACCTTACTGACATCTTTGGATGTGCTAGCTCCTTCTTTGACAAAGTTCTTGAGAGTTGAATCATTCTTCTTATTGAGATTTTTATTTTTAAAATTACTTGCCTGTTTTAATTGATGAGCCTTCAACGGATGCTCCTTTTCTTCCTTCAACGGGTAACTTTCATCATCCGTTGATTCCACATCCGTTGACAATCCATCAATTAATTTTAACTCCTTTTTGTTTTTCTTCCAGGCATCCTCACAGAATGATTCAATTCCCTGAACCTTGGCAATCTGAACGCTAACATCCCTAGATGTTTTCCAGGCCTTGATTACCTCTTGCTCACTTTCTAACTGTTTAGAAAGAATTTCTACTTTCTTAACAGCTTCTTCTAGTTCACTTTCAACAGTCAAGCATTTAAGTTTAATCTTTTCAAGCTCAATTACCTGATTCTCTAACACATCATTCCTATCACTTAAAAACACATTCTTCTCTTTGATCCTAGTATTTTCTTTAGCTAGTGATTTAAGGGAAATACGCAAATGATATAATTCATTGGACATATCATTTATGGCTTCATTGCATTCATGTTTAGAAAGCTGAGAGAGATCAATAGTAATTACCTGGTTGCTTGATGAACTAGTTTCATTTTCATCAGAATTAGCCATCAGGGCTAGGTTGACATATTCCATATCATCATCTTCATTGACCCCATCTGCTGCCCAATCATCTTGAGTGAGAAAAGCTCTTTCCTTTTGTTTGAGCAAATCAAAATACTTCTTTCTGTAATCAACTTGCTCAAATTTCTTTTTATCAGAGGTTGGCTTCCTACACTCACTTGTAAAGTGTCCACTAATGCCACAGTTGTAACATTTGAACTTTGATTTGTCCACCATGTTTTTATTTGGCTTAGTGAATTTTGTATTTTTCCTGAACTTCATCTTTACAAACCTCCTGGACAGAAAAGCCAGATGTTCATCAATATCATTAGAGTCATCCTGACTGGAATTGTCTTCATCCTCAGCTACTTGCTCTTTACCCTTGCTTGATTCTGATTTGCTTATGCCAATTTTGAGACTTGGCATTGTCTTTTCCTCATTCCTGGCTTCAACCTTCTCACTCTCAGCTACAAGTGCAACTGATCCTCCTTTTCTCTTTCCCTTTTCCAACAGCTCATCTTGCTCCATCTCAAGTTCATATGTCTTCAAAATTCCATATAATCTTTCAAGTGTGAAGTCCTTATAATCTGGAGAATTTCTTAGAGAAACAGTCATAGGCTTCCATTCCTTTGGTAGAGACCTTAGAAATTTTAAATTAGAGTCCTTGACTTGGTAAATTCTCCCATACAGCTTCAATCCATTCAACAGTTTCTTAAATCTGTTGAAGGTATCATTCAATGATTCTCCTTCTTCAAAGTGAAAATATTCATACTGTTGAATGAGAAGCTGCATTTTATTTTCTCTAACTTGCTCAGTGCCTTCACAGATAAGCTGCACAGTATCCCAAATTTCCTTAGCAGTTTGGCTGTTGATGACATTGTCAAACATATCTTGATCCAGGCCATTAAACAGAATGTTCATGGCTTTCTTGTCCTTGTGGACCTCTTCAATATCTTCAACAGTCCATTCTGCCTTTGGCTTGGGAATAGACTGTCCAACAGCAACTGTTGCAGTAGCAGCTGTTGCCACCTTGTGTGGGATGTGAGGACCATTCCCAATGCAGTTGATGTAGCTTTCATCTTGAGAGAGAAGATGTAAATGCATCTTCACCTTCCAGTGATGATAGTTATCTCTTTCCAGGATTGGAATCTTTACACCAATATCCTTCTTACTCATGATGTTAGCAGAATGGATCTTTAAACTCTTTGTATGTTAAGAGCAAGTTCTGATACCAATTGTTATTCCCAGTGGACTAACAATGAGATTTACAGAAGGGGGGTTGAATGTAAATCTCAAAAGTTTTCAAGTTTTGAGCAGTTTCTAAGGCTAAGTGTTTTTGAGAACAAGTGTGTGAATTGCTTGAAGCTAATACAGACAGATATATATTCAAACACAAATGTAAAGAACACAAAGAACTTAAAAACTTTTCTGGTGGATTTGTTGTTCCACCAGAGATGTGTTATTTCAGAAAATCTGTGATTCAAAGAATTAAATCACAGCTGCTTCCTAGTACAAACTAGATGATTTTCTCTCTAGATTTTTCTAAACAGCTCTGGAAAATTCATTTCTAATTACTAGCTGCTACTTGGTTTATATATCACCAAGTTTACAAGTGAAGACAAAACTGTAAAATACAATTAAAAAGATTCTTCACATGTTTCTTCTTCATTTCTCTATCAAATGCAATTTAGGCTTGGCTGTAGATCTTTGAATACTTCCTTGTTTGCATCAGAATGGAAATGCTGCATTTTCTTGATTCCTCCTAGAGGCTTCCACATTCCAGTTTGTCTCTGTCAACCCATGTGCCTCTGTCAGCTTGTGAATTGTCACTATCAACTGCTAATGAACTAAGCATCCGTTGAAGCTTTCATCCGTTGATGCCTTATCCGTTGAGACTTTATCCGTTGAAGCTTTATCCGTTGATGCATTATCAGTTGAAGTCTTTATCCGTTGAAGCACTTATCCGTTGATGGATATTATCCGTTAAAGCATTAGAGACATCCGTTGAAGCTTTGTTTCTTATCCATTGAAGGTCTTCAATATCCGTTGATACTTCTTCACTTATATAAAATTACAAGGCATGAAATATTTACAATTAGCCCTCCTATTTGCATATCCACTAGTAGTCAACATGACTGATAATTTCCTACAACATCTAAGAATTACAACTTGAATCCAGAGAATGAAATGTGCTACAATACTAAACTTATTGCTAAGTAAAGCTACTCCTTCAACGGATAGCCAAGATGGTCTTAACCGTTGAGGCTACAAACACTAGATTTCTACTTAAGTGTTTTGTTTAACTTATCATCAAACTAATACACATATTCCTAACAAACCTCTCAACAAACTTATCTACTCTCTAACTGGCTATAAGAAGCTGCAACTCAACCTACTCTTGAAGACTTCAGGGTTGACCAGCTAGTAGGACTCGCACAGATCTCTCAACAACTCCTCACATCAGATATGTCCAATCAGGACTATCAAGAAATAATGTTATCTTATCAAATAGATGTGGAGGACCAATAGCCAAAATAGTAGATAAAGCTGGTAGAGATGCAAACTGTGGTGCCTGGTTAGGTAAGGAGTTCAAGATAGAAATGGACTCACTCTCGGCACAGTTTAGAGAAGAGTATCTAACCATTCTAGGAAGCAATACCAGATGCATGTCTCCACAAGAAGTCTATAATGCAGTAAATGAAGTGACTAAAGCTCAAATCAAAGCCTTTCATAATTTTAGGAAGGCCCTCAATGTCACATTAACTGGCCATCAAGACAAAATCATGGGAATGGTGAGGAAAAAGATGGATGAGATAATCCCCTCACGGGTAGAGATCAAGAATCAATTCAAAATGTTTTCAGAATAAATGTCAAGGTATGATCTAAGTGGGGTGGACAAGAGTGTGAAACAGCTGAAGGAATCCTTTATAACTCTGCACAAGGTAGTTCAAGATCATATAACAAATTCTAATGACACAAGGTAGAAGTTGGATCAAATGCACACTGCAAGATACACTCCTTCCCCTTTGGTTATTGATGAAATACAGAAGCATGTGCAAGCTGCATTTGGACCATCTACTTTTACATCTACTTTAGGCTCCTCTACTCAAGACATTCAAGATCTCAAGGCACAGGTTGCTTCTCTAGAGAACTCAAATGACTCCCTAAATGCAAAAGTCCAGGCTTTGACTTCTCTAGTGCAGAGTCACAGACAGATATCAAACCCCTGGTGGACTCTCACAAGCATCTCCAAATACAAAATTTTGTTGCTTTGCGAGCCATCATGGGGAAGCTCAACATACCACTGCCCTCACTACCCGAAGAAATAAGGTCAGAATTACTAATTCCTCTACTCATGCCTGTCACCAAGACTAAGAGGGGGATTGGGGCTAGGATTCAACAATCCGGGGATGCTAAATCTAAGTCTAAAGAGCCTATTCAGGTTGGCCAAAGCTCTTTACAAACTCAATAATTCCAAGATATGGGAAAATAAAGACTCATCAAGTCTGCAGAAAGACCAAATCAAGATCAAGAATTCAGTGAACTTCTTACAGTCCTAAGGATATCTCTTCAAAATAACTTTATCACATACAAAAGAGCATTGGCCAAGACAATCAACTATATCATGGTAGTAGTTGTGAATGTTGATAACTATCTACAGAAGAGGATTGTTGTTAACATCAATGATGGTGGTGTGGATGGATGCTTTCAAGTCTCTCTGTCAAATCTCAGAACCCTAAGGGCATCTGAGCTAGATGTTGTGATTGACAAAGTTCATGTAGTCATCGCAGAGGACACTCAGCTTGTTCATGAGCTCAAAAATGCACAGATATCAGTTGTTCCTGAAGCCTATCTATATCCAAGCAAATGGATATCCTACATCTGGTCAAAGACCAAGAAGAACAAAATCTTCAATATTCCCAAGAATTGTGTAAGAGGGAACATGAGGCTAATCATGACTCTTTAATCTGATTTAAAGTACAAAAAGACCAAAAAAATTGAAAATAAAGAAATGATCAGGATTCTTGAAAGGTATCTTATGAATGCTGACACCATGTTACTATCTACTCAATTCAACTTAAAAAATGACAAGGATGATGATGAGCAGAAGGATGATAAACAAAAACCTTCTGACTCAAATCCAAGTCAATCTTCAAGAGCAACTGGCAGCAAGGATAAAAAGAAGGATGAGAAGAAGGATGATGAGAAGAAGAGAGGAGATGAAAGAAGGAGGAAAAAGAAGGAAGACAATCCAGGACAACACCAACAAACCCTACAAATCCAAATGACACAATCTCAACCTACCAAATCTCTTAGCTCAAACACTCAAACATCTTTCACCTCAAAGCCAAAAATTCTATACAATCCAACTACAAACTCAATTCTCAAAATTCCAATCACTACCAGTCAAACCAGCTTGAAGAAAATCACAACCCTACCTTCATATAAACCTACAATCAAGACACACTTTAAATCTGTTGGAAGAAAACCAAAGCAACTTCCAGTTACTGAGAGATCATTATGGAATTGCTATGATCAAACTGACTTCCTTCCACTAAATTGGTGCCTCACAGATGAAGAATATTTTCAACAGCTAGCTGAAGAATTAGTTAGAGATATCATATACAGAAGTCAAAATTTATTATGATGATGGTTCTTTCACTCTACTTGGTAGTAATCTAATGGACACACTTTCAACCACAGAATTCAAAAGAGTGATCAGTCTAATGAAGGACAAGGATACAATCACAAGGTTTTGGAAAGATGCATACTGTGTATGTGTGAAGAAAAGAGATGAGAAAATTGTAAGAGCAAAATCTAAAAAGGGAGAAATAGATAGGAAGTATGGAGAAGAACTTGCAAGAATAGAGAAGAGATCAAATAAGCTGAAAGCAAAAGGGATGAGCAGACTCTCCAAGGATGGACATTTTCCGAACATAAAAGCTGGCAGATTCTCAAAATTTAGAGCAAAATAACTAAATGATTATTCATTAGATGAGTGGCTCAAACTTGTGGAAGCTTTAAGAGGAACTGAAATTTTAGAAGAAATGGAAGTATTAGTAACTCTTAAAGATCTCATTAGAAAAGAGCCAGGCTATTAAGATTTTATGTTATGACTATTTTGTTAAAACTTCTATAACCACTCAATGATGAAGATTGTAATTCTGTCAATTTTTGTGTTGAAAAGATTGTTTCTGTACATTGTAGCTTGGGATTAGTCTTGTTAACAGGCATGAATTTGTGATAAGCAATCTTCTCACAAATTGGGGGAGATTGTTGTACAAGACATGCATGTACAATAACAAGACTAAGTCAAATGGACAACCCTAAGTAAGTTGTATGATAATCTAAGTTTGAATTTTGTATTATAATACTTAAATCTGTAAAAGTGTAATTAGATTAGACTGGGATATTTTTCTGTAAACAGTTTCAAGCTTAAGAATAAATTCTGGCAGAAGATCATGATGATCATGCCTCAGAGAAAGTGTGAAGAAGCTTGGAGTTAAATAAATCTGTTTTGGAAAAAACATTCTAAGTCAAGAAATATACAAATCACAGATTATGTGTTATAAAGAAGTCATTCGAGAACTCCAGAATGACTTATCGAGAAGTCAAGAAAAGCTACTAGAGAATGCAGAGATATCGACAAGCCAAATTGAAGACATAAAGATTGGAGATATCGACAAGTTATTTCTTCACTAGAGAACTCTGAGATATTGACAAGTCAAAATATCACTAGAGATCTCTGAGACTTTGACAAGCCAAAAACTCACTAGAGATCTCTGAGATATCGATAAGTCAATTTGTCATTAGAGAACTCAGAGATATCGATAAGCCAAAGTGAAGACATGAAGATGAGAGATCTCGATAAGCCAAATTCTCTTTTAGAGAACTCAGAGACTTTGATAAGTCAAACAATCACAGAGTAATTAGAGA
Organism: Apium graveolens; assembly: GCF_009905375.1. Taxonomy (NCBI): domain Eukaryota; kingdom Viridiplantae; phylum Streptophyta; class Magnoliopsida; order Apiales; family Apiaceae; genus Apium; species Apium graveolens. The sequence continues at coordinate 254,445,279 of NC_133652.1, forward strand.
TCTGGATAAGTCATTATACTTATCGAGATGTCGAGTTCTCTATATGTCTAAATGGAGATCTCAAAGTAAAACTCAAGTACAGAATGCAGATCAGTTTAATATCCAAGATTATCAATCAACAAACAAATTAATCACTGATTTGAAAATTCTACAAAAGCAGCTTGAAGAATACAAGATCAAAGGCCAAGATTAACTGGCAAAGTAAAGTCACAGGCATGCAAGATTAACAAAGATACATTAAGCTAGAAATAGAAAGATTTGGTTATCTAAAAGTAGGGTTTTGTACATGCTGTGTAAAAACTAGTATTTACTGTTCTATAAATTAAACACTGAATGCTTTGTTTTAAGTGTAACAAAATAGATCTGCAAAATTCCTGTAACTCTCAAGAAAGAAGCTGAGTTCTTAACATACTAAGAACCCAGAAATTTGTAGCAAAATACTAGCTTGATTTTAATATAAAATTAAGCGAGTTTTGAAATATAAGTATGTTCATGTGCATGTTTTAATTATTCCATTAAAGCACATTATCTCTATAATACAGATTACTTTGTTCACCATTCTTAATAGTTCAAAAAGCCATTAAAATTTTCTAAAACACATTCACCCCCCTGTGTTGTATTCATTATCCAACAGAGTCCTTGTTTTTTGTTGAGTACCGGAGTCCACATATGTTCTGCAAGTAAAATAGCACAAAAACTTTTATAAAACGTATTGTAATATAAATCACGTTTTACAAACATCACTATTTTAATGAAAATCTTGCAAATCTCATACATTTGACAAGTTGAACATTACAGAACATATGATTTTATAGAACATTATTTGTTTGCAGAACATACATGTTCGCGTTGTAGAACACGTAAATGATATAATACAATAACACACATTTATATCTTATAGTTTATTATTTTAGTTTATATCTTGTAGTTTATTATTTTAATTTTTAAATTATTAAAAGCATAAAACCTGGACCATTAGATTGGATTTTAATATAAAGTTAGGACTTTGGACTTCAAGACTCTAAAAACAATAGGCATTCCATGTATATGTTTACTTATAATAACCATATCAAATTGATCAATTTAAGATTTGTTTCACAAATATTTGAATACAAATGTATTTTTAATTAAATAATGCAATAAATAAACTATATTTTTTATGAATAAACATCAAATGTCTTACCATTTTTCAAATAACATGTTAATAAAAATTCTACATTTTTGCCATGCAAATAAAAAATGTATTGTTTACTTTATAGTTGTAGTTTAATTGATACATATTATCAATTGACTTGATCCTCTAAAGACCTCAAAAATATTAATGTAATATTCAAAATGGTTGTACGAGACATACTTTTCAAATTTAAAATTATGTAATAAATTAGGTAATGATCCATTTATGTGCTATATTTAACTTTATATCTCAAATTCAATTGTTTAAAACCAACTCAACAAATATTTTAGTAATTATGTTTAAAGTTAAATAAATTGTCGTTATTTAGGACACTCACATATTATGAGTATGATAAAAAATCTAAGTAACAATGTGGTGTAGTGGTAAAAAGATGTATATGTGAATGTTAAAACTTGGGTTCAATTCCCCAAATAATATTTTTTATATAAATATTAAGTATAGGGGTAAGTTAGTCATGTCACGCCCCCAACTTAAGCAGCAAATTAAATATAATACTATTACAACATTTTAAAAAGAAGTATACACAACCAACTCCAAGATCTTACAGTTTAGGGTTTGGAACAGCCCAACACTACCAACTATTACATCTGATTTTAAATACCGCGTCCTCACACAAACTACTATCACTTATTCTACCTGAGCTCGAACATAAGCATCAGCATCACAGGTCTTACGGGCAGTCTGCTTGAATCTAACCATAGCTGCTAGCTGTAATATCAGGATAAAGCAAGGAGTGAGCCAAATGCTCAACAAGTGCTAACAGTACGATACAAAACATAAATCGAGATAATACATTAAAGAATGACAATGGAAAGACATAACCAATGATAACGAGGGATAAAACTATGAGTGATGGCATCATTTTTACTTGTATCAAAATAATTTCAAAATCATGTCTTAATCAAAATCATTTTATGACGCTACGGATTACAGCCGGTGATCAGTCGCGAAGTAATCCTGAACCTCGCCGGGTTCTAAAACATTAATGGGAATCCCTAGGCAACTTTTAAGCCTAATATAAGTGTGGAAAGGACTCGCGTCTCAGTCCAGATCCACTATTCAAAGAAAATATTTATCCCCCTTTGGGACTGAAAAACCCACATTTTATTTATTTCAAAACTGATGCCGAATTATAACCAAAATCTCTTTTTACAGTAAATATTTTTATCAAGGGTTTATAGATCAACTCGAAACACGGGAAATATGGTACTAAATCTCAGGGCCACAATTCACAAAACTATACTCTATTAAAGTAACTGAATGGTTTTCATATATCAAAGATTTAGACATGGGGATTTAGTGAGGCTATTGGATATTAAAAAAAAATAATGCCAAATTGGGCTTTAAGCAATGGTTTCTCATCAAGGTTCAAATGTTGGATCATCAAGAAGGTAAGCTTCATGAATACTAAGGGTGTTAAGGTATGAAGAATGATCTTTAACTCGGGACATATCAGAATTGTCAAGCTTTAGGATAAGAAAGAGGGTATCAATCAATGAGGAATCACGTTGGTAAGTATCTGACTATCAGAATTCAAAGTAAGGTTCTATAGGGGTTCAAGTATCAGGATGAGATATTAATACTTAGGAATCATTAGCATGTTAATCAAGAGGATCAATCAAGTATTATAACAACTCTTTATTATATCATGGCCTTCAACTATCATGAAAAGACTTCTGAACTACTTGCAATACATACTCGAGGGTTCATGGCATCTCTATATAATTCAAAGATAAACATAAGATACGCTTGATTTAGTATATCTAATGACACATGATAGTTGTAGCAATGTATGAATGATTAGCAGTAAATACGAAGGTCAAGTTGAATCACTTGCCTTGAGAAAGGCTGGTCTGGTCTGACTGGTAGGAGCAACTGGAGCTTCACTCGACCTTTATGGCAAGTTTTCCCTCATCTCGAGATCCTACATAAATAATAATAATCCTCATTATAATATATTCTTACCAACTTAACCTATATACAACCCGAAATTAAACACGGATGGCACTTAGGCCTATATGCACTTTATTTTATATTCACTTTTAAATTACAAAAGTACACACATAGCCACATAATCACATATCATATATTAATACCAAAATAACTCCATATACACCATAATGCAAAACTAGGCTTGGATGATCTCGACTCACAACTTAAGTCACTTGGTCGCTAAACTAGACAAAATCTTCTAATTTTGGCTTCCTAACTTGACGTGCCTTTACTAAACTATCGAAGACCTATTGACCCTCACTTGTGCCTTTTATTGTTCTGACCTTATACTATCTTACAACTATGGTGGTTGACCTAATACTCACTCCTAAGTGTTCTAAAACTATGTGATAAGTGAAAGTGCTCACTGGTGCAAATTTCAGAATGACAACTATGGTTTCTTGAGTTCATTAGACACTCTTAAACTACAAGTTTTCCTTCAAAACTTTTACACAAGACTCTCCTTACCTAAGGGCATCTCACAAACTTGATGTGGCTCAAGGGCCTGGCTTGGGCCTTCTTGGGCCTAAGCTAAAAGTCCAAGGTTCCCCTGTTTTTCTTGGCAGAAAACGCCCTGACTTGAATTAACTTGTGACACATGGTTCTAAATCATATCCTATGAACTATGATTGGAAAAACTTCTCTGACACTCCCTCTAACTAAAGCCCAACAGGGCCTAATGAGGGCCTACCCATGACATGGTGAAATCTTCCTATTTCTAAGTTACAACAAAACTGTCCCCTGCTGGACAGATTTTGTTATTCTACTTGTGCACCTAACCAAATGACATGAAAACCTCCAACCAACACCTAAAACCTTTTATATACTCCCAATACTAACTTCCGGTGGCTTGGGCCTCAAAGTGCACATCAATGACATGGTCAAAACTCACTCTAAACCTCAGGGTACTAAACTGATTTTTCTGCAGAAACTATAACCCTCCTTTCTCCAAGGTTTTGACTTGACAAACTCAACTACCAACAACTCAATACCCAAACCAAGACTTAATCATGGTGATCTACTGAACTAACTACCTTATTCTCAAAATAACTTTGGTGGAGATCATCTTTTACCTATGGCACAATTATGGCAAAACAAAAGAAACTACACTACTCAATTCACAAATCATCAAGTTTTTGAAACAACAAGATATGCATTTTTATAAAAGATAACCATGAATTATTACCATGCATCAAGGAGCATTAATCAATATTAACACCTTATTTCTACTGAGATTAAAGCTCACTAACAAAATCTTTCCAAATGATCAAAATCTTATAACATTCTAAGAGAAATCCATATGCATGCATGTCTTCGAATTTTGCAAACCAAAACAACATATTTTCTACATATATTCTATCATAAAATTGACATGCAAGCCTAGCATAAGCTATACCTAGATGATCACTTAGCATGCAAAGAGTTTTATCAAATTTTCACCATAAAATTCAAGCCATTATCACATAAACATGCAAAAATTGAATTAAGCAACAAGAATAGTCTTAAGGACCATTCATTCGGCTGCCATATGGTCATGGCCGAATGAAATGGAAGGGAATGGCCATTTAATCATCAAGAGTTTCCCTTTCAAGACTTGGCACTTCTCCATTCCTTGTAGTCCTCTCAAAAACAACCCTAAACTCACAAGAATCAAGGTTGTACTTTGAGTTTCAACTAAAACCTTTACATGCAACCTTTAAACTTAAACTTCCTACTCAAAACTCTTTGAAATATGAGTGATCATGGAAGGGAAAGTAACATTTACTTGTATAAAGAGTGGAAGCTTGGTTGAGGATTGAAGAAAAAAAAATGGGGAGGGGGGTTTCGGCTAAAAGCCGAGAGTGAAGGAGAGATGAGGGAGAGAAGAATGAGTGTGATGGTGAGTGATGTATGAAATGATCATGTCTTTGCTTGTTTTATGGTTTTTGTGTTGCCAAATGTGAGTGGAATTAGGAATTGACATGATTAGCCTTCCACTTGAACTTGGTTCAATTTGCATGCAAGGGTAAAGAAGGTATTTGGCTAGGAAATAAGAGTTAGTGGGGTGGTTATTGACTCTTTAGCCCTTTTGGAATGTATAGAAGGGATTTGCATGCAAGGATAACTATGTAATTTGCTAATTATAACAATTAACATTTATAAAGATTTATTTTTATAAAATAAAACACAAGTTCAAAAATTATAAAATTTATACCATAAAATAACTTGGATTTTTAGAAATTTTATAAAACTACTTTTGAATTTTGTGAACAAATAACTTTTAACAAGATATTTATTCAAGGTTTAAAAATATTCCTTGTAAATCAAAAATGAAAGAAATAAATAAATTTTTTGCTTTGAAAATTCATATACCACATAATGAAAATTTAAGACGCAGGAATTTTCATTCACACAAGCATACAATAGTTGAATATATTTGCATTCGGCTTTATAATTACACCAAATTTACAATTAATATTACACAGAAATGCCGGGTGTAACATCCTCTCCCCCTTAAGGGATTCTGTCCCCATAATCTAAGAGAACAGATGAGGATACCAGGAACGCATATCAGACTCTAACTCCCAAGATGATTCTTCGACCTTAGGGTTCCTCCAAAGTACTTTTACTAACTTTACTGACTTATTTCTAAGACTCTTCTCTTGTCAGTCGAGTATTTTAACCGGTTGCTCCACAAATGACAGGTCTGCCTAAATTTCTACAGGTTCATATTCTATCACATGGCTAGCGTCAGGGTTGTACTTCTTAAGAAACGATACATGGAACACATTATGCACATGCTGATACTGTGGTGGTAAGGCCAACTCATAGGCCACCTTTCCCACTTGACTCAATATTTTAAAAGGACCTATGTATCTAGGTGCTAACTTCCCTTTCTTGCCGAATCTAGACAACCCTTTTCTAGGTGACACCTTCAACAAAATAGCTTCGCCAATTTGGAATTGAACATCCTTACGCGCTGGATCCGCATACTTCCTCTGTCTATCTTGAGCAGCAACCTTTTTTGAATTAACTTGACTGAATTATGCAACTGTTGTACCAATTCTGAGCCGAGAATTCTTCCTTCTCCTACTTCATCCCAACTTGTTGGTGATCTACATTTTCGCCCGTACAAAGCTTCGTATGGTGGCATGCCGATACTGGAATGATAGCTATTATTGTAAGAGAATTCAATCAACGGCAAGTGATCGTCCCAACTTCCTGCAAAATCGATTGCACAACTGCGTAACATGTCTTCGATTGTTTGAATTATCCTTTCGCTCTGACCATCAGTCTGCAGGTGGTATGCCGTGCTCATATTCAACTTCGTGCCAAGACATTCCTGAAATTGCTTCCAGAATCTCGAGTTAAATCGGGGATCTCTGTCTGAAACTATTGATACGGGTACTCCATGCCTCAGTATGATTTCGCGCACATATAGATGAACCAATTTGTCCAATGACGACTTCTCGTTTATTGGAAGGAAATGCGCCGACTTCGTAAGACGATCAACTATAACCCATATTGCGTCATGCCCGGATTTCGTTCGCGGTAGTCCTACTATAAAGTCCATAGCGATATTTTCCTATTTCCATTCTGGAATCTTCAGGGGCTGAATTAATCCGCTTGGTCGTTGATGTTCTGCCTTCACTTTCTGACAAGTATAACACTTCGCAACCCATTCTGCCACGTCTCGCTTCATATTTGGCCACCAGAAGTTCTTCTTTAAGTCTCGATACATCTTGGTACTTCCCGGGTGGATTGAAAATTTCGAATTATGGGCTTCATGGAGGATCTCATTCTTTAATTCAGGTACATGAGGAATCCATATTCTGGAAGAGAACCTTAGTATCCCTTGCTCATCCCTTTGAGTATTAATCTCCTCTCCAGATAACTTATTCTTCTCTTTCTCCATTACTTCTTCTTGACATTTCTTTATCTTTTCCACTAGTGTTGGCTGAAAAGTCATTGCGCGACAAACTTCCTCAACTTTTCCACGATCACAAAGTTCCAGTTCAAATCTCTCGATTTCTTCAGATAACTCTTTTGATGTTATCATCATATTCAGTCTCTCTTTCCTACTTAGAGCATCGGCCACAACATTCGCCTTTCCAGGATGGTAATTTATCGAGCAGTCATAGTCCTTGATCAATTCCAGCCATCTCCTCTGCCTCATATTGAGCTCCTTCTGAGTGAAAATGTACTTTAAACTCTTGTGATCCGTGTATATTTCACACTTCTCTCCGTAGAGGTAATGTCTCCAAATCTTAAGTGCCAACACTATGGCGGCTAGTTCCAAGTCATGCGTCGGGTACTTTAACTCATGCGGTTTCAACTGTCTTGACGCATATGTGATCACTTTACTGTGTTGCATCAACACACAACCCAAACCCTTATGTGAAGCGTCGCTGAATATTACAAAGTTCCCTTGATCATCTGGTAGTACTAACACTGGAGCTGTTACCAATTTCTGCTTCAACTCTTGAAAGCTATCCTTACATTCTGCACTTCATTTAAACTTTTGATTCTTTCTGGTTAACTTGGTCAATGGCGTGGCGATTTTCAAGAAATCCTTGACGAACCTTCTATAGTATCCGGCCAATCTTAGAAAACTTCGCACTTCCGTAGGAGTCTTTGGCGTTTCCCAACTCATAACTGCCTCAATCTTTGCCGGATCCACTTTAACTCCTTCATTTCCAATGACATGCCCCAAAAATTGAACTTCCCTTAACCAAAACTCACATTTGGTAAACTTGGCATATAACTTTTCTTGATGAAGTATCTCTAATGCTATCCAGAGGTGTTATTTATGTTCTTCTTCTGACTTAGAATAAATAAGAATGTCATCAATGAACACCACGACAAACTTGTCCAAATACTTCTTAAATATTCGATTCATCAGATCCATAAATGTGGCCGGAGCATTGGTCAATCCAAACGGCATTACTAGGAATTCATAATGCCCATATCTGGTCCTAAATGCGGTCTTGGGAATATCTTCTTCCTTGATCTTTAATTGATGGTATCCCGATCTCAAATCAATCTTCGAAAAGCATTTTGCTCCCTTCAACTGGTCAAAAAGGTCATCTATTCTTGGTAGCGGGTAGCGGTTCTTGATCGTTACCTTATTCAATTCCCGATAATCTATGCATAGTCGCATACTCCCATCTTTCTTCTTGACAAACAGAACAGGTGCTCCCCATGGCGACGTACTTGGCCGTATCACTCCTTTATCTAACAATTCTTGCCATGGGGAGCACCTGTTCTGTTTGTCAAGAAGAAAGATGGGAGTATGCGACTATGCATAGATTATCGGGAATTGAATAAGGTAACGATCAAGAACCGCTACCCGCTACCAAGAATAGATGACCTTTTTGACCAGTTGAAGGGAGCAAAATGCTTTTCGAAGATTGATTCTCGTTAACTACGGGGATATCTTCTATGTTGGGACTGCCTTTTTCTAAATCCACTACATACGCTAGAAATGACTCACAACCTTTTCTAAGTAGCTTCTTAGCCTGAACAATTGTAAGAAATAGTTTCTCTTGCCTCTGCCCCTTGAATACTACCTTCTTTCCATTCTTCGTCTTTAAATACACCTTCTCGGTCTTACAATTAATCTGAGCACTATTTTCTCCTAACCAATCCATGCCTAAAATTATGTCAAACTCTCCCAACTTGAAGAGTATCAAGTCGGCTGAAAACTTATACCCCGAAATATTGATCTCACACTTTGGACAAAATTGATTCACAGGAATCTTCTCTTGGTTCGCAATTACCACATTTACTATCTCACTCATAATCATTTTATCACATTGAAACTTATCAAAAAAATATTTTGATATGAAAGATCTTGTTGCTCCCGAATCAATCAATACTTTAGCTTTGACATTATTGAGTAAAAGTGTACCTGCTATCACCTCCGAATTCTGAACAGCATCCTTCATCTTCAGATCAAATGTCCTTGATGTTGCTTGCGGGGTTGGTGTAGGTGGTGGAGGTAATGCCAATACCTCAGCTGGCACGCTTGCACTGGTACTTGCCACGTTCATTAAAGCTTTGACTGGTCCGGTTGCCTTGCACTCCCTAGCTATGTGTCCAGTCTTCCCACACTTGTAACACGTAACTCCTGGCTTCGGCATCTTGCACTCATTTGCCAAATGTCCCTTCTGATTGCACCTATAACATGTCATGCTCAACTTATTACACACTCCGGGGTGCCTTCTTCCACAGTGCTTGCATTCCGGTCTCTGGAACCTGTTTTCTCCAACTTGCCCTTGGCTTGCCTGATTGTTCCCCTTCGATTCTTGCCTTTTACCCAAATTTCCTTTCTTTTGAAAATTTCCGCCCTTCTGGAATCCGATCCTCTTTACATTCCGATCTTGTGAACTTCCCACTTCAGACTTTTCTCCATAAAATGGAACCTTCCTCTTCTTGTTATCCCTCTCCTTTCTTGACTGCATCCCATTATTCTCAATCAGAGCAGCTTTCTGTACTACTCCCGTATAAGTATCAAGCTCAAACATAGCCACTCTATCTCTGATCCAAGGCTCCAATCCTTGTTGAAATTTCTTTGCTTTTTCCTCCTCAGTGCTGGTATACTTCGTCACAAACCTTGACAACTCAGTAAACTTCTTCTCATACTCCAGTACAGTCATGTTCCCTTGCTTCAACTCAAGAAATTTAAGCTCCATCTGATTCTGCATGTACTTAGGGTAATACTTGTCCAGAAATAACTTCTTAAATCTTTCCCAAGAAACCTGCTGAGTGACTTCCATAGCTTTTACTGACTCCCACCAATAGATGACTTCTCCCTTCAAGAAGTAGCATATGGCGTCTTCTGATCGTCCCCTAACTATACTAACTCAAAAGCCCTTTCCATCTCCTTGATCCATGTGTTAGCTATCACTGGATCAGTGGTATCATGAAATACAGGTGGATTCACATTCTGAAAAGCCTTGAAAGTGACAATTTGTCTAGGTGTTACTGGTGGTTCAGATGGTTGGTGTGGTTCACGGTTATCTTGGTTTTCAATTCGTTATTGAAGAGTTAGTTGTTGTTGAGCTATAGCATTGGTTTGCTGTTGCAAAGTTTCCAGTAGTCGAAGAATGTTTGGGTATGTGGTGGATGTGGTTGTTGGGTTCTTCTTTTTGGGAGGCATGATCCTGAAATAAGAGTTATGTCAAAACAGATATGAATGATAAAATGATTCGAGGGTATCGTATGGCATTCTTATTTACATATGGGGTCAAGTTTCCAAATTAAGCAGATATGGTGATGCATATAAAAACGTAAAATAACAGTTGAGAGCAAATGGAACAATAGAACATAATTATTGAAATTTTAAAGGTCACAATACATTAGGTAAGGACAGAGTCTGATTCTAGGAATAACAGGCTTATTTAAAGGAAACAACGAAAACAACTGGGGATTCCACAGAGTCTGATAGTACAACAACATGAAAGGTAAATGGAAAGAACTAAGGCTCCACTCCATCTGAACGGGGCTTGGTAGTCCTTTCCTCTCGAAGCGTCTTCACAATGCTCTGGAGCTCATCCGCCACCATCTGAATGACATACTGGCTGGTACGGTCCCGGTGCGCTGGCATCTCCTCAAGTTTAGTGTTGACGTTCTGAACCAAGGTCTCAAGTCTCGCAGTCATCTGCTCCTTGGGCTTCCCTTCGTAGTTTCGGCTGTCCGGATACACGTTCTTCAGTCGGTCTATCAGTCGGTCGTACTTGCCCTGAAGCATGTCGAACTCGCGCCTCAACTCAGCATACACCGTGAAAGCAATAGTGTCGTCTGAACCAGAGGATGACGAGGAATGAGCCCTTTGCTGACAAACCAATAAGAGGGGTATTAATAATAAATTTACTTAACCTACTCTCTCGCATATTATCTATAACCTACACACATATCCTATAACCTATTTGGGATGTCCAGGGACTCTATACCGTAGCTCTGATACCAAAACCTGTCACGCCCCCAACTTAAGCAGCAAATTAAATATAATACTATTACAACATTTTAAAAAGAAGTATACACAACCAACTCCAAGATCTTACAGTTTAGGGTTTGGAACAGCCCAACACTACCAACTATTACATCTGATTTTAAATACCGAGTCCTCACACAAACTACTATCACTTATTCTACCTGAGCTCGAACATAAGCATCAGCATCACAGGTCTTACGGGCAGTCTGCTTGAATCTAACCATAGCTGCTAGCTGTAATATCAGGATAAAGCAAGGAGTGAGCCAAATGCTCAACAAGTGCTAACAGTACGATACAAAACATAAATCGAGATAATATATTAAAGAATGACAATGGAAAGATATAACCAATGATAACGAGGGATAAAATTATGAGTGATGGCATCATTTTTACTTGTATCAAAACAATTTCAAAATCATGTCTTAATCAAAATCATTTTATGACGCTATGGATTACAGCCGGTGATCAGCCGCGAAGTAATTCCGAACCTCGTTGGGTTCTAAAACATTAATGGGAATCCCTAGGCAACTTTTAAGCCTAATATAAGTGTGGAAAGGACTCGCGTCTCAGTCCAGATCCACCATTCAAAGAAAATATTTATCCCCCTTTGGGACTGAAAAACCCACATTTTATTTATTCCAAAACCGATGTCGAATTATAACCAAAATCTCTTTTTACAGTAAACATTTTTATCAAGGGTTTATAGATCAACTCGAAACACGGGAAATATGGTACTAAACCTCAGGGCCACGATTCACAAAACTATACTCTATTAAAGTAACTGAATGGTTTTCATATATCAAAGATTTAGACATGGGGATTTAGTGAGGCTATTGGATATTAAAAAAAATAATGCCAAATTGGGATTTAAGCAATGGTTTCTCATCAAGGTTCAAATGCTGGATCATCAAGAAGGTAAGTTTCATGAATACTAAGGGTGTTAAGGTATGAAGAATGATCTTTAACTCAGGACATATCAGAATTGTCAAGCTTTAGGATAAGAAAGAGGGTATCAATCAATGAGGAATACCGTTGGTAAGTATCTGACTATCAGAATTCAAAGTAAGGTTCTATAGGGGTTCAAGTATCAGGATGAGATATTAATACTTAGGAATCATTAGCATGTTAATCAAGAGGATCAATCAAGTATTATAACAACTCTTTATTATATCATGGCCTTCAACTATCATGAAAAGACTTCTGAACTACTTGCAATACATACTCGAGGGTTCATGGCATCTCTATATAATTCAAAGATAAACATAAGATACGCTTGATTTAGTATATCTAATGACACATGATAGTTGTAGCAATGTATGAATGATTAGCAGTAAATACGAAGGTCAAGTTGAATCACTTGCCTTGAGAAAGGCTGGTCAGGTCTGCCTGGTAGGAGCAACTGGAGCTTCACTCGACCTTTATGGCAACTTTTCCCTCATCTCGAGATCCTACATAAATAATAATAATCCTCATTATAATATATTCTTACCAACTTAACCTATATACAACCCGAAATTAAACACGGATGGCACTTAGGCCTATATGCACTTCATTTTATATTCACTTTTAAATTACAAAAGTACACACATAGCCACATAATCACATATCATATATTAATACCAAAATAACTCCATATACACCACAATGCAACACTAGGCTTGGATGATCTCGACTCACAACTTAAGTCACTTGGTCGTTAAACTAGACAAAGTCTTCTAATTTTGGCTTCCTAACTTGACGTGCCTTTACTAAACTATCGAAGACCTATTGACCCTCACTTGTGCCTTTTATTCTTATGACCTTATACTATCTTACAACTATGGTGGTCGACCTAATACTCACTCCTAAGTGTTCTAAAACTATGTGATAAGTGAAAGTGCTCACTGGTGCAAATTTCAGAATGAAATTTCAGAATGACAACTATGGTTTCTTGAGTGCATTAGACACTCTTAAACTACAAGTTTTCCTTCAAAACTTTTACACAAGACTCTCCTGACCTAAGGGCATCTCAAAAACTTGATGTGGCTCAAGGGCCTGGCTTGGGCCTTCTTGGGCCTAAGCTAAAAGTCCAAGGTTCCCCTCTTTTTCTGGGCAGAAAATGCCCTGACTTGAATTAACTTGTGACACATGGTTCTAACTCATATCCTATAAACTATGGTTGGAAAAACTTCTCTGACACTCCCTCTAACTAAGTCCCAACAGGGCCTAATGAGGGCCTACCCATGACATGGTCAAATCTTCTTATTTCTAAGTTGCAACAAAACTGTCCCCTGCTGGACAGATTTTGTTATTCGACTTGTGCACCTAACCAAATGACATGCAAACCTCCAACCAACACCTAAAACCTTTTATATACTCACAATACTAACTTCTGGTGTCTTGGGCCTCAAAGTGCACATCAATGACATGGTCAAAACTCACTCTAAACCTCAGGGTACTAAACTGATTTTTCTGAAGAAACTATAACTCTCCTTTCTCCAAGGTTTTGACTTGACAAACTCAACTACCAACAACTCAATACCCAAACCAAGACTTAATCATGGTGACCTACTGAACTAACTACCTTATTCTCAAAATAACTTTGGTGGAGATCATCCTTTACCTATGGCACAATTATGGTAAAACAAAAGAAACTACACTACTCAATTCACAAATCATCAAGTTTTTGAAATAACAAGATATGCATTTTTATAAAAGATAACCACGAATTATTACCATGCATCAAGGAGCATTAATCAATATTAACACCTTATTTCTACTGAGATTAAAGCTCACTAACAAAATCTTTCCAAATGATCAAAATCTTATAACATTCTAAGAGAAATCCACATGCATGCATGTCTTCGGGTTTTGCAAACCAAAACAACATATTTTCTACATATATTCTATCATAAAATTGACATGCAAGCCTAGAATAAGCTATACCTAGATGATCACTTAGCATGCAAAGAGTTTTATCAAATTTTCACCATAAAATTCAAGCCATTATCACATAAATATGCAAAAATTGAATTAAGCAACAAGAATAGTCTTAAGGACCATTCATTCGGCTCCCATATGGTCATGGCTGAATGAAATGGAAGGGAATGGCCATTTAATCATCAAGAGTTTCCCTCTCAAGACTTGGCACTTCTCCATTCCTTGTAGTCCTCTCAAAAACAACCTTAAACTCACAAGAATCAATGTTGTACTTTGAGTTTCAACTAAAACCTTTACATGCAACCTTTAAACTTAAACTTTCTACTCAAAACTCTTTGAAATATGAGTGATCATGGAAGGGAAAGTAACATTTACTTGTATAAAGAGTGGAAGCTTGGTTGAGGATTGAAGAAAAAAAATGGGGAGGGGGGTTTCGGCTAAAAGCCGAGAGTGAAGGAGAGAGGAGGGAGAGAAGAATGAGTGTGGTGGTGAGTGATGTATGAAATGATCATGTCTTTGCTTGTTTTATGGTTTTTGTGTTGCCAAATGTGAGTGGAATTAGGAATTGACATGATTAGCTTTCCACTTGAACTTGGTTCAATTTGCATGCAAGGGTAAAGAAGGTATTTGGCTAGGATATAAGAGTTAGTGGGGTGGTTATTGACTTTTTAGCCCTTTTGGAATGTATATAAGGGATTTACATGCAAGGATAACTATGTACTTTGCTAATTATAACAATTAACATTTATAAAGATCTATTTTTATAAAATAAAACACAAGTTCAAAAATTATAAAATTTATACCATAAAATAACTTGGATTTTTAGAAATTTTATAAAACTACTTTTGAATTTTGTGAACAAATAACTTTTAACAAGATATTTATTCAAGGTTTAAAAATATTCCTTATAAATCAAAAATGAAAGAAATAAATAAATTTTTTGCTTTGAAAATTCATATACCACATAATGAAAATTTAAGACGCAGAAATTTTCATTCACACAAGCATACAATAGTTGAATATATTTGCATTCGGCTTTATAATTACACCAAATTTACAATTAATATTACACAGAAATGCCGGGTGTAACAAGTCATTTTACTAAGAATAAAAATTTCTCACTAATTTTATCCGCTTGTTCTCCTATTATATATAGAAGAGATATTCATGGTATTAAATATATAAATTAATAAATATACAAATAAATGCATGACATCAAATTTTTCTTCAAGAGTCTGTTATCATAAACTTTTGCGTAAGAATATTAAATTTTATGCATGACATATAATTTGCAAGTACCCAAAAATAACACTTATCTTGATTTCGTGTCGACTTGGCTCTGATTTGTGAAGTTGAAATCTTCAAATTGAATTAGCTATTTGGAGAATTTATTTGGATTCTTGCGTCATTAAACATAAAAAATACACATAGTGGAGTTTTTTCACAATGCGACGGCTGTAGACACCCAACGCTGTTCATCTCCTTCTAGTTGTTTCTCTCTCTATTTCTCCACTATGCTCTCTCTCACTCTCTACTCTCTACTCACTCTACCTTTTCTTCTTTCTTTCCTTCATATTTCTCTCTCTTTATTTATCTACTAAGCTATTAAGCTTACTCAGTATAAAGATTCTTGTGTTGAGTTATGTATGTATAGTTGTTTGAGGGTTTGGTGAAATGAGCGAGAAAAGGTTGGATGAAGGTTTGGAGGTTGGGGATTCCAAATTTTGGTGTAACCCATGAATTAGGGTTCATCAAGAAAATGACTTGATCATGACAATGACCTCAAGGGAGCCACGATCTTGAGTTTTGTGATGAATATGCTGTTGAGTGGCATTTATGACACTTATTTATGCTATAATAAGCTTTGAATTGATGCATTTGTACTCAAGTTGTTAAGTATTTTAATGTGTTTTCTAGTGTTTTTGCATTTCAAGCATTATTCAGGTAATTAGGTGAATTACCATTGTTTTGGTGCTAATTTGGTGTCCAGGTGGTGTTGGAATAAAAGCTCATGGAAAGCCGGCTCGAAGCAGCAAGATTTAAGAAGAAATCTGAGTTTTTCCCAGAAGAACGGCGCGTCCGCTCTGTGATAGCGCACGGCTGTGCCAGGGTTCCAGAAATACAGCGCGCTCGCGCTGTGATAGCGCGCGCCCGCGCCGATGCCGAATTCAAGAATCATGTTTCTAATACAATTCTAAAAGGGAAGGCTTCCAGATTGTTGAGGGCTGCTATATATATCCATATTAGGTCATTTTAATAAAGAGACTTACCAGAGTGCAAGGAAAAGAAGACAAGAGATCTTTAGCACAATTCAACAAAGGCGAAGACGATCTAGTTTATTCTTGTGAATCTTTGTTTTGAGTTGTAATTTGGATGCTTGTTTCTTATTTTGTTGAACCTATACTCTTGTTTGTACTTGGTTTAATTATTCGTATAAAAACTACATTTTATATATCATGATTTCATCGGAACCCACGTTGATGATGAGTTCGATTATGGGCTAATTGTTATCGTGGGGTTCTAGCGGATTTATTTTTGGATTTCTTTAGTTAAATTGTTTTGATACCTTAGTATATAGTGATTGTATGATATCCTAGTATTGATTGTGCGTATTCGTCTTATGAGCGTCGCGAACTTACAAGATAGTGTGTTAATTCTTAATGAAGCGAAAGTGAATTTAAGGATTTACAACTTGCCATGCTAGCATAGGTTCATGTATTTGTCATGTATGATTCGTAGATAATTTTAACCATCTTACTTGCCCTATGTAATCAAGATAGATAACTTGCCCTTAAACCGTTATGTTGTCAAATTCTATAGACATTTAGGGTCTCAATATAATTGGTGCCTATTCAGCTTCTATCTCTTTTGTGGATGTCTGGTAGAATGGTACTCGTGCAACGAATGTTGGCGTTTATCAGTTTTGTGTTATCTGATTCGTATCATCACCATTTCATGCTAAGGTTAAGAATAATAAGGCTATTGAATGGAGTATTTAATGAAGTTAGAATCCCATGTTTGTCATATGTTAGATATATTTGATAATGTCATGTGTAATATGATTTGTGTTTAATTTTCGGATCTTACCTAACAGGACAAATCAGTACTTAACTGGAAATCAGCACTTATACTGAAGACAGAACTTAAGATATCAGAACTTAAGTTATCAGAACTTAAATTATCAGAAGATATTTATCAGGAGATAATATCAGGATTTAAGATGGCTTTCAGATAAGACAGGCGTCTGATTAAAAGGAAAGAAGATCGAGACTAAGACAGAAAGAAATATGCATGAAGAAGGAATTCTACGAAGAATAGAATACTTGGAAGAAAAGATAACTGGTTGATATATTTTAGAAAGCAGAATTATATTCCATATCAATTAGAACTTATCTTGTAACTTTGTAGTATATAAACACAGGAATAGGGTTTACACTATAAGTGTTATCATTATCGAAATTATTATTCTTTATAACCCTAACAGCTCTCGTGATAATTTGTTCATCACTGAGAGATGATAGTTCCATATTGTAACAGAGTTTATTGTGTTGAATAAAATCTATTTTATGTTACTTGAGTTCTTATATTCGATTTGATTGTAGTAACCACTGTATTCAACCCCCTTCTACAGTGTGTGTGACCTAACAAGTGGTATCATAGCAATCTGTTAACACACAAATAGTTTAAGATCCAAAAACAATCATGTATGAAGAAGAAACTCCAACCAAGCCCACCAAAACTGAAGAACCTCCAAAAACCATAACCCATAGTCGATATGAGACTATAAGAGTTCCCATGTTGAAATCTTCTAAGTATTCCATATGAAAAGTAAAGTTGGCTATGTTTCTGGAAGCTACAGATCCAGAATATCTCGACAGGATTAATGAAGGACCACATATGCCAACCAAACTCTCTGTGGAAGTTGCAGGTCAGCCAGCAAAGTCTGTACCAAAGGAGAAAAATGATTACACTGCTGAAAATATCTCATCGATTGTGAAGGATGCAAAGGTAAGACACTTGCTGCATAGTGCCATTGATAATGTCATATCAAACAGGATAATTCAATGCAAGACTGCAAAAGAGATATGGGATGCTTTGGAAATAAGGTGTCAAGGAACTGATTCAATCAAGAAGAACAGGAAGACTATACTCACTCAAGAGTATGAGCACTTTGACTCAAAGCCTGATGAGTCATTAACTGATTTATATGACAGATTTGTCAAACTCTTGAATGATTTGTCACTAGTTGACAAAGAGTATGATATTGAAGATTCAAATCTTAAATTCCTGTTAGCTCTTCCTGAAAGATGGGATTTGAAGGCCACAATAATAAGAGACAATTATAATCTTGATGAAACAACTCTTGATGAAATTTATGGGATGCTCAAGACTCATGAACTTGAGATAGAACAAAGAAGCAAGAGAAATGGAAGAAAGTAAAGGACGGTTGCTTTTGTGGCTGAGGAGGAAAGTCCCAAAGTTGTTGCCTCAAAGAAAGGCAAGGGAAAGGCTCTCATCATAAAGTCTGATACTGAGTCATCAAGTTCTAATAGTGATGATGACTCAGAAACTGAAAGTATACCTGAGATGGACCCTGATGAGGAGATGATGAAGCTGAGTGCTCTTATGGTGAAAGGAATCACAAAGATTGCATACACGAAATTCAGGAGAGGAAGAAGTTTTCCAGGAAAGATGCAAGTTCTGGTAAGAAAGGTTTCAAAAAATCTGAAGGCAAAGGAGGAAAGTCTGACAGAGGAGATTACTCAAATGTTAAATGCTACAACTGTGGTGAGAAAGGCTACATATCTCCTGATTGCAGAATAGGGAAAAGTGACAAAGGAAAGGCTCTTGTCACAAAGAAGAAAAGCTGGTCAGATGCTTCAGATTCTGAGAATGAGGAAAACTATGCCTTGATGGCAAATGTTGATAGCAGTTCTGATACTGCTGACTTAAAGGTACCTCAAACTACTTATGCCTTTCATACTGATGATATTACTGAGTTGAGAAGATATCTTAAAACCATGTTCATTAGTTATAAAGATCAAACTTTAACATGTGAAAGATTAACCTCTGAAAATCTTGCTTATAAAAAGAGAAATGATTATTTAGAAAAAGAGTTAGTCATGTTCCATCAAACTCAGAAAGATAGAGATGATGCCTTTTATGTTAGGGATGAAGTGCTAAAAATGAATGAATCTCTAAAAATTGAGTTAGAAAAGGAAAGAGAGATTATCAGGACTTGGACTAACTCTGGTAAAGCAACTCAGGATATTCTTAGCAGTGGAAACTGGAAAGAGGGCTTAGGTTATGGAGATGATAAGAACAATAAGGGAACTGTAGAAACTGAGCCTATAGTTGTTAAACAAAAACCAAAGGTAAATCCTGTTAAGTTTGTAACTGCAAAGTCTGATATTGAGAAATCAGAAGTTAAGGAGAAAGTAACTTCTGACAAACCTAAACAGGATAAGCCAACTGAAGTTAACATACGCTTAATGACCAAGAAGCAGCTTAAACCTAAGCTGAAAGATGTTAAGAATGTAAACAAGGTAAAGCCACCTAGGAAGAATAGGAATGGAAAGGAATGTGTGAACAAAAGTAACAATTATAATCCTGTTCCTAATGCTCCTAGAAAAACATGTCATAACTGTGGAAATTCTAACCATCTGGCTTCTTTTTGCAGGAAGAATAATAATATAAACTCCCTACCTTCAAAATTAGGAGTTAACAGTCAGTATGTTAGATATAAGCCACAAAATCCTTGTTTTCATTATGGTAGTTTATGGCATTCCATTTATACTTGTAAGGAATATCATAGTTTGTACTATGATTATTATCAAATAAAACTTTTTTTAAAGAAAGTTAGCATTATTCCTTCTAGTATAAGTTCTGATGCAAAGTCTGATATTGCAAATTCTGATAAGAAAACTGTTAACATATACTCTGATATTAAATCCGCTGCAAATGTTAACAAACTTAATAAGGCCAAAGGATCCAACCAAGTCTGGGTCCTTAAAACTAATCATTAGTGGTCTTTGTGATTGCAGGGCAACAGGAAGAATATCCTAGTTCTGGACAGTGGATGTTCAGGACATATGACTGGAAATAAAGCCCTGCTATCAGACTTTGTGGAGAAAGCTTGCCCGTGTGTTTCTTATGGAGATGACAACATTGGAAAAACTCTGGGATATGGAAATATCAATCTTGGGAATGTCATCATTGAAAAAGTAGCTCTGGTCTCAGGACTTAAACACAATCTGCTGAGTGTGAGTCAAATATGTGATAGAGGTTATCATGTGGATTTCTTTGAAGAACACTATGAAGTTGTAAGCAAATCTACAGGCAAAGTTGTTCTGAAAGGATATAGGCATGGTAACATTTATGAAGCCAAGCTTTCAACAAGTACTGATGGTTCTACAAGCTGCCTGTTAAGTAGAGCATCAATTGAAGAAAGCTGGGATTGGCACAAGAAACTCTCTCATTTAAATTTCAACAATATAAATGAACTAGTCAAGAAAGATCTTGTGAGAGGACTGCCAAAATCAGTATTTGCTCCTGATGGCCGTTGTGATTCTTGTCAGAAGGCAAAACAAAGAAAATCTTCATTCAAGAGCAAGACTGAATCATCGATTCTTGAGCCTTATCACCTACTACATGTTGATCTATTTGGTCCAGTTAATGTCATGTCTATTACAAAGAAGAAATATGTTATGGTCATAGTGGATGAGTTCACCAGATACACATGGGTGTATTTCTTGCACATAAAAAGTGAAACTGTATCTATCTTGATTGATCATGTCAAGCAACTGGATAAATTGGTAAAAGATTCTGTGAAAATCATAAGAAGTGATAATGGCACTGAGTTCAAGAATTTGATCATGGAAGAGTTCTGCAAAGACCATGGAATCAAGCAGGAATTCTCTGCTCCTGGAACTTCACAGCAAAATGGAGTTGTTGAAAGAAATAATAGAACTCTTATTGAAGCTGCATGAACTATGCTTGATGAAGCAAAGTTGCCAACCTACTTTTGGGCTGAAGTTGTGCAAAATGTTTGTTTTACTCATAATGCAACATTTATCAAGAAGCATGGAAAAACACCATATGAGATGTGAAGAAGAAGAAGCCAAATCTGAAGTATTTTCATGTATTTGGATGCAAGTGCTTTGTTCTTAAGACTCATCCCGAACAGCTATCCAAATTTGATCTAAAAGCTGATGAAGGAATTTTTGTTGGATATCCACTTTCCACTAAAGCCTTCAGAGTCTACAATTTAAGAACAAGGGTTGTCATTGAATCTATCAATGTCTCTTTTGATGATAAGAAGATTACTGGACTTGAAGATTTCAATGATCATGATCAGCTGAGATTCGAAAATGAAGTTTTAAATTCTGATTCTTTAAATCCTGACAGTCTAAATCCTAATACTGCAAACTCTGATGGATTAAACTTTGATGTTATTGAAACTGTGGTGACTATGCCCAAGGAAAATGCACATGTACAGGGGGAGCATACTGAAGATCCAACCACATCTCAAGAAGCATCAGAATCTACAACAGGCTCTTCAAGTTCTGATTCGTCAAGTTCTGATGGGCCAAGTTCTAATAATTCTGGAAACTCATGTTCTGATATTTCTGGAAACTCAAATTCTGAAGGATCCAACTCAGAGAGCATAATTTCAGGGGGAGCATGTAATAACCCCAATTTTTGAGAAATTTTGAAACCCTTATGAATAGTGTTTTTGCTGAACGAGAAAACTTTTCATGCCACGCTATGTAGGGGTTCTGTTATTGATCTTATGGGATATTATTAGTACTCTATGTGGTATATAAGTGTATGTAAAGATCGTCAGAATCCAATTCCGAACACTTTGATTTTTCCCGGAAATCCACAAGATACGGAGAGAATTGAGTATAAGGTAACAGGATAAAAAGGATTGAAATTAAAGGATTATAGGAGAGGATCATAAAAGGAATATAATATATTGAGAAAGGTTAAGGGAACCTAAGTAATAAGATCCCGGGTATGATCCCTCAAACGATAAACGAGAACGAAAGATAAGCGAACCGTAAAACAAATAAGTGACCAAGAGACAAGCTTGTACAAGAAGCCAGGGATTGTGACATCATCAAACCACAAGGTGTGGACAAGTGGGAGCATAATGACATGTGCAAGGTGACACAAGCATGACATAGAAGGAAAGGAAGTGTGGTTGAATTATAACCACACAAAATCAAGGTTAATTAAGTCATTAACCAAAAACAACACAAAAATCAACCAACCAAGCAAATCATTTCATTTTCATCAAACAAAACACAAAAATATCTTCTTCCCAAGCTAGCTCTCGGCCCATTTCTTAAAATTTGAAGATCCAAGCTCCACCACTTACTATTTAGCAAGGTAATTATCTAAGCTTCCCCATGGATAGTTACATACTTCCTATAAGTTTAAGCTTCTAATTCCAAGCCAATCTTTTTCTATAAATCAAGGAAGAAGATGGTGAATAGTAACCTTCAAGAAATAACTTTAGTTTTCTTGAATTTTTATGAAAGATTAAGGTTATACAAGCAAGGATCAAGGTTCTTTTAGGCATTCAAAGCTCTTGGGTTGTGTTAGGAAGCTTCAAGGAGGTATAAACAACTTTCACCTTTAACTTATAGTTTGAACTTTGAGTTTTGATGAGTTTATGGATGGATTAATGTATATATAGAAATATCCATGTATGTACAGCAAGATCCATGTATGATAGATGGTTTGGTTGGATTTGTGGTGATTTTGGATATGAATCTTGGTTAATGGTTAATGAATCTTAAGTTATGGTTAGTAGATCATGTTTGTGGTTGAATAAGTTGGAAAACCTTGAGATTATGGACTGACTTTGCCTTGATATAAGTTGTGTTTGAGGTATTGATGATGGTTGGGTGGTTTGTAGTGAATTGGTAAAGAATTGGAGTGGTATAAATATTGGTAATCGCGTAAACATAGCCGTCGTAACGTCCGATTTTCTTTAGACTGTTTTGTGCATAACATTAGGACCCGAGAACCCCCTGCTAGATTGTGACCACTGCCATGTTTAGATAGCTCATGTTACGAGCTTCGTTTTGATATGTAGTTCGTTCGATTCCGATTTACGGTTTAGGAGAAACGACCGTTTCAAGTAACGGCGTTTCGCGAACGAAACTTTTTCCCTCGCCTTACTTTGAAATGTAGGTTAAAGACCAAAAAGGGTTAATTAATGCATGAAACATTTATGGTAAGTGTTTTAGGCAGTTGGTAAGTCACTCGCGAAGGAATCGCTTTAAAACTCGTAAAGGTTAAATTATTAAAAATGGTGGAGCCGAGGGTACCCGAGTGACTTAAGCGAATCAGTGAGCGCAAAACAAGCGTTAGAGTCTAAGTTAGTTAAAGTATAGATTCACAAGTGACTTTGGTTTAATTCCAACTTACTTGTTGTTTATAGGTTACCAGACTCGTCCCGAGCCATTCGTAACCCCAGTCGCTCAGGCAAGTTTTCTACCCGTTATACTGTTGTTGTGATGTAAATATATGTATATGCATTATCTTGTGATATTGCATGATTGTTAGTAGCAAATTTTGCAATATATTGGAGTATGCTAATATGGTATATATGCATGCCTGTTTCATATTCTTGAAATATATATCTATTGGTTCATTTGATAATACCTATGCTAGAGGATAGCGGTAACTTGCATATACCCTTAGTATAGGGACCCAAAAGGTGAAAATATTTTCTAAAACCGGGAGTCGAGGATCCCGAGTAATCTTGTATATATGGATATGGATATATATATATATATATATTTATATATATATATGGTTATAGTTTTCCAAACTATTAATCGAATAAGGTTTATTCGATAACTTTAAACTTTATTACATTATTTCGAATATTATTCGAGGACTTATGACTCCTTTATTTTATTTAATGAATATTATTTATAATATTCATTCGAGGTATTATGACTCAGCTTATTTTATTTATTGAATATTATTTGAATATTCATTTGAGGATCTATGACTCCGATTATTTGCTGAGATATATTCTTTATTTTATTAAAGAATAAGATGTCAATAATCAAACTTATTTTCGATTATTCAAATAAAGATAATACTTTCATATAAGTATATCTTTGGTTATTTAATGTTTATTTCAAGTATAAGTTTTAATACTTCTACTTCAATTATTTTTATAAAGATTATTCTTTATGGGAATATTAATTAAAATAATAATATTCAGTCATTTTCTAAAATATTCTGGGGACTGATTTACTTCATTAAATCAGCCTTACTCCAAACACTCTTTAAAGTGTTTTCGAGTCTTCAAAATGATTTTTAAAAGTCAGAGCGGATCCCAAAACTCATTTTTATATTTAAGATCTTCCTTTTAAGGGGATTTAAATACTCGCTCAAAACCTGGGGAATCCGGCTCTGTGGTGTATTTTATATTCGCAACAAGGTTGCAGATTTGGTAAATGAATTGATTACTTGCCCAACGTTCGGGAAGTAAGCCCCTCTCATTGAGTCGGCATAAGCGACAGGCCGGGGTACGGTCTATTATTGTGTAAGTGGCTCAGTGGGAGTCCATCAAATGCATAAGTGGCTGAGTGGCAGTCCAGCATAGGTCTTAATTATGACCAGGGTGATGACCAGTCGGGAATTCGTCCATCTACTAGTAGAAAAGGTTACTTATTGGTATCTTTGCCTGATCAGCGAGATATCGGGTTTATGCCAAAATTCTTTTCCTTTCCAAAATTCATTGGATGTTTCAAACTCTGTTCATACTTTACATAACAGAGGTTCCAGGAAATGTTTAAGAGATATATATATGTGGATATATATATATCGGGACTAAATAAAGTATCTCGTAACTTTATTTCATTCAATAATATTTCAAAGATTGAATCTATTCAAATCTTGTCTTGTAGTCTCATCTATGTGATGAACTTTTGAAACTGATTATAACTTGAACGGTGGTAGTTCAAGTAGTATTGGGAAAGATATAAGTATATTGGGGTATTTGGTAACCTCATCTTTTAAACTTATATCTAATTAATAATTGTCTTATGAATGACAAAGATTTTCAGAAAAACGTTGAGACAAGGTTAGATATATGAGATCACCTTGCAACGATATTTTTTTTATATACAGTTATACACTGGGACTTTGTGTATATTATGCATGGAAGAGGACTTCCAATATTTTGAAAAGTATATATGTATATATACTGAATATTTTGCGACTTCATCGCATTAAGATATCGAACTTGGTTCATTTCTTTTGACCAAGACTTTCATGAGTATTATGAGTAGGCTCATATATTGTAAATCATTATACATATTATTTTGGTGGGCTTGCTGCTCACCCTTGCTTTATTTCTTCATCACACAACAACAGTTAGGAAAGATGGCCAGACCCCAGCAGACCCAGCGCAAGCGCGTGGGAAGCGTCCCGCGTCTTCCCGTTGATGTTGTAGCTGCTATAGCTGCAGAGGTAGATCTATTGTAGATCAGACCATCTACTTTTGAGAATCAATTATGTATAATTATAACTTGTGGCAGATAATGGCAATTAACTGTAAATTTATCAAGTAATCATTTTGGGTTGTAATAACTTTTAAATTGTGGATTCAAAGACTTGTACTTATTTAAATTTCATCTCTGAGACTATAACGGGTTGTGGTGTGTGTTAGTGTGGGGTCACAGCATAAGGTTATTTATTATTAATTAAGTGAAGTGATATTGTGGAAAGAAAGACCGTGACGACCCGGATCCCCGACCCCGGATCTGGGGGTGTTACAGAAATGGTATCAGAGCTAAGCGTTATAAACCTCAGAGATGATGGGGCGTAAAGATAATAAGTTCACTAAGATAATAAGAACTCTTGCCAAGTTCATAGTCGGGCTACCTAACGTAGCACTGACAGTTAAAACCCTTATGGGAACCCTTATAAATATCGTGATAGGAGCGTAGTTCGTTATCGTATATGGTAGCGGGACTCCGAACCCTGAGGTTGAGGAGCAACATCGCGATGATATTTTATTACTAATTGGAGATCGGATTGCGGATCCGATAGAGTGTCCTAATGCAGGACCGGATGATGTTGATAGTGAGGATGTAGCGGTTGATGATGTTGTCCTAGAAGGGATAGTTATTGAGGAGGATCCCATGGAGGATCCTGACAAGAATGAATAAAGGACCACTGAGGAATTGATGACCATGGTTAGGGAAACTACCAGAGGTAGGATTGGCCGGTCACTACCGGAGGTTCGTTCAAGTTGTAAAGATAGTAGCCCCTTTAACGCGGCTTACTCGTAAGACTGAGAAGTTCGAATGGACAGAGAAATACGAGAAAAGATTTTAACAACTGAAGCAAAGGTTGGTGGCGGCCCATATGTTGGCGTTGCCGGATGAAAAATGAGATTTTGTGATTTGTAAGTGACGCTTCGCATAAGGAATTAGGGTGCTTCTTATATAGCACAGCAAGATAATCGCGTCTGCGTCAAGACAATTAAGGAAGTATAAAATTCGATATCCCCACCCATGAGCTTGGGCTCGTGGCAATAGTTTTTCCCTAAAGATTGGAGGCACTACTTGTATGGAGAGAAGTGCAAGATTTACACAAACCATAGGAGCTCTAGTATATTTTTGCGTAGAAAGAGCTCAACATACGCCAGAGGAGGCGGTTAGAGCTAATCAAGAATTATGATTGGCAGATTCTTTATCATTCGGGGTAAGCCAATATGGTGGCTGATGCCCTTAGTAAAAAGGAGAGACTCAAGATGATAATGTCTTTTGGAGAGTTTATAAGAGATTTTGAGAAAATGGAAATAGTAGTGAAGGTAACCGGAGCCGGTACCGAAAAGCTGTTTGAGATAGCAATACAGCCCGAATTATTGGAAAAGATCATATTGTGCCATAAAAAGTTATGAATGAAGGCAGGGAGCCAACAATTAGATAAAAGATTAATATCGAGAAAGATGATAAGGGAATAATGAGGTATTCCTATAGAATTTGGGTTCCGAAAGTTCAAGAGCGAAAGGATGAGAACTTAGATGAGAGCCATAGTTTGAGGAATAAGATTTAGAGTAAACCCTGAACGTGATAGTCAGGGAGGTCACCATCAAGATAGAAGGAACCCATGACATAATGGAGTGGAAAATAAGGATTTTAAATTAAAAGAAGAACCCAATTATGGGGAGTAGGATGAAACATTTCATACTAAGGAAACAGAAAGTCGAGTAAGGAAAGGAGACCCGAGACGGTACTCCTATACGGAAATTCATGGACCTGTCTAAAAAGAACTTAGACTATTATCCCCAACCACCACCCTGAGGAGACAGTACGGTGAGAAATTCTTTCAGGACCTTTAAATCGCTAAGTTCTCAGAGTTCCAAGGAACAGGCTGACCCAGCCGAGGCAAGAGCCTGACTAAAGGAAATATAGGAATCATTTGAGATTCAAAATGATTGATGAACCATAAAAGACTGTTTTTATCACTCACCCTCCTAAGAGAGAGACCACCCGCTGGTGAAAGGCCAAGGAAGGCACGGAGCAAGAGATTATAATAAACTGATTTAAGTTCAGTCAATTGTTTTCAGGAATGTACTTCCCAAGGTTATGGAGATAATGTAAAAGCTTTAGAGCCATAACAAAGGCAGACGAGTATGATAAATTATGAATCTAAGTTGTAAAAGTTGTCAAGATTCGTTCTGAGGACACGAATCCAGAATGACGGGATGTTTGAAATCAATGCTTATGTTGTGTTGGTTCATGAAATAATGATAAGAGAAAGGAAAATAAAAAGAAATTGAAGTGGAAAGGAATATCACGGCAATAGAGTTTGAGGAATGATAAGGGAGTTGGGTATGAGGAAACCCTAACAACTCGTAGCAATAGAAATAGAAAAGTATGCATTCGTCGGGATGAGGGTGATTCACCATAAGTTAAAATTGATGGTTGAGGGCATAAGAGATACATATAGTTTATCCCCTGTAAGTTGGGAGGATTCGAGGAAACTTTGAGATAATTCGAAGGATAAATAATGAGACGCGGATAGACTAAGGGGATAAGGAAGTAAGAAATTAGGAAAAATTGGATGAAGGAAGTGACCTTCAAGAAGGTGAAATGTAAGACCGGTGGCTTGATACCCAGAAAGGGAGACGCCAGGTATGAAAGATATCCCAATATTGAGGTGACTGTTGAGATAAACAACAAAAGTAAATAAGGAATTATTAAGAAGAAGTTCACGTTGAACACGACCAATATCTTCCAGAACATCCTTGTTATCGTTACCAAATTAGGCAAGACAAGCGGATAACCGTTGTTATCTTTTGGAGGCCATATGAATTGACCTCAATTTGAATAAGGATGCTATTATGAAGTTAGGTATAGACTATCGAGGTGGGAATGATGAATAAGATAATCTATCAAGGATATATGACTTTATTTATCCATGGAAGGATGCATGTACCTTTTTAAAGGTGGAATTAAGAATAGAACATCGGTAACTTAAAATGAATCCTAGGGGAATGCATAAAGGTTGGCATTTCACCCTTAATAGGGACAGTATGAGTTTTGACAGGATGAATTGGAAAGGATTAAGGTAATAACAACCTTTAAGGATCAGTGGAGAAATTTTTCAGAAGTATATAGACAATGGTTCTAGTATTAGTAAATGGTATTTTGATATGCCCTGTATCTAGGGAATACAGGAGGAACGATTGAAGGATAACCTTAGAGGTTTTATAAGGAAAAAGGTAATATTCAAAAGTCTCAAGAATAGAAATGTGGATAAAGGAAATATGACGTAATTATAATGATGCCAAGTGGGGCACGTGTTAAACCACGAGAAAGTATGGATCGAACCAGTAATGGTCGAAATTGTTCAGGGCAATTAGGACTTAAAAAAAAAATGTTCTAAGTATGATTGAGAGTCAGTCTTGACAGTGATTAGCCTCTAAAGAATGAGGCAATAACTTATGGAAAAATGGTGAATTTTTTTTTACTCATCAGATTTTAAGGAATACATCTTCACATAAGCTGTGATTGAAATGAGGTAGAAAATTATTTGGAGGTGGTTAAAATGACATTGACTGTAAGGAAATTGTACTATCAGGAAAGGCCAAAGAGGTGGCCGACACTTTAAAGGTAAGAGGATAATTATAGGCACTTGTGCCAAAGGAATACAGTGATGATGGTTAAAACTTTGAAGGTTGTATTATGGTTTGGAAGATTGACATTCCTTCTGATGACTGTGCAATACCCAACCGTAATAGTAGTTAGTAAAGGTTTAATTCGTGTAATCGCCATGAGCGGGCTATCTATCTCAGAAGATACTATCTTGAGATAAGCCAGGACCATAGTTCAAAAAGGACTAAACAAACCTTTGAGTTAAGTCTTCTATTGAAGGCATATGATTAAGAATGGTATTAACCTGCTATCGTTGCTTTGAGCGAAACTCTTCTGCAAATTTTATCTGCTTCATGTCATGAAAGTACGCCAGAGTTTGGAGTGTTCTTCATGAATTATGATTGGTGATTATGTTAACTCCTTAGAAGTATTTGATACGACATGTATGGACTCCGTATGGTTAGATATTAAGACTTCATGGAAAATGAATGACTATAGTAGGTCAGTGGTGGACCATAGTAAGGCAGCAATGATTCTGCGAGTATCGAGCTGTTTACAACCGTGAGAGTTGTATTGGAATAGGTGTCGAGATTGAGTACCCCTAATCGGGTCGTGGTAGTGTATAAGTTATCATTGATAGACTAATTAAGTAGAGTATCTACCTAGTGAATTATTATTCTTTCTTATCAATAGAGAGTCGTATTATTATACGAGGAAGGTTGCGGTGCAAGCATAGAATTCTAGTAGCGATGATGTATAGAATGAGATCCCAGATTCGATTTTCGATGTCGAGGGAGTTTCAAAGGTGATTGTGTTTAAACTCGAGGAAGAGCATGGTTCCATAGAATGATGGACGGAATAGAAATATTTAGGCATGGGAAATGCGATGCTATAATACTTGATACTGATATAAATACGTTTATGTTTTGTTCTCCTATGACAAACCTCTATAATTCAGAGGTAGGTTCCAAGCCAGATATTTTATGGCAATAAAATTTTTATGAATATACAATTCTCTTCAATTCGTTCTTTTCTCTTCTTTTCATTTCATGTAATCTGAGAAGGACAACCCTTCCAAAAGGGGAGGTATTGCTGAATGACTATCTATCTGTGTGATAGAAGCCGAGTAGGATACCAGCTATTGTTTAATTGCTTGTCAAGTACTAAAGGCTGGCCACCTTCTGTACTAACTATGCGAGATAACAAGTGTTCATGATCATAGTGATCTCTCAACAAATTCCTTTACTTCTATATGATTAATCAAACTTTGGAAAATAGAAATAACTGAAAAAGGAGTAATAAAGTGGTGGTAGTATGCGGAATGGAAACACATTCGTGATACTAAGGTTGACGTGGTTATTAAAAGGTTATAGAACGTTAACGAGCAAAAGTATAACCCGTATAATATTTGGAACGGAAGGTAGTAGCGATTACGAACTGGAAAAGAATGGGTATTGAGAAGCAAAAGTTCTAATGATAAAAGCTATAATGAGAGTCTGTGCAATAGACTTGAAAGAATTTGGAATGATCACTTAATTCGGATTGAGTTATCTTACTACAATAGATCATATGTCATTATCGAGATGTCGCCTTATGAGATCCTTGAGGGAAGATAATGTCGATCTCCCTTATGTTAGGATGAAGTTGTAGAGCGCAAGATGCTCGGACCCGCAGTAGTCCAAAGGACCAAGGATATGATAGATCTAATCAGAGGACGGCTGGTAGTAGCCCAAGATGGACATGATAAGTATGTTGATTTGACACGAAAGGATAAAGAGTATGAAATAGGGGACCTAGTAATGTTATAGGTATCCCTTGGAAAGGATTGATGAGGTTCGGAAAGAAAGGAAAGCTAAGTCTACAATTTGTTGGACCCTTGGATATATTAAGACGTTTGGGAAGTTAGCATATGAGCTAGCCCTAACCTCGAACATGTAGCAGGTCGTAACGTGTTTCACGTATCAATGTTAAGGAAGTGTAATTCAGATGCCAGATAAATAGAGGCATATGAGCGCATAGATATGCAACCCGACGTAACCTATATGGAGCAACCAGGAAGGGTTATAGAGTGAAAAGGAACAAGTGCTTAGGAGAAGGATTATCAAACTAGGCAGAGTTTGGTGGTAGAACCACAATGTGGAAAATTGACTCGAGAGTTAGAAAGTGTAATGCTAAGAAAGTATCCCCATTTGTTTTCTATCTGATTCCGGGACGGAATCCTTTTAAGGAGGGGAGACTGTAATAACCCCAATTTTTGAGAAATTTTGAAACCCTTATGAATAGTGTTTTTGCTGAACGAGAAAACTTTTCATGCCACGCTATGTAGGGGTTCTGTTATTGATCTTATGGGATATTATTAGTACTCTATGTGGTATATAAGTGTATGTAAAGATCGTCAGAATCCAATTCCGAACACTTTGATTTTTCCCGGAAATCCACAAGATACGGAGAGAATTGAGTATAAGGTAACAGGATAAAAAGGATTGAAATTAAAGGATTATAGGAGAGGATCATAAAAGGAATATAATATATTGAGAAAGGTTAAGGGAACCTAAGTAATAAGATCCCGGGTATGATCCCTCAAACGATAAACGAGAACGAAAGATAAGCGAACCGTAAAACAAATAAGTGACCAAGAGACAAGCTTGTACAAGAAGCCAGGGATTGTGACATCATCAAACCACAAGGTGTGGACAAGTGGGAGCATAATGACATGTGCAAGGTGACACAAGCATGACATAGAAGGAAAGGAAGTGTGGTTGAATTATAACCACACAAAATCAAGGTTAATTAAGTCATTAACCAAAAACAACACAAAAATCAACCAACCAAGCAAATCATTTCATTTTCATCAAACAAAACACAAAAATATCTTCTTCCCAAGCTAGCTCTCGGCCCATTTCTTAAAATTTGAAGATCCAAGCTCCACCACTTACTATTTAGCAAGGTAATTATCTAAGCTTCCCCATGGATAGTTACATACTTCCTATAAGTTTAAGCTTCTAATTCCAAGCCAATCTTTTTCTATAAATCAAGGAAGAAGATGGTGAATAGTAACCTTCAAGAAATAACTTTAGTTTTCTTGAATTTTTATGAAAGATTAAGGTTATACAAGCAAGGATCAAGGTTCTTTTAGGCATTCAAAGCTCTTGGGTTGTGTTAGGAAGCTTCAAGGAGGTATAAACAACTTTCACCTTTAACTTATAGTTTGAACTTTGAGTTTTGATGAGTTTATGGATGGATTAATGTATATATAGAAATATCCATGTATGTACAGCAAGATCCATGTATGATAGATGGTTTGGTTGGATTTGTGGTGATTTTGGATATGAATCTTGGTTAATGGTTAATGAATCTTAAGTTATGGTTAGTAGATCATGTTTGTGGTTGAATAAGTTGGAAAACCTTGAGATTATGGACTGACTTTGCCTTGATATAAGTTGTGTTTGAGGTATTGATGATGGTTGGGTGGTTTGTAGTGAATTGGTAAAGAATTGGAGTGGTATAAATATTGGTAATCGCGTAAACATAGCCGTCGTAACGTCCGATTTTCTTTAGACTGTTTTGTGCATAACATTAGGACCCGAGAACCCCCTGCTAGATTGTGACCACTGCCATGTTTAGATAGCTCATGTTACGAGCTTCGTTTTGATATGTAGTTCGTTCGATTCCGATTTACGGTTTAGGAGAAACGACCGTTTCAAGTAACGGCGTTTCGCGAACGAAACTTTTTCCCTCGCCTTACTTTGAAATGTAGGTTAAAGACCAAAAAGGGTTAATTAATGCATGAAACATTTATGGTAAGTGTTTTAGGCAGTTGGTAAGTCACTCGCGAAGGAATCGCTTTAAAACTCGTAAAGGTTAAATTATTAAAAATGGTGGAGCCGAGGGTACCCGAGTGACTTAAGCGAATCAGTGAGCGCAAAACAAGCGTTAGAGTCTAAGTTAGTTAAAGTATAGATTCACAAGTGACTTTGGTTTAATTCCAACTTACTTGTTGTTTATAGGTTACCAGACTCGTCCCGAGCCATTCGTAACCCCAGTCGCTCAGGCAAGTTTTCTACCCGTTATACTGTTGTTGTGATGTAAATATATGTATATGCATTATCTTGTGATATTGCATGATTGTTAGTAGCAAATTTTGCAATATATTGGAGTATGCTAATATGGTATATGCATGCCTGTTTCATATTCTTGAAATATATATCTATTGGTTCATTTGATAATACCTATGCTAGAGGATAGCGGTAACTTGCATATACCCTTAGTATAGGGACCCAAAAGGTGAAAATATTTTCTAAAACCGGGAGTCGAGGATCCCGAGTAATCTTGTATATATGGATATGGATATATATATATATATATTTATATATATATATGGTTATAGTTTTCCAAACTATTAATCGAATAAGGTTTATTCGATAACTTTAAACTTTATTACATTATTTCGAATATTATTCGAGGACTTATGACTCCTTTATTTTATTTAATGAATATTATTTATAATATTCATTCGAGGTATTATGACTCAGCTTATTTTATTTATTGAATATTATTTGAATATTCATTTGAGGATCTATGACTCCGATTATTTGCTGAGATATATTCTTTATTTTATTAAAGAATAAGATGTCAATAATCAAACTTATTTTCGATTATTCAAATAAAGATAATACTTTCATATAAGTATATCTTTGGTTATTTAATGTTTATTTCAAGTATAAGTTTTAATACTTCTACTTCAATTATTTTTATAAAGATTATTCTTTATGGGAATATTAATTAAAATAATAATATTCAGTCATTTTCTAAAATATTCTGGGGACTGATTTACTTCATTAAATCAGCCTTACTCCAAACACTCTTTAAAGTGTTTTCGAGTCTTCAAAATGATTTTTAAAAGTCAGAGCGGATCCCAAAACTCATTTTTATATTTAAGATCTTCCTTTTAAGGGGATTTAAATACTCGCTCAAAACCTGGGGAATCCGGCTCTGTGGTGTATTTTATATTCGCAACAAGGTTGCAGATTTGGTAAATGAATTGATTACTTGCCCAACGTTCGGGAAGTAAGCCCCTCTCATTGAGTCGGCATAAGCGACAGGCCGGGGTACGGTCTATTATTGTGTAAGTGGCTCAGTGGGAGTCCATCAAATGCATAAGTGGCTGAGTGGCAGTCCAGCATAGGTCTTAATTATGACCAGGGTGATGACCAGTGGGGAATTCGTCCATCTACTAGTAGAAAAGGTTACTTATTGGTATCTTTGCCTGATCAGCGAGATATCGGGTTTATGCCAAAATTCTTTTCCTTTCCAAAATTCATTGGATGTTTCAAACTCTGTTCATACTTTACATAACAGAGGTTCCAGGAAATGTTTAAGAGATATATATATGTGGATATATATATCGGGACTAAATAAAGTATCTCGTAACTTTATTTCATTCAATAATATTTCAAAGATTGAATCTATTCAAATCTTGTCTTGTAGTCTCATCTATGTGATGAACTTTTGAAACTGATTATAACTTGAACGGTGGTAGTTCAAGTAGTATTGGGAAAGATATAAGTATATTGGGGTATTTGGTAACCTCATCTTTTAAACTTATATCTAATTAATAATTGTCTTATGAATGACAAAGATTTTCAGAAAAACGTTGAGACAAGGTTAGATATATGAGATCACCTTGCAACGATATTTTTTTTTATATACAGTTATACACTGGGACTTTGTGTATATTATGCATGGAAGAGGACTTCCAATATTTTGAAAAGTATATATGTATATATACTGAATATTTTGCGACTTCATCGCATTAAGATATCGAACTTGGTTCATTTCTTTTGACCAAGACTTTCATGAGTATTATGAGTAGGCTCATATATTGTAAATCATTATACATATTATTTTGGTGGGCTTGCTGCTCACCCTTGCTTTATTTCTTCATCACACAACAACAGTTAGGAAAGATGGCCAGACCCCAGCAGACCCAGCGCAAGCGCGTGGGAAGCGTCCCGCGTCTTCCCGTTGATGTTGTAGCTGCTATAGCTGCAGAGGTAGATCTATTGTAGATCAGACCATCTACTTTTGAGAATCAATTATGTATAATTATAACTTGTGGCAGATAATGGCAATTAACTGTAAATTTATCAAGTAATCATTTTGGGTTGTAATAACTTTTAAATTGTGGATTCAAAGACTTGTACTTATTTAAATTTCATCTCTGAGACTATAACGGGTTGTGGTGTGTGTTAGTGTGGGGTCACAGCATAAGGTTATTTATTATTAATTAAGTGAAGTGATATTGTGGAAAGAAAGACCGTGACGACCCGGATCCCCGACCCCGGATCTGGGGGTGTTACAGAGCATCAGAAAATGTTGATGGAGATAGCATGGATCATGAGGGAGCATCCAGTTCTAGAGATAACCTTCCATCTACAAGGAAGTGGACTAAAGCACATACACCTGACTTAATTATTGGAAATCCTGATGCAGGTGTTAGAACTAGAACAGCTACATCAAATGAATGTCTCTATCATTCTTTTCTATCTCAGACTGAACCAAAGAAAGTGGAAGAAGCTTTTCAAGATGCTGATTGGGTGCAAGCAATGCAGGAAGACTTAAATGAATTTGAAAGAAATAAAGTATGGACCCTAGTACCAAGACCAAAGAACGGGTCTGTTGTTGGTACAAAGTGGGTGTTCAGAAACAAAACTGACAGTGATGACATAATTACAAGGAACAAAGCAAGGTTGGTTGCAAAAGGATACTCTCAACAGGAGGGAATTGATATGATGAAACATTTGCACCAGTTGCTAGATTGGAAGTCATAAGGATATTTTTGGCTTATGCTGCTCACAAGAAGTTTAAAGTCTTTCAAATGGATGTGAAAAGTGCTTTTTTAATGGAGAATTGGAAGAGGAAGTATATGTTGAACAACCTCCAGGCTTTGTAGATTCCAAATTTCCCACATGTCTACAGGCTTGATAAAGCACTTTATGGCCTTAAGCAAGCTCCAAGAGCATGGTATGAGACTTTAGCTCAGTTTCTTCTGGAAAGTGGATTTAATAGAGGGGCTATTGACAAAACACTGTTCTACCTCAACCATGGAAAGGACTTACTTTTGGTGCAAATATATGTTGATGATATCATTTTTGGTTCTACAAATGACAGACTTTGTAAGAAGTTTGCCAAGTTGATGCAGTCAAGATATCAAATGAGTATGATGGGAGAACTTAACTATTTTCTGGGCCTTCAAGTCAAGCAGAATGAAAAAGGAACTTTTATTTGTCAATCTAAGTACACCATAAATTTGTTGAAGAAATTTGGAATGCAAGATTGTTCAAGTGCATCCACTCCTATGGCCACTGCAACAAAGTTGGATAAGGATACCGGTAAATCAGTAGATATTACTGATTACAGAGGTATGATTGGTTCACTACTCTATCTAACTGCAAGTAGACCTGATATCATGTATGCTGCCTGTCTTTGTGCAAGATTTCAAACAGATCCAAGAGAACCTCACTTAACAGCTGTGAAAAGAATTTTCAAGTACCTTAAGGGTACAACTGATCTGGGATTGTGGTATCCTAGAGAATCAGACTTTAAGCTAATAGGTTACTCAGATGCAGATTTTGTAGGATGCAAGATTGACAGGAAAAGCAAAAGTGGAAGCTGCCAATTTCTTGGAGGCAGATTGGTTTCTTGGTTTAGCAAGAAACAGAAGTCAATTTCCACATCAACTGCAGAAGCAGAATACATTGCTGCAGGAAGCTGTTGTGCACAGATTCTTTGGATGTAGAATCAGTTACTGGATTATGGGTTAGAATTTTCTAAAATCCCTATTTACTGTGATAATCAAAGTGCTATTGTGATGACAGGTAATCTAATTCAACACTCAATGATAAAGCACATCAGCATTAGGTACCACTTCATAGGGGAACATGTGGATGAAGGTACAGTGGAATTGCATTTTGTTCCAACAGATCAACAACTAGCAGATATCTTCACAAAACCACTGTGTGAAGCTACTTTTACAAGATTGGTAAATGAACTTGGAATGGTTTCAGGTTCTTTCTCCTAATCTTCTTAGTTTATGTTCTGATACATCAGACTTTATGATCAGTATTTATAGATATTACTATATTTGTGTATTATGTGCTTAAATTGAAATTTGCTTAAGTGTTGATTGTTGTCTGATGTGAATTTCTAAACTCTGATAGTGATATGAATGTTTCTGTGACTATTCAATCCAATGAAGATAACTGTGCTAGATGCTGGCCTAGTAGTCTTTAATATACTAAAGATCCCATATTTGAAGTAATTGTTTATGTGGAAATCTTTTAACACAAGCAAATTCTGATATTGAGCTTAGTTAAGTTTACTTTGTGTATCTTATTACTAAGTCAAAAACTAGAATAATGATTCTTATCTGCTAAGTTCTGATGTTAGTAAATCTGATGGATGTACTAAGTGCTGATAAGCCTCACTTATCAAAAGAAAAGAAATAAATATCAGGTACTCCTTTGAGATCTAGAGTAAAAATGTGGAAGGGAAGACCCAAGTGCATTGCTGGTATTAAGTAATATGCATTAGAAAAGCAAAATAAAATTTTCTTGGTGACTTTTCACACTCTATGATTACTGGAGAAATACTTTGATAACAGCATAAATTCTGATAAGCAGTCGTGACTCACTTACACTGAGAAGCCACTGTAAAATGGAATTTTAAAAGATGCATAAAATGAGCACAAAACAGTTGAGGTGGACTCGTGCATGAACTCATTCAATAGTAGGCTTCAGAATAATGACAGATTTTGAGTACGGTTCTTAGTTATGCCTTATTTCTAAGATGTACTGAAGTGAATCAGACTTTACTCTTTATCTGATATTTAGCTTAATATACACACTTACACTCCATATGAATGATAAAAATTACTGTGGTGATAAATGTTGTTTTAAATGAATAGTCTATGTGTCAGATTGCATAAATTCTGAGGAGAAGTTCTGATGGAAGTTCTAATGATTAAGTTCTGATAAAACCATATCAGTATTTGTGTAAAGAATTACAGGAATACACATTCACTTTTCGAGTTAAGGAGCCATATTCTGATGACTTTTAAATCCTGATAATAATCAAGTTTTGATGCTGACGTGGAAGTACTTATTTACTTGATTTATTTTTGGTCATTACTTGAACGATAATATTTTTACAGAATTTTGGTTAATGTGAGATAAAACAGTCATAGTCATTATGTGTTAGTGGTTAGCGTGTATGTCTTGAAAAACTGCAAGCGCACAGTAATTATTATTATATCCCGTGCCCATTAACTCTGGCTTTAGATCTTTTACTGACTGTTATTATTACATATCAGTCTAGGGAGTCGAGGGGTCATTATTTTTACTTATAATTGTCGCCCATTCCTCGCGTCCCTTGGTATTCTATTGCCTATTTAAACCGACTATTCATTTCAGCCAATACATCTTTCATTTTCTCATAAACCCGCTCTCTTTTTATTCTCATCAACAAAAATGGTTTGTGTCAACTTGTTCCTGAACTATGAAACCTTTAACATCGAGTTGAGTTGTGATGATTGGCAACAGGAGTGGCATGTCACCGCCATTCCTGACGACCTTTGGAACTCAGTTCCACAAGAGGTTCACACAGAACTCTTGTTCTTATCAATGGAGTATCACCTCCATCTTGATAGGTTAGAAGAGGAAAGGAGAGAAGCTCTCCGTCAGCAAGAACGGATCATCCGTCTTGCAGTGCTCTTCGTCAGCAGCAGAAGAAGTTAGTCGTTAGGTCTTCTTAGACTAGGACTAAGGTTGTTGATGTTAAGTATCGTAGAATAGGACTATCTTGTAATTTTTGCATGTAATTGCTAAATTTCATCAAATGTAATCATCTGATATATCAATGAAATTTTCTTTAATTGCAAGATTTGTTCTTTGTTTCTAAAATTATGTGACTGTGCATGTTTAATTACAACTTATTAATCTTTACTTCATCGATTTTTAGTTTTATTTTGTGATGAATGTTTTGATTTAATTCTGTTGATTTCAGGAAATAACTGAGAAACAGGTTCCCATAACAGAACCTATTGTTGTAAAAGCTGAGAAGGTTTCTTCTCAGAAAGATACTGTAACTGGGAGTTCTAGGCCCCTCAAAAGGCTTAGAAAGTTAAATTCCGATGATAAAGCTCCTACAGTGTCTCCACCTTTGAATAAGTTAAAGAAACAGAGAGCTGACAGGGTTCAGATTCAGAGGATGTAGTGGAAGCAGCGAAGGAAGGGGATCAGGAATCTCTGATCTCAACAGAACCAATTGTTATTGAATCACTTCCTTCTGCACAACAAGAAACTGCTCAAGACAGAATTCCTACACCTCCTATGTCACCTATAGTTGATCCAGTACATACTGAAGAACCAGGTACAAGTGCTGAAATTGATATTCATAACTTGATTGTGCCTGAGGTTTTGTACTTGGAAGCTCCACCAATTCAACTCACTCCACCAACAACATCAATTTTGGATGTTGATCAGAACCTGGCTGCAGATCAGAATTTAGAGGATGATGTTGAAACCTCTATAGCCTCACATACTGCTATTTTATCAGAGGATGCTGATACTGCAGGATTTACAAGTTCTGATGCTGCCAATGAAGAAACTACTGGTGAAGCTGCTGCTAATTTATATGCTGATGCAGCTGGTCCATCAGGACATGCACCTCAACAAACAGTTCATAAAGCTGATCTAATCAAGAAGTTTGTTAAGGAAGCACCAGTACCTTGGAGTGAAACTCCTAGAGGAAAAGAGTGGACTGAGGAATGGAACACAGTTAGTTTTGTTCCTTCTGAAAAGATTCTTGCTGAGCATCTGGAAAAAGCTGATGAAATGCTGATAAATGATGATTTCAAGGCACAGCTGAGAGTTACTGCATTGAGTACTAGACACCTTTAAGGTCAACACTCGACAACTCATTCCAAGGTAAATAAAATTCAAGAAACTTTGATCCAGCAAGATATGAATGTGAAACTTGAAAAGAACAGATTTTTCAAGCCAGCCTTTGACAGAATTGCCTACATTGAGAAAACTCAGGAGAAGCAACAAACTCAAATTGATGAAATTCTAAAGAATCAAGCTTCTCACCTAATTTAACTCAATGAGATCTAATCCTCAGTGGAATTGCTTGTCTCTCTTCTTTTACCTGCTGATGCCAAAAAGGGGGAGAAAGTGATTAAGTCCAAATGCAAATCAATTCAGACACTGAAGGGAAAGGATGATGGAAATGATGACCAGGGAAACTCTAACAAGGGTAGAGGTCAAGGTCAAGGCAAAGGATTTTCATCAAGTAAAGCTAGAATTACAAGTCAAGGAACAAGTTCTGATACTGGGAGAAGAATAAATTCTGATACTGGTAAAAGGATAAGTTCTGGTGAACATCTAGAACTTGATGAAGAAATTTCAAAGGAGTTATTTCTTAAAGACAATCCATGAATGGACTTTGAGAGTCTAAAGTAAGAAGAAGCTAGACTCAAAGCAGAAGGTGTCAAGATAAAATCTAAAGCTTCTGTTGTTGAAAAGAAATTTCCAAAACCTAAGGGTATTATGATAAAGGAAAGAACAAATTATGAGGCAATCAAAGCCAAATCACAAGTGGAAATTGATCCAAGGTCTAAGGGCAAAGAAAAAGTTGATGAAACTGTAAAGGTTTATATACCAGTCATGGATGAAGAAATAACTGATGATGAAGAAGATGTTAATCTTACTCTGATGTATAAGAAGATTTTTCAACCAACCTCTGACATGCCTCATGTTGTTCAGAGTCAAGATGTAGTAAGTTCTGATATGACAGTAAAGCAAGCAACCTCTGACATAGCTCAAGTTGGCTTGATATCAGAAGATAAGGAAAAGGAAGCCTCTGACATTGCTCATGTTAAACCTTCAAAGATACTCCTACCAGGATTCACCAAAGCTAAACAGGCTCAACCTTTGAAGACTGCAACAAGTGGTTTTGAAGCAATAGTTGTAACAGGAAAGGAAGCAAGAGATAAATCTAGATTGGGTAGTTCTGATGAAAGAAGAGTACATAACACTACCAATGATCTAACTTCCTTAAGTGAACCAGGTGTTGGAGCAACTCCTGAAAGATTGAATTGACTTGAATCTGTACAAATGGTTTACCATACCTTTTTTAAAGAACATATCTTGTTATATTTTATGACAGATTGAAGGGTATACCATATTAGGCAGAATGCTATACCACTGAAGTATTTTGAGGAACTGGAACATTTTCTATTCCTACTTCAAGTGAAAGACAGATTAACAGTTAGTGATGCAGGTTATTTAAAGTCTCAAATTCAAAGACAGAAGAAGCTTTATTCTGTAAAGTTTGACAGCACATACTGTCCCAAGTACAGAGATCACAAAGGTGATATTGTCGAAATGAAGCCTAACTCTGCTAAGATCATAACTACTTTTCTGGGTTATAAGGCTATGAAATTCAATTTAGAGTCTGACAAAGCATATCTGATCAGACTAGATCAGGAGATAAGAAAAGCTAAGATAAATGATCTCAAAGCAGCTATTTTTCAAACTGGTGAAGATACAGCTGAATTGATAAATGCTAAAAGGAGGATGGTCAATGAACTTGAATATGCTGAGAGATGTTTGTTGAAGAACTATCTCAGAACAACTCCTGATATCAAAGAGATCAGAAATTGAAGCCAAGTCAAAGATCTACAACTGCTTATATTCTGAAATATATACAGACTGAAGTTGTTATCAGAAGTTAAAGATGGTAAAGCTGAAGTTGTTATATTCTGAAATATATACAGACTGAAGTTGTTATTAGATATATTTGATAATATTATGTGTAATATGATTTGTGTTTAGTTTTCAGATCTTACCTAACAGGACAAATCAGTACTTAACTGGAAATCAGAACTTAAGTTATCAGAACTTAAGTTATCAGAAGATATTTATCAGGAGATAATAT
Organism: Apium graveolens; assembly: GCF_009905375.1. Lineage (NCBI taxonomy): Eukaryota > Viridiplantae > Streptophyta > Magnoliopsida > Apiales > Apiaceae > Apium > Apium graveolens. Next base: position 254,487,499 of record NC_133652.1, read on the forward strand.
CAGGACTTAAGATGACTTTCAGATAAGGCAGGCGGCTGATTGAAAGGAAAGAAGATCGAGACTAAGACAGAAAGAAATATGCATGAAGAAGGAATAATAATAGAATACTTGGAAGAAAAGATAACTAGTTGATATATTTTAGGAAGAAGAATTATATTCCATATTAATTAGAACTTATCTTGTAATTGTGTAGTATATAAACACAAGCATAGGGTTTACACTATAAGTGTTATCATTATCGAAGTTATTATTCTTTGTAACCCTAGCAGCTCTCATGATAATTTGTTCATCACTGAGAGAGGACAGTTCCATATTGTAACAGAGTTTATTGGGTTGAATAAAATCTGTTTTCTGTTACTTGAGTTCTTATATTCGATTTGATTGTAGTAAACACTGTATTCAACCCCCTTCTACAGTGTGTGTGACCTAACATCATATATATTAATTCAGTCAATCTTATTCTCGTAGTCATAATTATTAGTTAATTCTTAGTTATAAACAATCTCAATTTGTTATCGTCTTAGCATTGGATAATAACCATACATTATTGCTTAGGTGCATAAATTAAACAGTTAACCAATACAGTCTCTGTGGGAATGAACTAGAAAAGATTATATACTACTTGCGAACTCGTATACTTGCGTGTATTATTAGCGCATGTTTAGCGACTAACAAGTTTTTGGCGCCGCTGCCGGGGACTGCAGTTTTAATTTATAGTTTATGTGCTTTCCATCAATGGTCGTTAAAGTTCATTGACTCGGACATTGTTACTTATTTGTTCCTTGTCTGGTTTCAGGTACTCTAGCGAGGGTGTATGCATACACGTTCGCGTACTCGCAAGAGAACACTGGATAAAGCCGAGGAAGAACTTATGGTAGTTAGTAGGGAAGTTTTTGAGGATAAAGAGAAGTTAGAGGAAGAAGAGAAAGTTGAAGAGCCAATTGTAGTAGCTATGGGTGATCAAGCAGAAAATCCGAAGGCTTTGATGGATTATTTTAAGCCTAAGATTAATGACATTTAGTCTAGCATCATCAGACCAGCCATCAGGGCTAACACTTTTGAGATCAAGTCAAGCACGATCCAGATGATACAAAACTCAGTTCAGTTTGGGGGTTCTCCACCTGAAGACCCCAACATGCGCATCAGGGATTTCATCGAGATCTGCGACACTTTTAAGTTCAATGATGTGACTGAAGATGCTATCAAGCTGCGACTCTCCCCATTCTCTCTAAGGGACAAAGCTAAGTGATGGTTGCATTCTCTACCAGCAGGGTCTATCACCACTTGGGAAGATCTTGCTCAAAAGTTTCTCACTAAATTCTTCCCCATGGCGAAGACTGTTGTAATCAGGAATGCTCTTACCCAATTTGCGTAGCAAACTGGAGAGTCTCTGTGTGAGGCTTGGGATCGATATAAGGAGATGCTAAGGAAGTGCCCACACCATGGCATGCCTGATTGGATGATTATCAACTATTTCTATAATGGATTGGGTGCTAATTTTATATCCATGCTTGATGCAGCATCAGGAGGAGTGGGCTAAGAGCTCCGATGAAGCTTATGAACTTATTGAACTGATGGTTGCTAATGAGTACCAGAATCCTTCCCAGAGACTAACTTAGGGAAAAGTAGCAGGAATTCTGGAGTTGGATGCAGCAACTGCTATCGCTGCCTAACTTAAGGCTTTGACGATGAAGGTGGACACCTTCGCGAATTATGGAGTTAATCAAATCACTAGTGCCTGTTAGCTTTGTGTTGGTGCCCATGAGACTGATTAGTGCACAATTTCTAGTGAATCAGCTCAGCTCGTGAGCAACTTCCAGCGATCGCAGCAACCTGTTCCAGCCACCTATCATCCTAATAACCGCAATCATCTTAATTTCAGTTGGAGCAAAGCTTAGAATGCGATTCAACAGCCTTTTCAGCAGTATCCAGCTAAGCAGTACAACCCCTTGGTTTTCAGCAACCGCAGTATGCACCAAGAAAACAACTCCAGCTGCAACAAGCTAATGAAAAATCTTAATTAGAGGAGTTAAAGCTTATGTGCAAGAGTCAAGCTGTTTCTATCAAGACCTTGGAAAATCAAATTGGGCAAATTGCCAATGCCTTGCTAAATCGTCAACCTGGTACATTGCCTAGTGACACTGAAGTGCCAGGAAAGAGGGAAGCTAAGGAGCAGTTAAAGGCAATCACTTTGAGGTCTGGGAAGGTTGCGAATCCCGAACAAACTCAAGAGTTAACTGAAGAAGTTGGGGCTGAGAAAGAAGCAAAGCAGCAGGATGAAGAAGTGGCACCAAGGAATACTACTGTTGAGCACACTCCGCCTGAGGGTAATATAAGGGAGAAACAGATCTATCCTCCACCACCTTTTCCTAGGCAGTTGCAAAAGAAAAAGCTGGACAAGCAATTTGAGAAGTTTCTGGAGGTGTTCAAGAAACTTCATATCAACATACCTTTCATCGAGGCTCTCGAGCAGATGTCTAGTTATGCAAGTTTTACGAAAGGTATTCTCTCTTGGAAGGTGAAGCTAGATGATTTAGAGACTGTCACTCTCACGGAGGAATGCAGTGTTGTGCTGCAGCAGAAGTTACCTCTGAAGCTTAAAGATCCAGGAAGCTTCACTATTCCATGTACTATTAGAAAAGTGTCTTTTGACATATGCTTATGTGACTTGGGAGCTAGCATCAATCTGATGCCCTTGTCAATCTTCAAGCAGTTGGACTTACCTGATCCCAAACCAACATATATGACCTTGCAGTTGGCCGACCGTTTTATTACATATCCGCGAGGTATTGTGGAAGATGTCTTGGTCAAGGTTGAAAAACTCATCTTTCCTGCTGATTTTGTAATTTTTGATTTCGAGGAGGATAAGAAGATTCTCATAATCTTAGGAAGACCTTTATTAGCCACTGGCCAGACCTTGATAGATGTGCAGAAGGGTGAGTTGACAATGCGAGTGCTGGATCAGGATGTGACTTTTAATGTGTTCAATGCTATGAAACTTCATACTGATAATGAGAAGTGCTTAAAAGTTAAGTTGGTTGATTCGGTGGTCACATCGGAACTTGATCAATTGATAAGGTTTGATGCCTTAGAAAAAGCCTTATTGGGGAATTCAGATAGTGAAGATGATGAAGGTGAAGAGCAATTACAGTATTTGAATGCTTCTCCCTGGAAGAGGAAGATTGATATGCCTTTTGAATCTCTTGCAATGGAGGAATTGAACAAAGCTCCTAAATGCCTCAAGCCTTCTATTGAGAAAGCCCCCTCTCTTGAACTTAAGCCTTTACTTGAGCATTTGAGGTATTAGTTTTTATGTGATGTATCTACTCCGCCTGTTATTATTGCATCTGACCTTTCAGGTACTGATGAGGAAAAGCTTTTGAGGATTCTGAGAGAGTTCAAATCGGCAATTGGATGGACTATTGCAGATATCAAGGGGATCAGCCCTTCTTATTGTATGTATAAAATTTTGCTAGAGGAAGGTAGCAAGCCTACAGTCGAGCAGCAAAGAAGACTTCATCCTATCATGAAGGAAGTAGTGAAGAAGGAAATTCTGAAATGGCTAGATGCAGGGATTATCTATCTTATCTCTGACAGTTCATGGGTAAGCCCAGTTCAATATGTACCAAAGAAAGGTGGAATTACCGTGGTAGCAAATGAGAAGAATGAGCTTATTCTGACAAGGACAGTCACGGGGTGGAGAGTCTGTATGGACTATCGGAAGCTGCACAAAGCCACTAGGAAGGACCACTTCCCATTGCCCTTCATTGATCAGATGCTTGACATGTTGGCCGGTCATGAGTATTACTGTCTTCTTGATGGTTATTTGGGTTACAATCAGATTTGTATCGCTCCAGAAGATCAGGAGAAGACTACCTTCACTTGTCCATTTGGTACTTTCCCCTTCAGACGAGTTTCTTTTGTTATGTGTGGTGCACCAGCCACATTTCAGAGATGTATAATGGCCAGAATATGGAGGTGTTCATGGACGACTTCTCAGTCTTTGGCAATTCTTTTGATGAATTCTTGCAGAATCTGGGACACGTTCTCAAGAGATGTGTTGAGACTAATCTGGTTCTCAATTGGGAGAAATGTCATTTTATGGTGCATCAGGGCATTATTCTCGAGCACAAGGTTTATAATAAAGGCCTAGAGGTGGACAAGGCCAAGGTGGGGGTCATTGAGAATCTTCCTCCACCAATTTCTGTTAAGGGAATTCGCAGTTTTCTTGGTCATGCGGGTTTCTACAGGCGTTTCATCAAAGATTTCTTGAAAATTTCAAAGCCTTTGTGTAGTCTGTTAGAGAAAGATGTTCCTTTTAAATTTGATGACGAGTGCCTTGTAGCTTTTGAGACATTGAAGAAGAGTTTAATCACGGCACCTGTCATAACTGCACGTGATTGGAATGAGCCTTTTGAGATGATGTGTGATGCAAGTGACTACGCACTTAGAGCAGTTCTTGGGCAGAGAAAGAACAATATATTTCATGTGGTCTACTACGCTAGTAGGACTCTAAATGGTGCTTAACTGAATTACACTACTACAGAGAAAGAACTTTTGGCTATTGTCTGCAGTTTTGAGAAATTGCGATCTTATCTACTTGGGACTGCATTTAGAGCCACCGGAGTTGACATTCAATGGCCAGTATTTGGTGAGGACTCTGTGTATCCGCCTCCTGACACGCCTGATACTCCACCCCTTGAGGGTGAGGATTCTGATACAGAGTAGGTATGCCTGATTCCTTACTATTACCTACACTGAGGACAGTGAATATTTTAAGTTTGGGGGTAGTAGTTGAAGGAATATGTTTGTGTGAGTCTCATATAGTTGCATGTTCATGATAGTTTAGTTCATATAGTTGCATGTTTTTCCATGTAGTTTTTTTTATTTTGGTAGTTTTATGATATTTTGTTCATGTAGTTTCATGCATTTGCATTATAACATGATCCCTTAGATAATTTTTCCGATCGACTTGCGATATTGATGCTAGTGTAGTGATGTCGTGTTTAGATATGTTAAGTCATATTAAGTTAATTTGCATGCTAGAAACACTTTTATTTCACTAAGTCTTATAGGTTGCTAGAGTGCTAGATCATGATCATGGTTTGTTGATTTGTCGAGGTTTAATCATTTGTTTATATTTAGAATCTTGGGTATTCTCTTAATAATAAAAGGCATGGATATTTAAAAATTAGAGAAATTGGATTTTATTGCTAGTTGTGTGGCTAGGTGTCAAATGGCTAGTAGTTGGCTCGTATTTTTATGAGTAGTCTAGGGTTTGAATGAGATGGAGCGAAACGCACTCATTCAGAAATTGTGAAAAGAAAAAAAAAGAAAAAAAAATAAGTGTTATGTATAATTGATCATGAGTGGGCTCTTTAGTACTCGAGTTATTAAGTTCTTAGGGGACTTTATGTCTAGTGACCTAAGGCTTTTATGATCTGGGATCCGTTAACCTAACGCTCGCTACATGGGTGCTATTGTATAAGTCTTTTGTGGACCTCACTCATTGCACAATCAAATAATCATACTTGTGTTATTTTGTTGTAAATAAAAGCATGAATCCGTATAAAACTCCAATATAAGAATTGAAGTGTTATAAATTATTTTGAGTCTAACTTTTTATTTTATTTATAACCTTACGATTGCCTTGATGAGTAGTGAGTCATAATTATTGATCTAGTTGCGATAGTATATCTGTAAGCATCTTCACACACGCACGTCTCTAGTTTGTAAGTTGATTTGTATGATTTGATTGATCTTCATGCGAGTAACTGCATTTGTTGATATGTTGCTTGTTGATTGGTTGACTTATTCTATTGGGATCGTTGCATTCATATAGTTGCATTCATGCATTTTTGTTTCTTGTTCTTTGAGTTTGTTTATGCTTGAGGACAAGCATCGATTCAAGTTTGGGGGTATATTGAGTGGCATTTATGACACTTATTTATGCTATAATAAGCTTTGAATTGATGCATTTGTACTCAAGTTGTTAAATGTTTTAATGTGTTATTTTGTTTTATAGTTAAAGGTGATTTTATTCAAAATATATTTTCATAAATATTTGGATTGTCTCTAAAAATCATTTTATTGCTTTATAATTTATTTATTATTTTTAGGAGTTTATAAAATTTGGAAATCAATAATTCATTAATTATTTAGTCCTGAATGATTTTCTGATTGTATTTTATTGTAAATTCAGTATTAAATTCAGAAATATTTTGAAAATTATGAAATTTGTACTTTATTAAGTTTGGAATATTCCGGGAATTTTAAAATTATTTTGGAGATTTTTAGGATTTATTTGACCCGCGCGTTATTTCGTTTATTTGTAAAATAAGGATCCAGTGCACGTTTTAAAATTGATTTAAAAATATTTAAAATTTTTGTTTAGTTAATTGTTAATTATTGTGCTAATTTTAAAGTTATTTTGGTAAAATATTAGAATTATTTTACTCATAATTTTCCCGTTTAAATATACGTGTTTCGTGTTTTGCGGGTATTCCAGAGTACGTGTTGGGGATAAAAAAATAAATAAAACCCTCCCCTGTAACCCCCCGTCTCTCATCTCTCTCTATCTCAGCCCTCTCTCTCTACTTTCCTGCTGTCTCTCGATTCCTCTCCTTCGATCCCTCCTTATCCTTTTCTTCCCAGTTTATTCCTTCGGTTTAGGTGAGTGGTACCGCCTCTGTTTTCCCGGCCGTTTCTCATTTTTCCGGCCACTCCTGCTATTTTTTCGATCCATTTCTTTTGGTCACGGTGTGTCGTGTTTATACATGTGTGTATAGGCGCGTGCCCATATCCCTCGTTTCATTTTTGTCATTGCTCTATTTTCCCTTATTTCGCCGCCGCCCCTCGCTATCTCCGGCGAGGCGGTGATGCGTGGTGAAGGGGTTTGTATGTTGGCTTGTTGCGGTTCTGTTACCTCTGTTTCAATGATGTGGTGTTAATTGGTTTATCTGATTTAATTGAATTATTCAGGAAATATTCGAATGAAATCGTGTTGATTATTCGACTAATTATTTTAATTATTTGAAGTTATATCGGTGAAATATGTGTTGGAAACCCGACTTTAATCGGGTACCCGCGATTTCACCGCCGTCGGCAATGAGCATCGGCGAGCCGACGGTGGGCTATGATGAATATTTTTTAGTCCTACAATTTAAAATATAAAATACGAATTAAAGCGTAAATACGAATAATAATGATTAATAATTATATTTAATTGATATTAGTGAATTGGCGAATTGACGTTGTTAACTAAAATCGGTGGTTGGGTTTTGGATTGCGATTGATTGTGGTTGTGATTGTTTTGACGTCGGGATGTTCGACGGGTTAGCCGATAATCAAAGGAGGTGATGCCCGATTTCCGGGAAAATTTAATTACGGAAATACGAGGCCGTACCCGATGACTATCAGAACGTCAATCGGTTATATGTAACTATTTTGTACAAAACCTGATTATGTGTTGTGATGGAATGGAATACTTTGCGAAACTGATAACCCTAATTTCGTAAAATGACAAATATACCTATTTTTTGAAAATGAACACCGAACCGACTTTCAAGGACGTGAACCCTAATTGACACGTGTATTATTATATTGAGAATGTTTCGAGTCGGGTTTGTTAACGTATGGGTAGATTGTTAGCGAGGGTAGTCAAGCATATTCGGACGTCTAATTTAGGGTATTTCGGTTCCTGTAGGTACCAGTCGAAATCCTTAGCATCCCGGTCGGTGCAAAGCCAGTCAGAAATTATTGTTAAAGCGTATTGAGGCAAGTACCCCTGACCATTCTTTTATGGTTCAACATATATGAATATACAGTTGTTTTATTCTTGTGATGAAACAGAACGATTTAAGTTACGTATTCCCTGGATTTTAAATTATTTTGTTAACTCGTGTTTTGGGGGAAAAGTAACTTCGAAAAATGCCTATCTCTAAATTTTGAATAAAATGGAAATGTTTTGGAAAGTGTGTTGTGATATAATTATTTTGACAAGAGATAGGTAAGTGATTTGGAAAACTGGATAAGAATGATCAGATAATTGGATGAGTGTGCGCAGGAGGCCCGTAACGGCCTGGAAGTTAGCGTAAGAGGTGAAGTGGTTGTGCACCCTATTATAACCACCAGCCCAGCGTGACAGGGACCTAGCTAGTCTCCGAGTTCCGGAACAAGTTTTCATATGATAGCCAAGATAGAGTTATCATATGGAGATAGCCTGATCAGCTGTTTCACCAGGGATCATCCAATACTTTTATATCTGAGCAAGTGATTTTGAGGTTCCCGGAGAGGAACAAGTTTTATAGGTCCTGTGATGGGACAAGTTTTATGGTTCCCATAACGGAACAAATGGTTTTATTGGGTCCTGTGATGGGACGGAAGATTTGAAAATGAAATTAGCATGCTAAAATTTAACTCTGGTATTTACACAACACAATTAATGAAATGTTTTATAGGGCATACTAGCTATTGAGATCCAGTTTTCAACAGTTCATCAGTTTTCATCTATTTATGCTTGTTTTACTTGTTTTCTACTAACAAGTTGTGATTTATGTTCCTACAATTGTTTATTATAAACTGTTTTAACTAGTATTCATATAGTGGTAATGCTGAGCGATTGATCGCTCACTCTTGCAAATATGTTTGTATATTTTCGCATTGCAGATGCCTAAGAGATGTTGATGTCTCGGTAAGGGCCAGTTTCCAGTTCCTCCTGTATTGAACTCCTCTGAGTGGGTTGTGTCAGACCAAGTGTGGTATGTGAGTTGCTGTAGAATAATAGTTATGACAGGTTGCTTTCAATAAGTTGGATTGTAATAAGTGTATAACCTAAATTATACTTGAACCTGGAAAAGATCTTGTGGAAGAGTTGTTTATATTGAAATAAAAGTAAGTTGGTTGTATTATAGTTGTAGTTTAATTTTGTTAGTGACATCAACTCCTGACTCGGGGTTGAGGCCGTTACACTTCAAGTGCAAACAGAAAGGACACTATTCCAATGAATGTCTAGCAGGGAGAACAGAAGTTACTTGCTTCCAGTGTGGGAGGAAAGAGCATGTTGCCAGAGATTGTAAAGAACCAGCAATTGCAGCTAGTGTTTTGAAAGTGTTAGCATTACCTCCACCACCACAGCCCAATCAGCCTAGAGCGAGAACTTTTAATATGACGGTGAAAGAAACTGTGCAGAGTCCTGGTGTGATTGCAGGTACGCTTTCTGTGAATTCAGTAGATGCAAAAGTATTGATTGATTTTGGAGCCACAAGATCTTTTATTTCTGAAGAGTTTATTGATAAGATATGTTGTGAAATTCAACGGTTGGGCGAGACGTTAATTATAAAATTAGCGAATGACGATCAAGTTCCTGTAGATCGAGTATGTCCCGAATGTAATATCGAAATAGCATGACATCATTTCTCAATCGACTTGATACCTTTCAAGTTAGGAGAGTTTGATGTTATTCTGGGAATGGATTGGTTAGCCAGTAGTAATGCTCAGATCAATTGTGCGAATAAGAAAGTGAAATTGCGAACTACGGATAATGCAATGGTAATGTTTAGGGGTGAAAATAGAGAAAGAAATTCCTGACAATAATGCAGACTAAATGATTGTTACGACAAGGATGTAAAGTTTATTTAGATTATGTGTGGGATACTGAAAAGGGAAGTTCGAGGATAGAAGGTATTCCAGTTGTGTGTGAATTTCCTGACGTTTTTCCAAATGAACTTCCAAGATTACCGACGGATCGAGAAATCGAGTTTACTATTGATTTAGCACCAGGTACGAAATCGGTTTCGAAAGCTCTATATCGAATGGCACCAGTTGAAATGAAGGAGTGGGTAATACAACTGTAAGATCTTCTGGATAGAGGAATTGTAAGACCCAGTTGTTAGGGCGAAAACACGCGCTAATATTCATGCAAGTATACACGTTCGCAAGTAGTATAAGATATAAATCAGATTCGTTCCCACAGAGACTGGTTTAGGTTAAGTTCAATTTATGCACCTATGCAACAATGTATGGTTATTGCTCAATGCTATGACAAATAACAAATTGGATTCTTATTAAACTAAGAGATTATACTAAATAACATTAACTAAGAGAATTGAGGTTGAATTACTATATATAACAAACATGGGATTCTAACTTCACTAAATACTTTATTCAATAGCCTTATTGTTCTTAACCTTAGCATGTGATGGTGATAACACTAATCAGATAACACGAAACTGATAAACGCCAACTTTTGTTGCACGAGTACCATTCTACCAGACATCCACAAAAGAGATAGAAGCTAAATAGGCACCAATTATACTGAGACCGTATATGTCTATAGAATTTGACAACATAACGGTTTAAGCCCAAGTTATCCATAATGATTACATAGGACAAGTAAGACGGTTAGAGTTACCTACTAATCATGCATACAAATACATAAACCTATGCTAGCATGGCAAGTTCTAAATCTCAATATTCACTGTCGTTTCAATAGAGATTAACACAATATCTTATATGTTAGCTACACACATAAGAAGCACAACCAATACTAGGATATCAATCAATCACCACACACCAAGATATCAAAACAATTAACTATTGAAATCCATAAGTAAATCCGCTAGAACCCCATGACAACGATTAGCCCATAATCAAACTCATCATCACCATGGGTTCTAATGAAAGCATGGTATAAAACAAGGTCTTAATAAACTGAATAATAATTAAAGTACGAATAAACGAGATCTAGGTTCAACAAGAACGAAAACGAGCATCCAAAGTTACAACTAATTCAAAGAATTATAAGTTGAAAACAAGATCTTCTTTTTAAGAGTTGTTCTGTGCTTCTAGGTCTTCTCCTTGGTATCCCAATCTTCCCGGATGATAAAAACCCTTTTTTTAAGTATATATACACCCCTAGTGGACCCGGACCTTTAAAATCGTCAAATTCCACTCAAAAAAGGCTTTTTCAGCGAAATCAGCGACCAGCCACGCCTTGGGCGGCCGCTCAGCTCTCTGGACGGGCGCTCAGCTCTCCTGGGCGGCCGCTCAGCTCTCCTGGGCGGGCGCTCAGCTCCTGTCTGAAAATTTTTTTGATGAATCTTGTTTTGGCCATAACTTGAGTTCTACTCGTCAGAATTAGGTGATTCAACTGCCCACGTGAAGCTAACGAGATTCTCTACAAATTGACAATGGCCTTGGCTTGCAAATCTGATCACTTTTTATCCTATTTCCTTTAAAAGCTCTTTTCTTCATATAACTGATACCTGAAATGTAATAACACAAAAATACATCAAAATACCAACAACTTGAGTCCAAAACACCAATTTAAGCTTGTAATGAAGCATTCCAAGTGGATATAAAATCCACTTATCACACCCCCAAACTTGAATCGATGATTGTCCTCAAGCATAAACAGACTCAAAACTATAAAACAAACCTAATGCATGAATGCAACTACGTGAATTCAACTAAATGATAATGCAATCGATCCCCTCAGAATAACCATAACCAAATGAATAAGCCAATGCCTCTAAGAATGCAATGACTTGAAACAGAGTTTGAATAAATCCCATAAACCAACTCACAAACTAGAAACGTGCGTGTGTGGAATGCTTAACAGATATCTCTCGATACTAGATCAATAACCATAACTTATCTATCATCGAAACAATCAAAAGTTTATAAACAGAATAGACAATAAACACATTATGACTCACAACACCTCCTTTCTACTAGAGTTATACAAGGATGCACACTATTTTTGAACACATAACAAAGATGTTTATTTGACCGTGCAATGAATGAGGTCCCAAAAGACTTATACAATAATACCCATGTAGCGAGCGTTAGGTTAGCGGATCCCAGACTATAAAAGCCTTAGGTCACTAGGCATAAAGTCCCCTAGAACTTAATAACTCGAGTATTAAAGAGCTCACTCTTGATCAATTATGCATAAACACATACTTTTTTTCTTTTTTTTTCCTCTTTTCGTTCTTTTTTTTTTCTTTTTTTCAATAATTTCTGAATGAGTGTGTTTCACTCCATCTCATTCAACCCTAGACTACTCATAAAAATATGAGCTGGCTACTAGCCATTTGACGCCTAGCCTTACAACAACTAGCAATGAAATCCAAGTTTTTCTCCATATAAAAAAAATCAGTGTTTTTACGTCATTACGAGAATATCACAAATTCTAAATATAACCAAGTGATTAAATCTCAACAACAAACAAGTATGATCATGATCTAGATCAGAAGCAACCCTATAAGACTTTGTGAAAATATTTGTTGCTGGCATGCAAATCAATTCATTAAGACTTAAACATCCCTCTATTCATCATCACCACACTCAAATCAACATTAACTTATCAAATATCATAGTTCATCTTAAAGGATCATGCTAAATATGCATGCAAATGTAACTATATGAAATCACATAAAAACAACAAATATGTCCTAAATGAACAATCATGCAAAAATATGAATGAACTACAACTAAACATGTAATATGAATCTATATGAATCTATATGGACACACACACTACTAATCCTTACATTATCACCCCCAAACTTAAAATTTTCAATGTCCTCATTGAAGGTAATAATAAGGATTTCAGGCATACCTAGTCGTCGGAAAGATCACCCTCTTCAGGTGGAGGATCAGGTGGCCAATCAACCTCGCCACTAGTGTCTCGGACAATAGTACTGAAAGCATGTGTCAAATCTTCAGCAAAACGATGGTGAATGTCATGCATGGCCTCCATACGTCTAGTCACTCACCTGTACTGCTCATCACCAAGACCAAACCTATTAACTACCTGTAGCGCGTGAGAAGAACCCTCTATAGGCACTGGAAGATCCGTCCAGCCACTCTCTAAGAATGAATAACTCAAGTGATCTGGCGTTCGGTTGAGCTCAAGTATGGGAGCTTCTTGAGTAAATGGTTCAAAACGCTCTTGAAATTTTTTTAGCTCTGCTAACCCAAGAGAATCGAATGGCATATCCAACTTCCTCTTCCACGGAGGTGCATTCAAAACCTGCAGTTGCTCTACTTTAAAGCAGCCCTCTTTAGCTGTGGGTAACTTTATTTCCTTGAACACATTAAAAGTGACCTTTTGATCGTAAACCTTCATCGAAAGCTCTCATTTTTGCACATCGATCATAGTTCGGCCTGTAGCCAAGAATGGTCTTCCCAAGATGATGGGAATCTTCTTATCTTCCTCGAAATCAAGAATTACAAAGTCAACAGGGAAGAACAGTTTATCCACCTTGAACAAGACATCCTCCACTATACCTCGTGGATAAGCGATGGAACGATCAGCTAGTTGCAATGACATGTATGTTGGTTTCGGATCAGGCAAACCAAGCTTCTTGAAGATAGATAAGGGCATCAGATTGATGTTAGCTCCTAAATCACATAAACACTTGTCGAATGACAAGTTTCCAATGGTGCAAGGAATAGTGAAGCTTCCAGGATCTTTAAGCTTCGGAGGCAACTTCTGTTGCAGCACAGCACTGCATTCCTCCGTTAGAGCAACAGTCTCTAAGTCATCGAGCTTCACTTTTCGAGAGAGAATACCTTTCATAACCTCGCATAGCTAGGCATCTGTTCAAGAGCTTCAGTGAAAGGTATATTGATATGAAGTTTCTTGAACACCTCCAAAAACTTCTCAAACTGCTTATCCAGCTTTTTCTTCTGCAACCTCTTAGGAAAAGAAGGTGGAGGATAGATCTGTTTATCCCTTGTATTACCCTCAAGAGGAGTGTGTTCCACAGTAGTCTTCCTTGGTTCCACCTCTGCTTCCTTCTACACTTCTTCTTCAGCCACAACTGCATTTTCTGAAACTTGAGATTTTTCAGGCTCTTCGTCTTGCTGAATTTGGGGGCTTGCGACCTTTCCAGACCTTAAGGTGGTGACGTTCACCCGTTCTTCAACTTCCCTCTTGCCTGGATTGGCTTCTGTATCACTGGGAAGCATTCCCGGTGGCCGATTCAATAAGGCATTAGCAATTTGCCCTATTTGGTTCTCCAGAGTCTTGATAGAAATAGTCTGGCATTGGCATATAAGAGCCTAGTTTTTGCAAATAAGCCGCAACTCCTCCAATTCAGATTTTTCATTCGAAGATAGACCTGCATCATGATTTTTTATTGAATTTGGAGTTGTTGTTTTGGTGCAATTTGTTGCTGAAAACCAGGAGGGTTGAATAGCTTATTTCCAAACTGCTGGAATGGCTGTTGTATCACATTCTGATTGTTGCTCCAGCTGAAGTTAGGATGATTCCAGTTGTTAGGATGATAAGTGTCTGGAACTGGTTGTTGCGATCTCTGAAATTTGCTCACAAACTGAGCTGAGTCACTAGATATAGCGCATTGCTCCGTCGCATGCGAACCAGCACATAGCTCACAAACACTAATTATCTGCTTAACACCATAGTTAGCCAGAGAATCGATCATCATAGACAACGCCTTTAGTTGAGCAGTGATAGCCATAGTTGTATCCACTTCAAGAACTCTTGCTACCTTGCCCTGTGGACATCTCTGGGTTGGATACTGATATTCATTAGCAGCCATCAGTTCAATTAGATCATAAGCTTCCTCATAGCTCTTTGCCCATAATGTTCCACCTGCTGCTGCATCGAGCATGGGTCTGGACTGTGTTCCTAACCCATTATAAAAACAATAGATGATCATCCAATCAGGCATTCCATGATGAGGACACTTCCTACGAATCTCCTTGTAGCGCTCCCAAGCTTCATATAAAGATTCTCATGATTGCTGCGCAAATTGAGTAAGTGCATTCCTGATTGCAGCTGTCTTCGCCATAGGAAAGAATTTAGTAAGAAACTTCTGAGCAAGATCTTCCCAAGTAGTAATCGAACCAGCTGGTAGAGAGTGTAACCAGCTCTTAGCCTTGTCCCTTAGAGAGAATGGGAACAGTCTCAGCTTCACAGCATCTTCAGAAACACCGTTGAACTTGAAGGAGTCGCAGATCTCAATAAAGTCCCGAATGTGCAAATTAGGATCTTCAGTCGGAGAACCCCCAAACTGGACTGAATTATGCACCCATTGAATTATGTTAGGCTTGATCTCAAACGTATTAGATATGATAGCTAGCCGGACAATGCTAGATTGAATGTCATTGATCTTGGGTTGAGAAAAATCCATCAAGGCTTTCGTTCGTGCTGCTGGATCTCCCATTGTAATGAGTACCTGAAACACAAACAAATAAACCGTGAAAGTAAAACAATCCGGGTCAGTGAACTTTAACGACCACTGATGACAAGCACATAAACTAAAAATTAACACCGAGTCGCCGGCAGCGGCGCCAAAAACTTGTTAGGGCAAAAACACGCGCTAATATTCACGCAAGTATACGCGTTCGCAAGTAGTATAAGATATAAATCAGATTCGTTCCCATAGAGACTGGTTTAGGTTAAGTTCAATTTATGCACCTATGCAACAATGTATGGTTACCGCTCAATGCTAAGACAAATAACAAATTGGGTTCTTATTAAACTAAGAGATTATACTAAATAACATTAACTAAGAGAATTGAGATTGAATTACTATATATGACAAACATGGGATTCTAACTTCATTAAATACTTCATTCAATAGCCTTATTGTTCTTAATCATGTGATGGTGATGACACTAATCAGATAACACGAAACTGATAAACGCCAACTTTCGTTGCACGAGTACCATTCTACCAGACATCCACAAAAGAGATAGAAGCTAAATAGGCACCAATTATATTGAGACTCTATATCTCTATAGAATTTGACAACATAACGGTTTATGCACAAGTTATCCATAATGATTACATAGGGCAAGTAAGACGGTTAGAGTTACCTGCTAATCATGCATACAAATACATGAACCTATGCTAGCATGGCAAGTTCTAAATCTCAATATTCATTGTCGCTTCAATAGAGATTAACACGCTATCTTATATGTTAACTACGCACATAAGTCGAATAAGCAGAACCAATACTAGGATATCAATCAATCACCAGACACCAAGATATTAAAATAATTAACTATTGAAATCTATAAGTAAATCCGCTAGAACCCCATGACAACGATTAGCCCATAATCGAACTCATCGTCACCATAGGTTCCAATGAAAGCATGGTATAAAACAAGGTCTTAATAAACTAAATAATAATTAAAGTACGAATAAACGAGATCTAGGTTCAACAAGAACGAAAACGAGCATCCAAAGTTATAACTAATTCAAAGAATCACAAGTTGTAAACAAGATCTTCTTTTTCGGAGTTGTTCTGTGCTTCTAGGTCTTCTCCTTGGTATCCCAATCTTCTCGGATGATGAAAACCCTTTTTTTTAAGTATATATGCCCTTGGTGGACCTGGACCCTTAAAATCGTCAAATTCCACTCAAAAAAGGTTTTTCAGCGAAATCAGCGACCAGCCACGCCTTGGGCGGCCGCTCAGCTCTCTAGGCGGGTGCTCAGCTCTCCTGGTCGGCCGCTCAGCTCTCCTGGGCGGGCGCTCAGCTCCTGTCTGGAAAAATTTCTGATGAATCTTGTTTTGGCCATAACTTGAGTTCTACTCGTCAGAATTAGGTGATTCAACTGCCCACGCGAAGCTAACGAGATTCTTTACAACTTGAAAATGGCCTTGGCTTGAAAATATGATCACTTTTTATAATATTTCCTTTAAAAGCTCTTTTCTTCATATAACTGATACCTGAAATACAATAACACAAAAACACATCAAAATACCAACAACTTGAGTCCAAAACACCAATTTAAGCTTGTAATGAAGCATTCCAAGTGGATATAAAATCCACTTATCACCAGTGTATCCCCATAGGGTGCACCGATATTGTTTGTTAAGAAGAAGGATGATATTATGCGACTATGTATCGATTATCGTGAATTGAATAAGTTGACTATCAAGAATAAGTATCCTTTACCACAGATTGATGATTTGTTTGATCAGTTAAAAGGAGCCGCATGGTTTTCGAAGATAGACTTGAGGTCGGGATACCATCAATTGAAGATCAAGGCTGAGGATATTCCCAAGACTGCTTTTCGTACCAGATATGGACATTATGAATTCCTCGTAATGGCATTCGGTTTAACTAACGCACCAGATGCATTCATGGATTTGATAAACAGGGTATTCAAGAAGTACTTGGATAGATTTATGATTGTATTTATTGATGACATCTTGATTTACTTGAAGCCAATTTTGGTTAAGAGAAGTGCAATTTCTGGGCCACATAATCAGTAGTGAAGGAATCAAAGTTGATCCAGCAAAAATTGAAGCTGTACTAAACTGGGAAAGACCAAAGACACCGACAGAAGTCAGAAGTTTCTTGGGATTGGATGGTTATTACAGAAGGTTTGTTAAGTAATCACAAAGATAGCTATGCCATTAACTAAGTTGACTCGAAAGAATGAAAAGTTTATATAGAATAAAAAATGTGAAGAGAGTTTTCAAGAATTGAAGAACTGATTGGTGACCGCACATGTACTTGTGCTACCTGATGAGCAAGGATATTTTGTCATTTACAGCGATGCTTCATATCGAGGACAAGGATGCGTATTGATGCAGCATGGTAATGTAATTGCATATGCTTCTAGACAACTGAAACCTCATGAACAGAAATATCCTACGCATGACCTGGAATTAGCAGCAATCGTGTTCGCATTGAAACTTTGGAGACATTATCTATATGGTGATAAATGTGAAATTTACATAGATCATAAGAGTCTAAAGTATATCTTTACGCAGAAAGAACTCAACATGAGACAACGACGGTGGTTAGAATTGATCAAGGATTATGATGTTACAATCAACTATCATCCAGGAAAAGCAAATGTCGAAGCAGATGCACTAAGCCGGAAATAGAGATTGAATATGTTGACTTCTGCAGAAGAGCTGGTCAGAGAATTTGAGAAATTGGAATTTAAAGTTCGTATTCCAGAGGAATCCACCGAAATGAACTATGAAGTGACTTTTCAGCCAGAACTGTTGGAAAAGATTTGAAGATGTCAGGAAGAAGTAATGAGTCAAGAGGAATATAACCTAACAGGAGAATAAATCACAAGTTAGAAAGATGATGAAGGAATTTTACAATTTTCCTCGAGTATTTGGATACCTAATGTGTCGGAACTAAAGAAAGAAATTTTACGGGACGCTCATAACTCAAGATATTCCATACATCCCGGAAGCACAAAGATGTATCGCGAATTGAAAGAAAACTTTTGGTGGCCAAACATGAAGAAAAAAATAGTAGAATGGGTAAGTAAATGCTATACGTGCCAACGAGTGAAAGCAGAACATCAACATCCAAGCGGATTACCACAACCACTGGATATTCCAGAATAGAAATGGGAACATTTAGCGATGGATTTTGTGGTAGGACTTCCAAGAACCAGAGCAAATCATGATGTGGTGATCATCGACTGACTAACCAAGTCATCACATTTTCTTCCAATCAATGAAAGGTTTTCACTCGACAAGTTAGTGCACTTATATCTTAAAGAAATTGTGATGCAACATGGAGTTTGTTAGATATATTTGTGATGTCATTTCTAATAGTGATTTGTGTTTAATTTTCAGATCTTAACTAACAGGACAAATCAGGATTTAACTGGAAATCAGTACTTATACTGAAGTCAGAACTTAAGATATCAGAACTTAAGTTATCAGAACTTAAGATATCAGAAGATATTTATCAGGAGATAATATCAGGACTTAATAAGACGTTCAGATAAGGAAGACGGCTGATTGAAAGGAAAGAAGATCAAGACTAAAGCAAGAAGAGATATGCATGGAGAAGAATTCTATGAAGAATAGAATACTTGGAAGAAAAGATAACTAGTTGATATATTTTAGGATGCAGACTAATATTCGATATCAATTAGAAGATTATTTTGTAACTGTGTGTCTATATAAACACAGCATAGGGTTTACACTATATGTGTTATCTTAATCGAGAATATTATTCATTGTAACCCTAGCAGCTCTCGTGATATTTGTTCATCACTGAGAGAGAACGGTTCCATTGTAATACTGTTTATTAATAAGATTATTCTGTGTTTTATACTTATGTTCTTAATTCGATTTGATTGTAGTATACATTGTATTCAACCCCCTTCTACAGTGTGTGTGACCTAACAGAGTTCATGTATCAATTGTATCTGATCGAGATCCACGTTTCAATTTGAGATTCTGGAGACAGTTTCAGGAATGCCTTGGTACCAAATTAAATATGAGTACCGCATATCATCCACAAACAGATGGACAAAGTGAAAGAACGATTCAAACAATTGAAGATATGTGATGTGTATGTGTGATCGACTTTGAAGGCAGTTGGGACGAGCATTTACCATTAGTGGAATTTTCTTACAACAACAGCTATCACGCAAGCATTAGAATGCCACCTTATAAAGCGTTATACGGAAGGAAATGCAGATCACCTGTGTATTGGGATAAAGTTGGTGAACGCAAAATTTTAGGTCCAGAATTGATTCAGCAGACTAAGGAAAAGATAGAGCTTATTCGAAAGTGCCTCGAAGCAGCACAAAATAGACAACGCAAATATGCATATCAAGCTAAAAAAGATATGGACTACCAGGAAGGAGAGCATGTGTTATTAAAAATATCGCCATGGAAAGGATTAACCAGATTTGGCAACAAGGGTAAACTGAAGCCCCGATAAGTTGGTCCATTTGAAATTCTGAAGAAAGTGAGGAAAGTTGCGTATGATTTAGCCTTACCACCTCACATGCAACATATTTATAACGTGTTTCATGTGTATGTGCTTAAGAGATATAATCTTAATTCTATACATGTAATAGAATATGAGGCGATAGAGATTCAACCTGATTTATCTTATGTAGAGCAGCCAATAAGAATTCTAGATCGGCAGGAGCGAGTGTTGAGAAATAAGTCTGTACCTTTAGTACGAGTTTTGTGGAGAAACCCTTTGGTTGAAGAGTCAATCTGGGAACTTGAGAGTGAAATGTTAGAAAAGTATCCCCAGTTATTTTCTTAACGAGATTCTGAAGACTGAATCATATTAATGGGGAAGGATGTAACGACTGGGAAATTACGTGTGTATTATATCGTAATACAGATAAATTATGTGTTTTATTATGTCATGTATGTGTAATTAAGTGTAAAACTCTAACTGCTATATGCTACGTGTATTCCGTATCGTCAGGGTATTTTCCGGGTATTTATCAGATATTTTATTTCGTATTAAAGGCTTTTGTATCAAAAGTTATATGACCCGAACTATGTTTTAATAGTTGATATTTCAAATAAAATAATTGGCTTTATTTTTCGCAGAATGGCTTGTACCATTGTGCCACTCTGAACATCTAGTTATTTTATAAATTTTCTCGTTTCGAGAAAAATAAATTTTCAATGCCCCTTTGGGTGTTAAAAACCACACAAAAATCACATTTTTATTTTTATAAAATTATAGGACTTTCAATTATACCATTTCTTTGTATTTTTGAATTATTCACAATTTTTGAGAATTTTTCGCATATATATTCTATATATTAAATATTTAAAAATTAGAAATTAATACTCAAAAATTATAAAATTAGGGGCCAATTAATTTTAGTAGATGTGTAATTCGGGCCTTAATTTTAATTAGGAGTATTATTTTACTTACTATAAATAGCATAATTTTTATTAATTAATTATAATTAAATTATTAAAAATTCAGAAAATCAGAAATTTATTTGAAGAATGAGCTAGGTTTTGAATTCGGGTTGAATATTCCAGACATGATTTTGATCTAATTTCTGCACCAAATCAAGTCGTTCAAGTACTCAAATTAAAGGTTTTCTAAAATCCGAAATGAATTATGTTAGGTCACACACACTGTAGAGGGGGTGAATACAGTGTAAAATACAATCAAATCGAACTTTTAATATTTCAAGTAACAGAAAACAAACTTTATTGAAACAATAAACTCTGTTACAATATGGAACTGTTACCTCTCAGTGATGAACAAATATCACGAGAGCTGCTAGGGTTACAATGAATAATCTTCTCGAATATGATAACACTTGTAGTGTAAACCCTATGTCTGTGTTTATATACTACACAGTTACAAGATAATCGCTAATTGATATGGAATATAATTCTGCTTCCTAAAATATATCAATCAGATATCTTTTCTTCCAAGTATTCTATTCTTCATAGAATTCCTTCTTCATGCATATCTCTTCTTATGTTTATCTCGATCTTCTTGCCTTTAATCAGCTACTGTCCTTATCTGAACGTCCTTTAGCACTTAAGTTCTGATATCCATCTTCTGATGATTATCTCCTGATAATATAAGTACTGATATCCTTAAGTCCTGACTTCCAGTATAAGTACTGATTCCCAGTTAAGTACTGATTTATCCTGTTATGTAAGATCTGAAAACTAAACATAAATCATATTAACCATGACATTATCAAATATATCTAACAATCTCCCCCAACTTGTAAATTAGCATAATATACAAGTTTAACAGATATTTGATGATGTCAAAAACATTAAGTACAAATACATGAGAATTAGACTAGATAACTAAAACTTATAGTCCTTAAAGCTTTACCAACATTTAACTTCTGATAACAGCTTCAGTCTGTACAAATATCAGAATTTAATCAGTTGTAGATCTTGACTTGGCTTCATCTTCTGATCTCTCTGATGTCAGGAGTTGTTCTGAGATAGTTCTTCAACAAACATCTCTCAGCATATCTAAGTTCATCAATCATCCTCCTTTTAGCATCTTTAAGCTCTGCGGTATCTTCACCAATTTGAAAGATTACAGCCCTGAGATCATTAATCTTTGCTTTTCTTATATCCTGATCTAGTCTAATCAAATAAGCTTTATCAGACTCAAGATTGAATTCCACAGCCCTGTAACCTAGAAAGGTAGTTATAATTTTAGCAGTATTGGGCTTCATTTCAACTATATCATCCTTGTGATCTCTGTACTTTGGAACATATGTGCTATCAGACTTAACAGAATAAAGCCTTTTATGTCTCTGAATCTGATCCTTCAAATAGTTTGCAGCACTTCCTGTCAATCTGTCATCCACTTGAAGTAAGAATAGTACATGCTCCAGTTCTTCAAAATACTTCAATGGAATGGCATTTTGCCTTATATGATAAACCCTACCATCTGTCATGAAGTACAACAAGATGTGTTCTTTCAAGTAGGTATGGTAAACCATTTGTACAGATTCTAGTTGATTCAATCTCTCAGGAATTGCTCCAATACCTGGTTCACTCAAGGAAGTTGGATCATTGGTAGTATTCTGTATTCTTCTTTCATCAGCACTTCCCAATCCAGTTTTATCTCTTGCTTCCTTTCCAGTAACTACTCTAGCTTCAAAACCACTTGCAGCAGTCTTCAAAGGTTGAGTCTATTTTGCTTTAGTGAATCCTGGTACGAGTGTCTTTGGTCTATTTTCTGATATCAAGTTAACTTGAGTTGTGTCAGAGGTTACTTGCTTCTTTGAAATATCAGAACTTACTTTATCTTGACTCTGAACAACTTGAGCCATGTCAGAGGTTGTTTTAAGAACTTTTCTTGAAGTCAGAGCAAGATCATCCTTTTCATCAGTGATTTATTCATTCTCAGGAGGCACATAAACCTTGATAGGTTCACCAACCTTTTCTTTACCCTTGGATCTTGGATCTATCTGCGGTTGTGATTTAGCCAATGTTGCTTCATCATTTGTCCTTTCTTTTATCACAATGCCTTTGAGTTTTGGAAGTGTCTTTTTACCAGAAGCTTCAGATTTAGATATTGCTTTTTCTGATTTAAGTCTGGCTTCTTCTTTCATTAAACTCTCCAAGTCCATTCTTGGATTTTCCTGAAGAAATAACCGTCTTGACATTTCTTCATCAAGATCTAAAAGTTCATCATAACTTATCCTTTTACCAGTAGCAGAACTAATTCTTTTCCTAGTATCAGAACTTGTCCTATGACTTGTGATTTCAGCTTTTCTTGATGTAAAACCTCTACCTTGACTATGACCTCTACCCATTCCAGAGCGTCCTTGATCATCCTTTTCATTATCCTTCCATTTCAGTGTCTTGTCAGTCTTGCATTTGGACTTAATTACTTTCTCCCCCTTTTTGGCATCAGCAGGTAGTAGAAGAGAGACAAGCAATTCCACTGAGGCTTGGATTTCAATAAGTTGAGATTGCTGAGAAGCTTGATTTTTCAGAATATCATCAATCTGAGCTTGTTGTGTGTCTTGAGTCTTCTCAATATAAGCAATCCTGTCAAAGGTAGGTTGGAAGAACTTTTTCTTATCAATCTTGTGAACTTGTTCTTGCTTCATTAGTTCTTCCCTTAAGAGATGTAACTCTGCATGAGTATTTGAATGAAGATCTTGTAAATGTTTAGTACTCAATGCAGTGACTCTAAGCTGTATTTTGAAATCATCAGTATTTAACATCTCATCAGCTTTTGTCAATTGCTCGGCCAGATTCTGTGCAGTTGGAACACAGGTGACTGAGTTCCATTCCTTAGTCCACTTCTGTCCTGCAGGAGTTTCACTCCAAGGCACTGGTGCTTCTCTGGTAACAAACTTCTTAACAAGTTCAGACTTAAGAATAGTTTGTTGAGGAGCATGTCCTGAAGGACCTGCTTCATCAGCATCTGCATTTGGAGCAGCATCACCAGTATCTCCAGCATTTGCAGCATCAGAACTTACAGAATCAGTATCTTCTGATAAAACAACAGTGTGAGTAGCAATGGAGGCTTTAGCATCCTCTAATTGCTGATCTGGTTCTAAGTTCTGATCAACACCCATATCCTGATGCTCACCTATATTCTGATCATCAACATCTAGATGCAGAGAAGGTGTAGTAGATAACTCTGGAGTTTGAACTGCATCAGTAACAGGTGTTGTCGATGGATTATATGATGTTGGAGCTTCTAAGAGAATTACTTCAGGCACAACCAAGTTTTGAACATCAATATCAGCACTTGTGCCTAGATCAACAGGAGATACAAATGGTGTGTTGACCTTTTCAGAAACAGGTTCCTGAGATGGAGTTGATGGAGAAGAAGTGAATTTAGCAAATTCCTTTTCTTGTGAGATCAGAGATTCCTGATCCCCTTTCTGAGTTGCTGCTTCTTCATCATCTGAAACAGGTCTTTTTGCCCTATGTTTCTTGTATCTCTTGGAAGATTTGGATTCCTTGGGAGTTTCAGGAACTGTCATTCTTCTAAGCCTCTTGAGAAGCCTAGATCCCCAAATTCCAGAATCCTTCTGAGAAGTTACTTTCTCAGCTTCTTCAACAACAGGTTCTGAAGAAGGAACCTATTCCTCAGTATCAGATTCATCTCTCAAAGCAATCTTCCTTCTCTTTTGAGGTGTTTGAGGAACAGTCTTTGTCCTCTTTGGCTTGGAAGATGAAGGCTTCACAGTAGGTACTGAGGTTGAGGGTTGAACTGTATGTGAAGTGGAGAGATAGGATTTGATATATTGCCTGAGGGTCGGTTGAGTAGAATGGGTGGTAGGTGCTGATGGTTGTTGTGGTGTTTGGGAAGTTGTTGTTGGTTGGACATCAGAATAAACAGATCTATAAGTATCAGGATCAGCATTTACTAAGATCTGTTTTACAGATTGAGGAATCTGTAAAGGTCTAACCACTGATTTCTTAGTGTCAGCATTTATCAGGTCATTAAAGTAGCGTTTTGCAACCTTAAAAGGTGGAGTTGAGGAACTGACTAATTGAGGTTCATCAGTACAAAAAGTATATATAAGTTGACAGAATCTAGCAAAGTAAACAACATTCCTATCCTCTGTCATCCTATCCCCAATAAAACCAATTATAGCAGCTGCAAAATCAAAATGAGTTTGGTTTATAATAGCATACCCGATGTGCTGACTCATTATAGGAATAGCATCAAAATTTGAACACTTGTTCCCAAAAGCTTTAGTGATGCAGTCGAAGAAGAAGCTCCATTCTCTTCTGATATGAGCCTGTTTCAACTGCCCAAGCTTTGCCAAACTCTGTTCATACCCCAAATTGGCCACTAACTCTTAAAGAGCTGATTCATCTGGAATGGAAAAGTACATCCTTCTGAGAGATGTAGAGCCTTGCGTATTATACCAGGAGTGACTGCATATGAAGAATCACCCACTTCGAAAACAATACTAGGAGTACCATGTGTACCACCATTATCAAAGTGCCCAGTCCGCCAAAACGTCAGAACTTGTTGGCTTGAAAAGACTAAAGGCTGGGTCAATGCATACCCAATTTCACTATGTGCAAGAAGATCTTGCACAATATGCAGTTCAGATGGAGCTTCAGCATGATCAAGAATTGCAGCATAGTTGTTTGGAACAAATTTAGCTCCATCAATGATTAAATCCTTAGGTGCCATGTGCAAAATTGAGATTTAAGAGTGCCTGTTAGGTGTTTGATAAAATGTCTGTATGAAAAACCAACGTTAGATGAAGAAGGAGAGTAAAAGCAAGTAGAGAGAAAAAGTATGAAGGGAAATAAAGGATTAAAAAATCCTCTCTCTCTCTTACTTATACTCTGAAAAAAAATGTTATCATTGGACACCTGTCAGATATGCAGTAATAACGGATAGTTACTGGGCTCGAGAAAACAGTAATCATTACTTACCCACTTGCAGTTTTTCAAGGAAAAACCGTTCCACTTACCCAGTTATTCCATTAATGACGGTGAAACAGTTTTAATTCAAAATTGAAACCGTTCCCACTTATTTAATTATTTCTCACTGCAACATCAATATTCTGAAAATAAATTCGAGTAAGAATGACCAAAATAAATCAGATGAGTAAGTACTGATAAAGGAAAATCAGAACTTAAATTAAAACAGAATTTATATGGTCATCAGAATATGATTATTTATCAGGATTTACCAATGCATTACAAATTATCTCAGAGACAAAATCTTGAAACAAAAACAAATTTCATTAATATATCAAGATAATACATTCATGAAATTGAAATTACATCAGAACTTATACAAGATTTCCCTAAGCCGCTAAACCTAACGTCAACAGCCTTTGTCCTAGCTCAAGAAACAGGGCAAGGCTGATGATGAAGAAAAACAGGAAGAAGAGAATAAATCATTTCTTCTTCCTACTCTCGATAAACATAATGGCGAGTCGAATGATTCGCTCTTGCTGGCGGAGAGCTTCCAGCCTTTCCTCCTCCAATCGCTCCAGATGGCGATGGTAATCCATATAGAAGAACATGAGGTGGGTGAGTACCTCCTGTGGGACAGAGTCCCATATCTCATCAGGAATGGCAGTGACGTGCCATTCCTGCTGCCAATCGGCACAGCTCAGCTCCATGTTGAAGGTTTCGTAGTTCAAAAACATATTATTTTCGACCATGGTGTTTTTGATAGAAAAAGTATGAAGATGAGTTTGTGAGAAAAGATTTGCTGGGAAGGCTGAAGTGAAGTGGTTGCTTATATAGGCAGAAGAATGCCAGGAGACGCAAAGAAATTTAATGTTGACAGGTAGAATTAATTTTACCTCGTCTCCCTAGACTTGGAAAAAGAAAAACATTCATTGGAAAGGGAAAACATGATTTAATGCGCACAAGAAGCAAGTAAAAGTTGACTGTTCAAGTACGAGTACCACTAACCCTAACCATAGTGACTATTAATCTTCCACTTCAACATATTCAGGTTTAAACTGAGACTTTTTCCAAATTTTATCCATAAATAAGTCAAGTAAGGAATCATACGTTAATATCAGAACTTAGACTTATATCATAACTTAACAGTCATCAGAACATAATTTCTTAACTCGAAAAGAAATGCCTATCTTAGTAAGTCCTCTCACAAATTCTGATTTATATTCTTCAGAACTTAATCATCAGAATATGTAATCAGAACTTGTCCTCAGAATTTGTGCAATATGACACAATGACTGTTCATCTAAAATAACATAGATCACCACAGTAATTTTCATCATTCATATGGAGTGATTAGTGTGTGCATTAAGCTAAATGTCAGACAAAGAGTAAAGTCTGATTCACTTCAGTACATCTTAGAAATAAGGCATAACTAAAACTTTGCTAAAGAGCTGTCATTATCCTGAAACCTACTGATGAATGAGTTCATGCTTGAGTCCACCTCAACTATTGTGTGCTAATTTTGTGCATATTTTTAAATTCCTTTTTACAGTGGTTTCTCAGTGTAAGTGAGTCACGACTGCTTATCAGAATTTATGCTATTATCAGAGTATTTCTCCAATAATCATAGAGTGTGAAAAGTCACCAATAAAATATTTTATTTGCTTTTCTGATGCATATTACTTAATACCAGCAATGCACTTGGGTCTTCCCTTCCACATTTTTACTCTAGATCTCAAAGGAGTACCTGATTTTTAATCCTTGATTCTTTTGCTTTTTCATTTGATAAGTGAGGTTTATCAGCACTTAGTACATTCAACAGATTTACTAGCATCAGAACTTAATAGATGAGTAGCATTATTCTAGTTTGTGCCTTAGTAATAAGATAGACAAAGTAAACTCAACTAAGCTCAATTATCAGAATTTGCTTGTGTCAATAGATTTCCACAGAAATAATTACTTCTTACATGGGATCCCTTGTTTATTGAAGACTACTAGTTCAGCATCTAGTACAGTTATCCTCATAGGATTAAATAGTTACTTAAACAGATATATCACTTATCAGAGTTTAGAAACATATATCAGACAACAGTCAGTACTTAAACACATTTTTCAATTAAGCACAGAATACACAAAGAGATTAAATTCTGTAAATACTGATCATAGAGTCTGATGTAACAGAACAAAACTAAGCAGATTTAGAAAAAGAACCTGAAACTATTCCAAGTTCATTTACCAATCTTGTAAAGGTAGCTTCACACAATGGTTTTGTGAAGATATCTGCTAGTTGTTGATCTGTTGGAACAAAGTGCAACTCCACTGTACCTTCATCTACATGTTCCCTGATGAAGTGGTACCTGATGCTGATGTGCTTTGTCATAGAGTGTTGAACTGGATTACCTGTCATAGAAATAGCACTTTGATTATCACAGTAAATAGGAATTTTGAAATATGTTAACCCATAATCCAGTAACTGATTCTTCATCCAAAGAATCTGTGCACAACAGCTTTCTGTAGCAATATACTATGCTTCTGCAGTTGATGTGGAGATTGACTTTTGTTTCTTGCTAAACCAAGAAACCAATCTGCCTCCAAGAAATTGGAAGCTTCCACTTGTGCTTTTCCTGTCAATTTTGCAACCTGCAAAATCTGCATCTCAGTAACCTATTAGTTTAAAATCTAATTCTCTGGGATACCACAATCCCAGATCAGCTGTTCCCTTAAGATACTTTAAAATTCTTTTCTCAGCTGTTAAATGAAGTTCTCTTGGATCTGCTTGAAATCTTGCACAAAGACCAGTAGCATACATGATATCAGGTCTACTAGCAGTTAGATAGAGTAGAGAGCCAATCATACCTATGTAATCAGTAGTATCTACTGATTTACCAGTATCCTTATCCAGTTTTGTTGCAGTGGCCATGGG
The DNA here is from genome assembly GCF_009905375.1 of Apium graveolens. Taxonomy (NCBI): domain Eukaryota; kingdom Viridiplantae; phylum Streptophyta; class Magnoliopsida; order Apiales; family Apiaceae; genus Apium; species Apium graveolens. The sequence goes on from NC_133652.1 coordinate 254,516,056, forward strand.
AGTGGATGCACTTGAACAATCTTGCATTCCAAATTTCTTCAGCAAGTTTCTGGTGTACTTAGTTTGACAAATAAAAGTGCCTTCTTCATTTTGCTTGACTTGAAGGCCCAGAAAATAGCTAAGTTCCCCCATCATACTCATCTGATACCTTGACTGCATCAGTTTGGCAAACTTCTTGCAAAGTCTGTCATTTGTAGACCCAAAAATGATATCATCAACATAAATCTGGACCAGAAGTAAGTCCTTTCCATGGTTGAGGTAGAACAGTGTTTTGTCTATTATTCCTCTGTTGAATCCACTTTCCAGAAGAAACTGAGCTAAAGTCTCATACCATGCTCTAGGAACTTTCTTAAGTCCATAAAGTGCTTTATCAAGCCTGTAGACATAATCTGGATGTTTGGAATCTACAAATCCTGGAGGTTGTTCAACATATACTTCCTCCTCCAATTCTCCATTGAGAAAAGCACTTTTCACATCCATTTGAAAGACAGTAAACTTTTTGTGAGCAGCATAAGCCAAAAATATCCTTATGGCTTCTAACCTAGCAACTGGTGCAAATGTTTCATCATAATCAATTCCCTCCTATTGAGAATATTCTTTTGCAACCAGCCTTGCCTTATTCCTTGTAATTATGCCATCACTGTTAGTTTTGTTTCTGAATACCCACTTTGTACCAACAACAGATCTATTCTTTGGTCTTGGCACTAGGGTCCAGACTTTGTTTCTTTCAAATTCATTTAACTCTTCCTGCATTGCTTGCACCCAATCAGTATCTTGAAGAGCTTCTTCCACTTTCTTTGGCTCAGTCTGAGAGAGAAAAGAATTGTAAAGACATTCATTTGAAGTACCTGTTCTAGTTCTGACACTTGCATCAGGATTTCCAATTATCAAATCAGGTGTATGTGATTTAGTCCACTTCCTTGCAGATGGAAGGTTTTCTCTAGAACTGGATGCTCCCCCATGATCCATGTTGTCTTCAATTTCATTTTCTGATGCTCCCCCTGAAATTATGCTCTCTGAGTTGGATTCTTCAGAATTTAGATTTTCAGCACTATCAGAACTTGGCTTATCAGAACTTGACGAATCAGAACTTGAAGAGCCAGATGTATGTTATGATGCTTCTTGAGATGTGGTAAGATCTTGAGTATGCTCCCCCTGCACAGGTGCATCTTCCTTTGGCATAGTTACCACAGTTTCAATAACATCAGAGTTTAATCCATCAGAGTTTACAGTATCAGGACTTAGACTGTCAGGATTTTCAGTATCAGAATTTGAGTCTTCATTTTCAAATCTCAGCTGATCATGGTCAATAAAATCTTCAAGACCAGTAATTTTCTTATCATCAAAAGAGACATTGATAGATTCCATGACCACTCTTGTTCTCAAATTATAGACTCTGAAGGCTTTTGTGGAAAGTGGATATCCAACAAAGATTCCTTCATCAACTTTTAGATCAAATTTAGATAGCTGTTCAGGATGAGTCTTGAGAACAAAACACTTGCATCCAAATACATGAAAGTACTTCAGATTTGGCTTCTTTTTCTTCACCATCTCATATGGTGTTTTTCCTTGCTTATTAATGAGTGTTGCATTTTGAGTAAAGCAAGCAGTCTGCACAATTTCAGCCCAGAAATAGGTTGGAAGTTTTGCTTCTTTAAGCATTGTACGTGCAGCTTCAATGAGAGTTCTATTCTTCCTTTCAACAACTCCATTTTGCTGTGGAGTTCCAGGAGCAGAAAATTCCTGCTTAATTCCATGGTTTTGGCAGAACTCTTCCATTATCAAATTCTTGAACTCAGTGCCATTATCACTCCTTATGGTTTTCACAGAATCTTTGACCAATTTATCCAGATGTTTGACATGATCAATCAAGATAGATGCTGTTTCATTTTTTTTGTGCAAGAAATACACCCATGTGTATCTGGTGAACTCATCCACTATGACCAATGCATATTTCTTATTTGCAATAGACATGACATTCACTGGACCAAATAGATCAACATGTAGTAGATGATAAGGCTCAAGAATTGATGATTCAGTCTTGCTCTTGAATGAAGATTTTCTTTGTTTGGCCTTCTGACAAGAATCACAAAGGCCATCAGGAGCAAATACTGACTTTGGCAGTCCTCTCACAAGATCTTTCTTGACTAGATCATTTATATTGTTGAAATTAAAATGAGAGAGTTTCTTGTGCCAATTCCAGCTTTCTTCAATTGATGCTCTACTCATCAGACAGATTGCAGAACCATCAGTACTTGTTGAAAGCTTAGCTTCATAAATGTTACCACGCCTGTATCCTTTTAGAACAACTTTGCCTTTGGATTTACTCACAACTTCACAGTGTTCTTCAAAGAAATCAACATGATAACCTCTGTCACAGATTTGACTTATACTCAGCAGATTATGTTTAAGTCCTGAGACCAGAGCTACATCTTTGATGATGACATTCCCTAGATTGATATTGCCATATCCCAATGTTTTTCCAATGTTGCCATCTCCATAAGAAACACTTGGGCCAGCTTTTTCCACAAAGTCTGATAGCAGGGCTTTATTTCCAGTCATATGTCCTGAACATCCACTGTCCAGAACTAGAATATTTTTCCTGTTGCCCTTTGTTTCAGCAGCTTCAGAACTGCTCTCAGCACTTTCTTTATCAGCATTTGCCATCAACGTATAGTTCTCCTCACTTTCAGAGTCTGAGGTGTCTGTCCAGCTTTTCTGCTTTGTGATAAGAGCCTTGCCTTTGTCACCCTTTAGCTTCTTGCAATTAGGAGATATGTGGCCTTTCTCACCACAGTTATAGCATTTGACATTAGTATAATCTCCTCTATCAGACTTTCCTCCTCTGCCTTCAGATCTTCTGAAATTCTTCTTATCAGAACTTATGCCTTTCCTGGAAAACTTCTTTCCCTTCCTGAACTTCCTGTATGCAATCTTTGTGATCCCTTTCACCATAAGAGCACACAGCTTCATCATCTCCTCATCAGCATCAGTCTCAGGAAAGCTTTCAGAATCTGAGTCATCATCACTTTCAGAACTTGATGACTCAGTATCAGACTTTGTGAAAAGAGCTTTACCCTTGTCTTTCCTTGAGGTAGCTGCCTTGGGGGATTCTTCTTCAGCCTTAAGAGCAACTGTCCTTGACTTTCCTCCTTTCTTCTTGCTTCTTTGTTCCATCTCAAGTTCATGAGTCTTGAGCATTCCATAAATTTCATCAAGAGTTGTTTCATCAAGATTGTAATTGTCTCTTATTGTTGTTGCCTTCAAATCCCAACATTCACGAAGAGCTAACAGGAATTTAAGGTTTGAATCTTCAAGATCATACTCCTTATTAACCAGTGATAGATCATTCAAGAGTTTGACAAATCTATCATATAAATCATTCAATGATTCATTAGCCTTTGAGTCAAAGTGTTCATACTCTTGAGTGAGTATTGTCTTCATGTTCTTCTTAATTGTATCAGTTCCCCGACACCTTGTTTCCAGAGCATCCCATATCTCCTTAGCAGTCTTGCAGTTAATTACCCTATTTGACATTATATTATCAATGGCACTATGCAGTAAGTGTCGTACCTTAGCATCCTTAGCAATTGATGCGATATCTTTGGCAGTATAATCACTCTTTTCCTTTGGTACGGTCTTTGCTGCTTCACCTGCAACTGCAACAGCGAGCTTGGTTGGTTTGTGAGGCCCTTCCTTGATTCTATCAAGATATTCTGGATCTGTAGCTTCCAGAAACATGGTCATCATCACCTTCCATATGGCATATTAAGATGGTCTCAGTATGGGAACTCTGATGGTTTCATACCGACTTTGAATTTGTGTCTTTGGAGGTTCTTCAGTTTTGGTAGGCTTAGTTGGAGTTTTTGTGTCAGACATGATTGTGTTTGGATCTTTAACTATATGTGTGTTAACAGATAGGCTCTGATACCACTTGTTAGGTCACACACAATGTAGAGGGGGTGAATACAGTGTAAAATACAATCAAATCGAACTTTTAATATTTCAAGTAACAGAAAACAAACTTTATTGAAACAATAAACTCTGTTACAATATGGAACTATTACCTCTCAGTGATGAACAAATATCAAGAGAGCTGCTAGGGTCACAATGAATAATCTTCTCGAATATGATAACACTTGTAGTGTAAACCCTATGTCTGTGTTTATATACTACACAGTTACAAGATAATCGCTAATTGATATGGAATATAATTCTGCTTCCTAAAATATATCAATCAGATATCTTTTCTTCCAAGTATTCTATTATTCATAGAATTCCTTCTTCATGCATATCTCTTCTTATGTTTATCTCGATCTTCTTTCCTTTAATCAGCTACTGTCCTTATCTGAACGTTCTTCAGCACTTAAGTTCTGATATCCATCTTCTGATGATTATCTCCTGATAATATAAGTACTGATATCCTTAAGTCCTGACTTCCAGTATAAGTACTGATTCCAAGTTAAGTATTGATTTGTCCAGTTAAGTAAGATCTGAAAACTAAACATAAATTATATTAACCATGACATTATCAAATATATCTAACAAATTATTTTTTTAATTATTAATTATTTAAAAATAATTAATTATTTTGATAATTAACCAAATTATTTTCAATAAATCATAATAAATTTATTTAATTTCAAAAATTATGGAAAAATCATTTTTAATTCTGATTTTTCCTAAATAATTATTTAAAATATTTTTGAGGTTCAATTATTTTGAATTATTAATTATAATGAATAGGAAACTGATTTATTCTAATTTATTGAATAATAATTGACCGTTTTTCTGATTTAAGCTAAACGAAAGCCTTTCGACTCGGAAAAATGATCTGTTTTCATTAAAAATAGTTTTAATCCTAGTTTCTTTTAAAAACGAGTCAGCTTTCGGTATTTATTTATTTATATGCCCTATTAATTATAGAGACGGGTCCAATAAATTCTGAAAATTAAGAAACGAGCCAGATATTGTTCAGTAATGCGAATAGTGAGTCGATTTCGATTCTAAAAATTACTTTAAATCTAGAATGACTATGTGACTTATGTGCTATGTGAATTATGTGGTTAATTGAGTCCTAAATATTACTAATTATAATACGAGTCAATTATAAGCATACGGGTAGACGATATAGGCTACGTGAAGTCGGTTTGAGACGCGATTGATGTACGAGTTGACTAAATAAGTATCTTTCTTTGATAGAGATGAAGCCAACAAGGCGGACCGAGCCAGGGTTAGAGAATGGTGATTTGCTTGTGATAGATCGCGCGAAAGGCAAGTTTTTCCCCTATTCTAAATTCAGAATAGTGAATTGCTTTCAGGTTCTTTTCGCAGTTACATACTAATAACTCCTGTTCACATACATTGTTATAAAATTATTAATCCTTTGTTCATATTTTATTTCGATTCATGATTTCTCCTAATTCGTTGAATCCTCTATTCATATTTAAATAGTTTATATATATATACATATATCCTGATATATTCTGATGTTGGGATACATCAAAGCATACCGATCGTTCTGGTTGCTCATCTGTGGATTGGATGGTGATGATTAGGATCAGGTATAGACTTGATCCTGAGGATCGAGAATTAACTGGATCCTTATGTTGGGCCGTAGAGCCTGGGTACCCGAATGGATCTATACATTGAGGTATGGATATGCACTGTATCCTGGCTGATCAGCAGGATATAGGTGTGAACTTGTATCCACTTTAGTTTGTTGATAATCGCTGATAATGACCTTTGTTCTTTTCTTGTGAGGTTATATCTTTGCAGATGACCTTTGTTCTTTTCTTGCGAGGTTATATCTTTGCAGATGTAAACAAATTACCGGTTTATTTAACTTTGTTATAATACTGTTTATATACTATAGACTTGTTGAGAAACTTATGGCTCACCCCCTTTTTGTTGTTGTTATTCACCTTATTGTTTTCAGTTAAGAAGGAAAATGAAACATATCTGGACTCGCGTGGTAAAAAATGAGTCAAGCAGCGGGACCCTCTAATACCAAAAGTGTTTATCCCGATTCAAGAAGAAAGCTTTGAGTTACCTGAGCAGGTGTAGTGTAGATAGATATGGTGTGTGTTTGAATAAAAGTGAATTTAGTTTAAAATTTGTTTAGACAATGGTTTGTAATAAAGAGAGTTCTGTGAGATTTTAAATTTAGTTTGTAATAAAGGTAGAGTGTTGTTCTTGTTTTCATACTTTAACCTAAAAAGATCCTGGTTAGGTGTAAAAAGGGGTTAGATATATGTTGCATAATTATTATACAGGTTTGTACAGGTATGGTGATTAGCTAGTAACCCCCAGACCTAGACCCCGGGTTTTGAGGGTGTTACATTGTGTATCAAACTCTCGAAGTAAGATAAAACCTTGAAGTGTCCATATATATTATGTTTTTATAATATCATATGGGAAGGCGTAATGATCTTAAGATTCATAGAATGGTTAAGCATAATAATTAAGAAGTCATAAAATTTTATAATGTTTAAATATTTTAATATGGTAGGAGAATGTTACACGTTGTAATGGCCTTCTAAAAGTGATAAATTTAGCTATTTTATAATGTCAGACTAGAAAGCATAATAATTTTAATTTTCGTAAAAAGAAGGATACTAAGCAACTAATTTGTTACGCCATAGGAATTAAGAAATCATATATTTTTTTAATAAGATAGGTAAACTTCGCACATTGGGAATAACCTAAAAAAAGTAATAAATTTAGTTGCTATAAATCAATAAATTAATTTTTAAATCTTACTTTCTATCTGTTTACTTTGGCTTCATAATTGCTTGTAAAACAAAGATTATAAAGTTTTTTAATTTATAAACCAACCTTTATAACGACGTATGAAAATCGACAATCTAGAAGTTATTCTCCAATTTTTAGTTTTGCATTAACATTTTTACGAACCTCATAACAATAATGATCAATTAATTAGTAACTCAATAATTTTGAATTGCGAGCAACATTTCGAACGATGGCAGAGTCTGCATATATGTATTGATATCAGGTATTTTAAATGTAATATATTTTCTAGAATATCCAAATTAAGATATTTATTTTGTTGACTTCTTAATTAGTTTATTATTCGGGTTAATGTGATTTATTTAAGAAGTGCTAGTTACGTACAAGGCTAAGAAAATAAACTTTTATGTCAAAATAATTTTCAAAATAGTGTATCAAACTATTATTCAGGGGCTCTTCATTTTAATTGGTCAAATAGTTTGGAGGCTTACGATCATGGAAGCGACAAAAATATTTATTTGTTAATTTTGTTATTAATGGCTCAAATGTAGACGAGTTGAAAATGATAACCCACTACTATACTAGCAAAAGAAATAATGGGTGGTATTCTTCTTATGACATTGGTCAAACTATGGGAGAGTATCACATGAGAACGACACTTGGAAAAGACCAGTGATCTTTGCCGAAATTTTAAGCCAAATAAGTTGTTAATGACTACAAATTATTGAATTCCTGAAGTTGATTCTTTATTAATTGATTTTATAATTATTCATTCAATTGATTAATACTTTTAGATTTAAATTTATATTTGTATATCTGTATTCTTTATCATCAGAGTTATTCTGTTGTACTAGTGAACTTGCTGAGTATTTAATGACTAATTTTTGCTATTACAATCATTTTTAATAGTAAAAAAAAGTGATGAATATGTCAAGGAGAGGCCGAGTGGCAGGGAGAAGGTTTAGAGCCCAAGTGACATTATTTAGATTCTTAATCTCCGAAGTATGTCTCAAAATTCGACTATCGCTATCTTTTGTATTTTTGATATTATGTATATACTTGTAGACGATATGGTGTGTATTAAAGTTCGTAGCGACATGAAATGTTAGAGACAAGAGATCTTTGGATCCGTGGATTTTTGGAAATTTGCGATTTTGTTTTAGTCTGTAACAATAATACAAGTACGCGTTCATGGTGTGACGTGATGACTTAGATTTGCGAAATAGTAGGTTTGGGGGCGTTACACGTACGTTTAAAAACCTGCAAATTAAAGTCATCTCCTCCGACATCATACAACACAATTATATAATGAGGCTTCAATCCATCATAAGACGTCATCGAGTGCAGACCTTTAATAAACACCCTCCTAAACAACCCCAACGGAACATACAAAAATAATTTCTTAGGTAAAACACCACCATATTTATAATAAAAAAAATAATGCTAGACTTTGCATTCAAATTTATTGAAGCACTCAAATAAGTTCACATACAAAAAAATCTAATCACCAAACATAACATATAGAAAATATACCAGTTGTCATTTTTTATAATTAGAAGATGATATTTTACATATCATACCAATCTTAATTTCATCATTGTTCATGACTATATAACCTGATATAAAAATAATAATCCAAACAAATATAACAATCAAAAGATATTTCGATATTCCGGATAAAAAAATATTTCGATATTGAAAGCTTTCGATTAACATATAAACAAATAGGAGAATAAGTGACAACATGCAAATAATGATAAAGAAAATTATTACATATTGGGAGAGGAAAAGACAGAAAAGAAAAGAATAAGAATCTAATATGTAAAACAATTACTCAAAATTATAAAACAGTAGTTTAGAGTGGACGGTAGCATAAAAAATCATAATGTATGCCTCAAATTGAATTAGTAGTTCTGATAGAAGAGTTACCATTACAACTCTCTTTGCTTTTAATTGTATCAAATTCAATTACAACTTAAACTTAAACTAACAATATAATTGTATCTACTTTGAATTATATTTTAGATGTTTACAGAATTTTACAACTAAAATGTAAAATAACTAAATTTTAAATTTTAAGCGGTAATAATTATGATACAATTAGATCAAAAGAGCAATGCATTCACATTAACACCAATAATTAAATAACTCATTTCACCTTATTTTGAAACTCTTTTAATTTATAAGGTAATAAATTTTGGTATGTAGTAAAAGTGATAAATTTTCAAAATACAGTGTGAAAAAAAAGTAAAATGAGTTCTCGCATATCATTTATATTTTTTCAAATGTATTGCGAAGTTTTGATCGTATATGAATTTCTAGTATTCTTTCTTTCTCCGTTAAGTAGTCGTCTTAATATTTCATGAGGGGTTTTCATCAATTTTCACTGTTGGAAAGTCTCAATTCTTTTTTTTCATTTTTCTTGATGAAACATTTATTTTCCTTCAATAATTTATCACTTTATTTGAGTTTTATGGATTTATTCAGTCCCTCCTTATTAGAGTTTGATTTATTTTGGTAGATTTCGATGTTTTTCGTATCTGGAATAAAAAAATTACAGGATTTTCAGGGTTTAAGCGTTTTTTAATTTCGATTGTATTTATGGCCTATAATTTTTTTTTATTTTAATTGAATTCCTTTTTTTTTCTAAAAGAAAGAATGAAATAACTTTATCTACCTACATTTATAAATATATATATATATATATGTGTGTGTGTATATCAATTTAATAAAAAAATTAATATGATGCTTTGAGACAAAATGATTCTACGTAACATATCCAAATCTTTTAACACTTTAACTAAATCTATAATACCTAATGACTACTCCCTAATTTATCCATTTAACAATTTGGGTAAAAAAAATTACTCATGACCCAAATCCTATACATTTTGCTAGATCCATGGACTACCCAATTAAGTTCAATTGACCCATCTTAATCTATATGGTTATTATTTGAATTTCAAAAATAAAGCTATCTATGGAAAATGATTTGAACAAATCAAATCATGCATGATTTTCTCCAATTTGTTACATCAATTTCTCTCTCTTTTTCCAAATCATCCTGCCCCTCTCTCTCTCCCTCAGTCGACGGATTACAATGGAGTTACAGTACTGCTTCTGAACTTAAAAACTTTGCTTGGAGTTTACAATGCAGTCTCAATGTATTGCTTCCAAACCTTGGTTGCTCCATAACTATTTTTATTAGATTGTTTGATATTTTCCCTTGGTGTCTCCAGAACTGTGTAGTTAGATTGTTTGATGTTTTCATGATAGAAATGGTACATGAGATTCTTCTCATTATGTTCAATTTCAGGATTCAAGCGTGTTTGTGGACGTAATATTGAGAAAACCTTGAATCCATCTGATGCCACCAGTGAACAAGGTTTTAATCCTCATGATGATGCAACATGTAAACATTTCCCTATTTATTTTTAACTGATTTGTTGATTTTATCGAACCAGATACAAAACGTAGGGTTCGTGGGAGAAATGTCAATTTTATTCTTTCAGACAGGACTAATCTCTAGCCTACAGAGAATCACCAGTCTAAATCCGTCAACAATGATAGATGTACCCTATTGTTTTTTGAATTTTTACATGATATTTCATGTGACCGCTGTTATGATTCCTTATAAGTTATGTTGTATATATTAATAAGTTTTTCTTTACTCTTTTGTTTAGTTATACTTGGATCTAATCCACCAAGTTTGCGTGAAGATGCATTGTTACGAGTAGTTAGTGACAAGGAGAATCAGAAACCAGATATATTATTTACCAAAGCCTCTTTCAGCCGATTAAATCCTAAGCAGAGCCAATGTATGTCGTGCACTTCAGATCATAAAAAACTCTATCCAAGGTTCACTCTATGAATTTCCTTATAGCTAATGTCGTATATTTGTTACTTAAACAGGTTCCAAACCTTCGCCGATCAAGCAATTTTTGTGGACGACGAAAGAAGCACATCTCAGTCGTGGTCCTCTACAAGCAATTAACGGTAACTTGACATATGAAATAAACTATACTGAAAATTTATTGCAGAACAATCATGTATATTATTACGCCTCATATTGTATAACTACTTTTGTATCAATCCTGACATGGATGCAGGTAATTCTTTGTGCCATTCTCATCTAACACCTCTATCAAGAGTTGATAACTTTAACAATGAATCAGAAAAATCAGGTTAGTCCAGTCTGTGATGTTTGTGTTTATTTTTTAATATAATATTAGTTTTTGTACCTATACGGTATAGTGGACTTGAATCTATGTAATTGAAATTAAGTAACATACAAGCACATACTTTGCCATATTATTTATGTTCAAATATGGAGTCAACCAATTTAATACAGAGAAATGTCTCAAAGCGCTTGGTAGAGTATATAGTTTTTGATTTATATGATACCCTGATTGGCAGGGGATGTAAGTGAAAATGAGGAAATTAGAAACAATTTACTACAAGATATTCCGGTTCAAATATGCAATCAACCAATTTCTGGAAAAGACTGTATGCGTACGGTAAATTTAAGTAATCAGTCTCTGCGCAGCATTTACACTGCCACTCCTGGTAAGCTTCCTAAACTTGGTATTTGGAATGGCGATACATGTAAGCTTCCTGTTCATCATGCAGATTCAGGCGACAGTGATTACCACCCCATTGGTAATGACAGTTTATATACAGAACATTTGTTAATGTCAAATCTCCACGATATTGTGGTTGACACTGATTTCCAACCAAGTTTTAAACTTCTGGCTAACAACCGATGTGAGGTCAATACTGTTCCAAGATCAAATCCCCACCTCACCCAGCCTGGTAAGCAATAATGACTGAGTATCTACTGAGGAAATGTTACAGATTTTATTTGCTAATATAAAATTCTTGATTGGAAATTAGATCAAAATAAGCAAGTGAGGGTGCGTGGAAAGAATTACAGTTCCAAGGATCATAATTTATTCCGATCTACACTGCCATACAATACAAGTTTGAGTGAAACTATTTTACACACTCCTGGAAGAAACACGTCACCTTTGGATGCTTCCCACACATCAGGCACGGCTTGATAATGAATCAAGTGAACATGAATTAGATACGTAAATTAAATGTTATTAACTGTCATAATTTTGTAAGTTTTTTTCCAGATAAAAACAAAGTTAGCGTGCCTGGCAAGAAACAGCTCGCCAAAAAAAGCAATATTCTGTAGTGCAGTGCCATCTTCTTATACAGGATTATTCAATAATTTGATGTACACTCCCGCTGGGAACAAATCGCTTTTAAAATGTACTCAAACATCAGGTCAATGTTTGTAATAATTCTTAATTGAACAATAGATGTACAAACTATTAGAATCATAACTTTCCACGAATTTTTACATAATTGAACTAATGTTCTATATCTCTAATTATTGATTTATTAAAAGTTTTGTAGGTGTTCACATATGTGGAGAAATATGTGCAAATCCTAAAACTCCGTGTGCGCATAAACTACAATCCATAAAGTTTTCTGGTGCGGTTCACATATATGTGCATACATTAATGTATACTATTAGATTGATAAGCATCCAATATGTTTAATTCACAAGTTTACAAACAATGTATTTGTTACACCATGTCAGATCAGAAAACAGGAAACTCCAGGAACATGTCAAAGTGATAAAAATGTAGTCACTTTCTCATTGCCTGCATCCAGAGTGCAGAAACGATCGCAAAAATCTCTTAACCCGGATGGATTACAAACTGGAGAAAATCTAACCAAAAAATTTTGTGGTAGAATAAGTCTAGGTCCTTCGACGTTCGATACATCGTCCGTAAAAAGTACTTTTGAGTGAGGAGAAAGTTCAGGGTCTAAAAACTTATTATATGACTTTAACAGTGTTGATGATTTTGACAGCAGTGACAGTGACTGTTTATCCAGCGGTATGAATTTAGATTTCACACACTACATACTAAGCTGTGAATTCTATATGTTTTTTACATTGCTCACTCTCTGATGAATTGCAAATTTTTGTAGGTGACTGTGAGGATATTGATGTAGATCTATCTGACAATACTATGCATAAGTGGAGTGAGTACCTTGATGTTGGTGCTTCTGATAAAATTTGTTCAAAATGTTAGGTGATCATGTGGAATCAAGAAAGGAACAATAAATCTGCACCAAGACAGCCTCCAACTTTTTCTCTTTGTTGTAAAAATGGTCAGATAACTCTTGATAAAGAAAAGCAACCTCTTGAACCTCTTGCTACACTCCTTAGTGGTGCATCCCGTTTTAGGCATTTCAAGCAAAATATTAGAATGTACAACTGTATGTTTGTGATTTTTTCCACCGGAGGAAAAATTGATCATAGTATCAATCGTGGCGATGCTCCTTATTGTTTCAAGGTCAAAGGTGTAAATTACCACAGTATAGGAAGCTTTGTACCACCTGACGGTACAATCCCTAAATTTTGTCAACTCTACATATATGACACTGAAGATGATGTGAACAACAGAATCAACGCCGTTAAAGGAGGAAGTGATTTCGTTGATGAGGGTATCGTACAGTCTTTGTTAGAAATGTTGGATAAACATAATCGTCTGGTCAAAGGTTTTCACGTGAACGGATTGAACAGAATGCAGTTTATGAATTCAGATTAGTTTTAATAGCTTCTTATTCAGCATCTGGTTGACCTAACCATATTGGCCCATCAAATGAAGTTGTCGGATTGATTATCACAGACGACTATGCAAAAGGATGCAGGGTTACAATAATCCATTTAAGAACCAATGGATTGGAGAGGATATATGAAACCGATCCATGATTTATGCAACTACAATATCCTCTTCTTTTTTAAAACAGAGATATTGGATTTTACCGTCAAATCCCTGCAAATAGACCTTATAAAAAACAGCCCAAACACACTCAGTTTGTAAAAAATGAAGATCCAATAGAAAAGGGAGATAGAGAATTCATCATGATGAAAGAGTATTACAACTATAAACTTATGATTCGACCTTCAGAAGGTATATTCTTTATCTGCACTTTGTTTTAGTACATATTCTTTAATATTCTCTCAAGTTTACAAAGAATCAAGCATTTAATCACGAGTTTACAGGTTTGACTCCACATCTCGGAGGTCGTTTATGGCAGCAATATGTGGTGGATGCATTTACTGCAATGGAGCAGTACAGACTTGACTGGATCAGAGATAACCAGACAACGATTCGTTCAGATTTGTACCACAATATACGGGATGCACTACAAAAGGGTGATAGCAATCCTGAAAATGTCGACGAAGCAACAATTTTACCTACCACATTTACTGGCAGTAAAAGGTACATGAATCAGTATTTTAAGGACGCTTTCGCCATCTGTCGAACGATTGGCCACCCATCACTGTTCCTTACGATGACCATAAATACAAAATGGCCTGAAATACAGCGGAATTTAAAGTTTTTACCCGGTGTTGATGTTGTTGACGCTCCAGACATGGTTGCAAGGGTTTTTAAAATGAAAGTTGACCAGATGGTTGATAAAATCAAAAATAAAAATTGTTTTGGACGTTGTATAGGAGGTATTATAATAAGAAAGTTTTTTCTGATGATCTAATTTTACACTTTGACAATAAAATGACATGTATGGAAATTATACTATTTTTCTAATTTAATACCTTGGCATTTTACAGTGATGTACGTCATAGAGTTTCAAAAGCGTGGACTACCACATGCTCACATGCTTATTTGGTTGCATCCAAACGATCATCCAAAAACCACGGACCAAATAGATAAAATGGTGTCTGCAAAAATTTCCGATCCAAGTACTAATCATGTTGGATATAAAGCTGTAAAGAATTACATGATTCATGGACCATGTGGAACTGATTGTGTTAATTCTCCATGTATGGCTAAAGGCAGTTGTACTAAACATTTTCCTAAAAGGTAAATCGTCATCATTTACACCATAGTTGTACTAAACAATTTCCTAAAATATAAATCTTTGTCATTTACACCATACTCAACGAATTTATTATAACAGTTCATATACTTGATGACATTGAATTATAAAATGGTTCTATCATTTTTAACAGGTAGAATTCTCACACATTCTTCAATGATTGTGGCTTTCCTATTTACAAAAGAAGGAAAACAGGAATTACTGTAAACAAAAAGGGAATTGAGCTGGATAATCATTATGTTGTCCCATACAATCGAGATCTTCTAATAAGATTTCAATGTCACACAAACCTAGAGATTTATAACAGCTCAAGATCACTGAAATATCTATTCAAGTATTGCCTGAAAGGACACGATACCGCAACCATGTGTCTGAGGGAAAAAACAATTGCCAAGACTATCGCCACAACACCAATCACTCTGAAGAAATGTCTGATTGATGAAGTTAAACATTACTTAGATGGTAGATATGTTTGTGCATCTGAAGCATCTTGGAGGATATTTGGTTTTGATATTCATTCCCGTTGACCTTCAGTTGAACGTTTGCCAATACATCTACCAAATGACAAGCACGTGTCGTTCAGGAACTCACAAAATCTACAAGAGGTGTGCGACAATGCAGGATCAAAAAAAATCAAATTAGAAGCATGGTTTGAAGAAAACAGAATATATCCAGAGGCCAAAATTTTCACCTATTCAGAATTCCCAAGCAAGTTTACCTGGCATCCACAACCGGGTTCCTGGAAACCGAGAAAAAGAGGTGATGTCATTGGTAGGCTTTCTGAAGTACATTCATCCAGCGGTGAATTATTATATCTCCGCATGCTCTTGCTTAGGATAAAATATGTTGTTTCTTGTGATGATTTGAAGACAGTCCACGACCATATTCATAAATCTTTTCACGAAGCTTGTGCTGCACTAGGTATCCTCCATAATGACCAGCAATGGCATGAAGCTATAGCTGAAAATTTGCATCCATCCATGCCTCCACAACTCCATGTAATGTTTGTCAACATTATAGTTTACAGTCCAATTTCTCATCCGCGTAGTCTTTGGGATACTCATTGGGAATGCATTTCGGATGATATTGTTCTTGTGAGACGACACCTCACAAACAATCCAAATCTTTTTCTATCAGATTATGATATCCAGAATTACGCTCTTGCAGGTATGAGTTTTAATAATTCTTTCAGCCCTATCATTTTCCCGTATATAACTAACAGGATAAATTTTATATACATTTATTCCAGAGATTGAGAAATTGTTGAACGATATTGGTAAAACCCTTACAAACTTCCCAGATATGCCATTTCCAGGAGAAGCATATCTTTCCAACTCTGACAATAGGCTAATTCTTGAGGAAATATGCTATGACACTGAAGAAATGAAGAAAATACATGAAAAAAAATCATAGTCTTCTGAACGATGAACAGAAGAGAGTCTATGATTCAATTCTTGACAATATCAACCAGAAAAAGGTGGTGTTTTCTTCATTTACGGGAGTGGAGGTTGTGGAAAGACTTTCTTGTGGCAGACACTATGTTGTCGATTACGGTCGGAACATAAGATTGTGCTTCCTGTGGCCTCATATGGTATAGCTGTCATGTTGCTTCCCGGTGGAAAAACCGTACACTCCCGCTTTCACATTCCTCTCAAACTTGATGAACATTGTTCTATCGGGTTAAGACATGGGACCGATATTTCTGAGCTTATTCAACAAACTGATTTAACAATCTGGGACGAGGCACCTATGCAACATCGTCATGTATTTGAATGCATTGATCGATTCTTGAGAGATATTATGTCTTATGTTGATAAAAGAAGAGCTAAAAAGCCATTTGGTGGTATAACCAATATTTTTGGTGGAGATTTTCGGCAAATACTTCCAGTTATTCCAAAAGCGTCAAGAGCTGAAGTAGTTTGCGCTACCCTCAATAAATCCAAGATTTGGGATTCTTGTGAAGTATTTTTATTGAAGCAAAACATGCGGCTTAATGCAGGAAATACATAATCAGAAAAATCATCGCTGAATTCAGCAAGTGGCAGCTTGCGATCGGTGATGGTAAGGAAACCAATATTTCTCCAGATTAAGACAGTGGAGGAATGTTAATCAAGATTCCTGATCAATATATCATTCATACGTCTGGAGATCCTATCCAGATGCTTTTTGAGGTGACATACCCAGATTTTCTACAGAATATCTCTTCGCATGAATACCTCAGATCAAGGGCTATACTAACACCTACTAATATCGTGGTGGATGAAACTAATATACAGCTCCTTGAAAAAATTCCAGGTACTTTGTTTACGTATCTCAGTCAGGATTCAATCGACAATGCTGGTGATGATGATAATGATTTCAGGTCTACATTTCCATTTGAGTATCTAAACTCTATAAATATGCCTTGCATTCCTAAGCATGAGTTAAAATTGAAGGTAGGAGTGGTCGTCATGCTTATGAGAAACTTAAACCAGATTATGGGATTATGCAATGGTACAAGAATGATTGTCAGATCATGTAGAAAGAACAGTATTGAATGTGAGATATTGTGTGGGTCTCATGTTGGAAACAAACATATTATTCCAAGAATCGAGATGATTCCAAGTGACATAAACTGGTCTTTGAATTCAAATATATTCAGTTTCCAATTCAGATATGTTATGCCATGACAATTAACAAAAGTCAGGGACAATTACTTGATACGGTCGGGCTTTACCTTCCTAGAGCAGCTTTCTCACATGAACATATTTATGTTGCAATTTATAGAGTTACACATCCTGAAGGCCTCCTTATTCTCATAGATAGTGACCTATGCAACATCGTCATGCATTTGAATGCGTTGATCGATCCTTGAGAGATATTATGTCTGTTGTTGATAAAAGAAGAGGTAAAAAGCCATTTGGTGGTATAACCATTGTTTTTGGTGGAGATTTTCGGCAAATACTTCCAGTTATTCCAAAAGCGTCAAGAGCTGAAGTAGTTTGCGCTACCCTCAATAAATCCAAGATTTGGGATTCTTGTGAAGTATTTTTATTGAAGCAAAACATGCGGCTTAATGCAGGAAATACAGAATTGGAGAATAAAATCATCATTAAATTCAGCAAGTGGCAGCTTGCGGTCGGTGATGGTAAGGAAATCAATATTTCTCCAGATTAAGACAGTGGTGAAATGTTAATCAAGATTCCTGATCAATATATCATTCATACGTCTGGAGATCCTATCCAAAAGCTTTTTGAGGTGACATACCCAGATTTTCTACAGAATATCTCTTCGCATGAATACCTCAGATCAAGGGCTATACTAACACCTACTAATATTGTGGTGGATGAAACTAATATACAGCTCCTTGAATAAATTCCAGGTACTTTGTTTACGTATCTCAGTCAGGATTCAATCGATGATGCTGGTGATGATGATAATGATTTCAGGTCTGCATTTCCAGTTGAGTATCTAAACTCTATAAATATGCCTTACATTCCTAAGCATGAGTTAAAATTGAAGGTAGGAGTGGTCGTCATGCTTATGAGAAACTTAAACCAGATTATGGGATTATGCAATGGTACAAGAATGATTGTCAAATTATGTAGAAAGAACGGTATTGAATGTGATATACTGTGTGGGTCTCATGTTGGAACCAAACATATTATTCCAAGAATCGAGATGATTCCAAGTGATACAAACTGGCCCTTTGAATTTAAATGTGTTCAGTTTCCAATTCAGATATGTTATTCCATGACAATTAACAAAAGTCAGGGACAATCACTTGATACGGTTAGGATTTACCTTCCTAGAGCAACTTTCTCACATGGACATATTTATGTTGCAATTTCTAGAGTTACACGTCCTGAAGGCCTCTATATTTTCATAGATAGTGACCTATGCAACACCGTCATGCATTTGAATGCGTTGATCGATCCTTGAGAGATATTATGTCTATTGTTGATAAAAGAAGAGCTAAAAATCCATTTGGTGGTATAACCATTGTTTTTGGTGGAGATTTTCGGCAAATACTTCAAGTTATTCCAAAAGCGTCAAGAGCTGAAGTAGTTTACGCTACCCTAAATAAATCCAAGATTTGGGATTCTTGAAGTATTTTTATTGAAGCAAAACATGAGGCTTAATGCAGAAAATATAGAATCAGAGAATAAAATCATCGTTGAATTCAACAAGTGGCAGCTTGCGGTCGGTGATGGTAAGGAAACCAATATTTCTCCAGATTAAGACAGTGGTGAAATGTTAATCAAGATTCCTGATTAATATATCATTCATACGTCTGGAGATCCTATCCAGAAGCTTTTTGAGGTGACATACCCAGATTTTGTACAGAATATCTCTTCGCATGTATACCTCAGATCAAGGGCTATACTAACACCTACTAATATCGTGGTGGATGAAATTAATATACAGCTCCCTGAAAAAATTCCAGGTACTTTGTTTACGTATCTCAGTCAGGATTCAATCGATGATGCGGGTGATGATGATAATGATTTCAGGTCTGCATTTCCAGTTGATTATCTAAACTCTATAAATATGCCTTGCATTCCTAAGCATAAGTTAAAATTGAAGGTAGGAGTGGTCGTCATGCTTATGTGAAACTAAAACCAGATTATGGGATTATGCAGTGGTACAAGAATGATTGTCAAATCATGTAGAAAGAACAGTATTGAATGTGAGATACTGTGTGGGTCTCATGTTGGAACCAAACATATTATTCCAAGAATCGAGATGATTCCAAGTGACACAACTGGCACTTTGAATTTAAATATGTTCAGTTTCCAATTCAGGTATGTTATGCCATGATAATTAACAAAATTCAGGGACAATCACTTGATATGGTTGGGCTTTACCTTCCTAGAGCAGCTTTCACACATGGACATATTTATGTTGTAATTTCTAGAGTTACACGTCCTGAAGGCCTCCATATTCACATAGATAGTGACCTATGCAACATCGTCATGCATTTGAATGCATTGATCGATCTTTGAGAGATATTATGTCTGTTGTTTATAAAAGAAGAGCTAAAAAGCCATTTGGTGGTATAACCATTGTTTTTGGTGGATATTTTTGGCAAATACTTCCAGTTATTCCAAAAGCGTCAAGAGCTGAAGTAGTTTGCGCTACTCTCAATAAATCTAAGATTTGGGATTCTTGTGAAGTATTTTTATTAAATCAAATCATGCGGCTTAATGTAGGAAATACATAATCGGAGAATAAAATCATCATTGAATTCAGCAAGTGGAAATTGCGGTCAGTGATGGTAAGGAAACCAATATTTCTCCAGATTAAGACAGTGGTGAAATGTTAATCAAGATTCTTGATCAATATATCATTCATACATCTAGAGATCCTATCCAGAAGCTTTTTGAGGTGACATACCCAGATTTTCTACAAAATATCTCTTCACATGAATACCTCAGATCAAGGGCTATACTAACACCTACTAATATCGTGGTGGATGAAATTAATATACAGGTCCTTGAAAAAATTCCAGGTACTTTGTTTACGTATCTTAGTCGGGATTAAATCGACGATGCTGGTGATGATGATAATGATTACAGTTCTGCATTTCCAGTTGAGTATCTAAACCCTATAAATATGCCTTGCATTCCTAAGCATGAGTTAAAATTGAAGGTAGGAGTGGTCGTCATGCTTATCAAAAACTTAAACCAGATTATGGGATTATGCAATGGTACAAGAATGATTGTCAAATCATGTAGAAAGAATAGTATTGAATGTGATATACTGTGTGGGTCTCATGTTAGAACCAAACATATTATTCCAAGAATCGAGATGATTCCAAGTGACACAAACTGGCCCTTTGAATTTAAATGTGTTCAGTTTCTAATTCAGATATGTTATGCCATGACAATTAACAAAAGTCAGGGACAATCACTTGATACGGTTGGGTTTTACCTTCCTAGAGCATCTTTCTCACATGGACATATTTATGTTGCAATTTATAGAGTTACAGGTCCTGAAGGCCTCCACATTCTCATATTTGGTGACCTATGCAACATCGTCATGCATTTGAATGCGTTGATCGATCCTTGAGAGATATTATGTCTGTTGTTGATAAAAAAAAGAGCTAAAAAGCCATTTGGTGGTATAACCATTGTTTTTGGTTGAGATTTTCGGTAAATACTTCCAGTTATTCCAAAACCGTCAAGAGCTAAAGAAGTTTGCGCTACCCTCAATAAATCCAAGATTTGGGATTCTTGTGAAGTATTTTTATTAAAGCAAAACATGCGGCTTAATGAAGGAAATACCGAATCGGAGAATAAAATCATCGTTGAATTCAGCAAGTGGCAGCTTGCGGTCGGTGATGGTAAGGAAACCAATATTTCTCCAGATTAAGACAGTGGTGAAATGTTAATCAAGATTTCTGATCAATATATCATTCATACGTCTGGAGATCCTATCTAGATGCTTTTTGAGGTGACATACCCAGATTTTCTACAGAATATCTCTTCGCATGAATAACTCAGATCAAGGGCTATACTAACACCTACTAATATCGTGGTGGATAAAATTAATATACAGCTCCTTGAAAAAATTCCAGGTACTTTGTTTACGTATCTCAGTCAGGATTCAATCGACGATGCTGGTGATGATGATAATGATTTTAGGTCAATTTTCAGTTGAGTATCTAAACTCTATAAATATGCCTTGCATTCCTAAGCATGAGTTAAAATTGAAGATAGGAGTGGTCGTCATGCTTATGAGAAACATAAACCAGATTATGGGATCATGCAATGGTACAAGAATGATTGTCAAATCATGTAGAAAGAACAGTATTGAATGTGAGATATGGTGTGGGTCTTATGTTGGAACCAAACATAGTATTCCAAGAATCGAGATAATTCCAAGTGACACAAACTGGCACTTTGAATTTAAATATGTTGAGTTTCCAATTCAAATATGTTATGCCATGACAATTAACAAAAGTCAGGGACAATCACTTGATACGGTTGGGCTTTACCTTCCTAGAGCAGCTTTCTCACATGAACATATTTATGTTGCAATTTCTAGAGTTACACGTCCTGGAGGCCTCCATATTCTCATAGATAGTGACCTAAGCAACATCGTCATGCATTTGAATGCGTTGATCGTTCTTTGAGAGATATTATGTCTGTTGTTGATAAAAGAAGAGCTAAAAAGCCATTTGGTGGTATAACCATTGTTTTTGGTGGAGATTTTCGGCAAATACTTCCAGTTATTCCAAAAGCGTCAAGAGTTGAAGTAGTTTGCGCTACCCTAAATAAATCCAAGATTTTGGATTCTTGTGAAGTATTTTTATTGAAGCAAAACATGCGGTTTAATGCAGGAAATACAGAATCGGAGAATAAAATCATCGTTGAATTCAGCAAGAAGCAGCTTGCGGTCGGTGATGGTAAGGAAACCAATATTTCTCCAGATTAAGACAGTGGTGAAATGTTAATCAAGATTCATGATCAATATATCATTCATACGTCTAGAGATCCTATCCAGAAGCTTTTTGAGGTGACATACCCAGATTTTCTACAGAATATCTCTTCGCGTGAATACCTCAGATCAAGGGCTATAATAACATCTACTAATATCGTGGTGGATGAAATTAATATACAGCTCCTTGAAAAAATTCCAGGTACTTTTTTTACGTATCTCAGTCAGGATTCAATCGACGATGCTGGAGATGATGATAACGATTCCAGGTCTACATTTCCAGTTGAGTATCTAAACTCTATAAATATGCCTTCCATTCCTAAGCATGAGTTAAAATTGAAGGTAGGAGTGGTCGTCATGCTTATGAGAAACTTAAACCAGATTATGGGATTATGCAACGGTAAAAGAATTATTGTCAAATCATGTAGAAAAATAGTATTGAATGTGAGATACTGTGTGGGTCTCATGTTGGAACCGAACATATTATTCCAAGAATCGAGATGATTCCAACTAACACAAATTGGCCCTTTGAATTTAAATGTGTTCGATTTCCAATTCAGATATGTTATGCCATGACAATTAACAAAAGTCAGGGACAATCACTTGATACGGTTGGACTTTACCTTCCTAGAGCAGCTTTCTCACATGGACATATTTATGTTGCAATTTCTAGAGTTACACGTCCTGAAGGCCTCTATATTCACTTAGATAGTGACCTATGCAACATCGTCATGTATTTGAATACGTTGATCGATCTTTGAGAGATATTATGTCTGTTGTTGATAAAAGAAGAGCTAAAAAGCCATTTGGTGGTATAACCATTGTTTTTGGTGGAGATTTTTGGCAAATACTTCCAGTTATTCCAAAAGCGTCAAGAGCTGAAGTAGTTTGCGCTACCCTCAATAAATCCAAGATTTGGGATTCTTGTGAAGTATTTTTATTGAAGCAAAACATGCGGCTTAATGCAGGAAATACATAATCGGAGAATAAAATCATCATTGAATTCAGCAAGTGGCAGCCTGCGGTCGGTGATGGTAAGGAAACCAATATTTCTCCAGATTAAGACAGTGGTGAAATGTTAATCAAGATTCCTGATCAATATATCATTCATACATCTAGAGATCCTATCCAGAAGCTTTTTGAGGTGACATACCCAGATTTTCTACAGAATATCACTTCGCATGAATACCTCAGATCAAGGGCTATACTAACACCTACTAATATCGTGGTGGATGAAATTAATATACAGGTCCTTGAAAAAATTCCAGGTACTTTGTTTACGTATATTAGTCAGGATTCAATCGACGATGTTGGTGATGATGATAATGATTTCAGGTCTTCATTTCCAGTTGAGTATCTAAACTCTATAAATATGCCTTGCATTCCTAAGCATGAGTTAAAATTGAAGGTAGGTGTGGTCGTCATGCTTATCAAAAACTTAAACCAGATTATGGGATTATGCAATGGTACAAGAATTATTGTCAAATCATGTAGAAAGAACAGTATTGAATGTGAGATACTGTGTGGGTCTCATGTTGGAACCAAACATATTATTTCAAGAATCGAGATGATTCCAAGTGACACAAACTGGCCCTTTGAATTTAAATGTGTTCAGTTTCTAATTCAGATATGTTATGCCATGACAATTAACAAAAGTCAGGGACAATCACTTGATATGGTTGGGCTTTACCTTCCTAGAGCATCTTTCTCACATGGACATATTTATGTTGCAATTTATAGAGTTACACGTCCTAAAGGCCTCCACATTCTCATAGATAGTGACCTATGCAACATCGTCATGCATTTGAATGCGTTGATTGATCCTTGAGAGATATTATGTCTGTTGTTGATAAAAGAAGAGCTAAAAAGCCATTTGGTGGTATAACCATTATTTTTGGTTGAGATTTTCGGTAAATACTTCCAATTATTCCAAAAGCGTCAAGAGCTGAAGAAGTTTGCGCTACCCTCAATAAATCCAAGATTTGGGATTCTTGTGAAGTATTTTTATTGAAGCAAAACATGCGGCTTAATGCAGGAAATACAGAATTGGAGAATAAAATCATCGTTGAATTCAGCAAGTGGCAGCTTGCGGTCGGTGATAGTAAGGAAATCAATATTTCATCAGATTAAGACAATGGTGAAATGTTAATCAAGATTCCTGATCAATATATCATTCATACGTCTGGAGATCCTATCCAGATGCTTTTTGAGGTGACATACCCAGATTTTCTACAGAATATCTCTTCGCATGAATACCTCAGATCAAGGGCTATACTAACACCTACTAATATCATGGTGGATGAAATTAATATACAGCTCCTTGAAAAAATTCCAGGTACTTTGTTTACGTATCTCAGTCAGGATTCAATCGACAATGCTGGTGATGATGATAATGATTTCAGGTCTACATTTCCATTTGAGTATCTAAACTCTATAAATATGCCTTGCATTCCTAAGCATGAGTTAAAATTGAAGGTAGGAGTGGTCGTCATGCTTATGAGAAACTTAAACAAGATTATGGGATTATGCAACGGTACAAGAATTATTGTCAAATCATGTAGAAAAACAGTATTGAATGTGAGATACTGTGTGGGTCTCATGTTGGAACCAAACATCTGATTCCAAGAATCGAGATGATTCAAAGTGACACAAACTGGCCCTTTGAATTTAAATGTGTTCAGTTTCCAATTCAGATATGTTATGCCATGACAATTAACAAAAGTCAGGGACAATCACTTGATACGGTTGGGATTTACCTTCCTAGAGCAGCTTTCTCACATGGACATATTTATGTTGCAATTTCTAGAGTTACACGTCCTGAAGGCCTCTATATTCTCATAGATAGTGACCTATGCAACATCGTCATGCATTTGAATGCGTTGTTCGATCCTTGAGAGATATTATGTCTGTTATTGATAAAAGAAGAGATAAAAAGCCATTTGGTGGTATAACCATTGTTTTTGGTGGAGATTTTTGGCAAATACTTCCAGTTATTCCAAAAGCGTCAAAAGCTGAAGTAGTTTGCGCTACCCTCAAGAAATCCAAGATTTGGGATTATTGTGAAGTTTTTTTATTGAAGCAAAACATGCGGCTTAATGTAGGAAATACTAAATCGGTGAATAAAATCATCGTTGAATTCAGCAAGTGGCAGCTTGCGGTGGGTGATGGTAAGGAAACCAATATTTCTCCAGATTAAGACGGTGGTGAAATGTTAATCAAGATTCCTGATCAATATATCATTCATACGTCTCTAGATCCAATCCAGAAGCTCTTTGAGGTGACATACCAAGATTTACTACAGAATATCTTTTCGCATGTATACCTCAGATCAAGGGCTATACTAACACCTACTAATATCGTGGTGGATGAAATTAATATACAGCTCCTTGAAAAAATTCCAGGTACTTTGTTTACGTATCTCAGTCAGGATTCAATCGACTATTATGGTGATGATGATAATGATTTCAGGTCTGCATTTTCAGTTGAGTATCTAAACTCTATAAATATGCCTTGCATTCCTAAGCATAAGTTAAAATTGAAGGTAGGAGTGGTCGTCATGCTTAGTGAAACTTAAACCAGATTATGGGATTATACAGTGGTACAAGAATGATTGTCAAATCATGTAGAAAGAACAGTATTGAATGTGAGATACTGTGTGGGTCTCATGTTGGAACCAAACATATTATTCCAAGAATCGAGATGATTCCAAGTGACACAAACTGGCCCTTTGAAATTAAATGTGTTCAGTTTCCAATTCAGATATGGTATTCCATGACAATTAACAAAAGTCAGGGAAAATCACTTAATACGGTTGGGCTTTACCTTCCTAGAGCAGCTTTCTCACATGGACATATTTATGTTACAATTTCTAGAGTTACACGTCCTGCATATTCTCATAGATAGTGACCTATGCAACATCGTCATGTATTTGAATGTGTTGATCGATCCTTGAGAGATATTATGTCTGTTATTGATAAAAGAAGAGCTAAAAATCCATTTGGTGGTATAACCATTGTTTTTGGGGGAGATTTTCGGCAAATACTTCCAGTTATTCCAAAAGCATCAAGAGTTGAAGTAGTTTGCGCTACCCTCAATAAATCCAAGCTTTGGGATTCTTGTGAAGTATTTTTATTGAAGCAAAACATGCGGCTTAATGCAGGAAATACAGAATCGGAGAATAAAATCATCGCTGAATTCAGCAAATGGCAACTTGCGGTCGGTGATGGTAAGGAAACCAATATTTCTCCAGATTAAGAAAGTGGTGAAATGTTAATCAAGATTCATGATCAATATATCATTCATACGTTTGGAGATCCTATCCAGAAGCTTTTTGAGGTGACATACCCAGATTTTCTACAGAATATCTCTTCGCATGAATACCTCAGATCAAGGGCTATAATAACACCTACTAATATCATGGTTGATGAAATTAATATACAGCTCCTTGAAAAAAATCCAGGTACTTTTTTTACTTATCTCAGTTAGGATTCAATCGACGATGCTGGTGATGATGATAACGATTCCAGGTCTGCATTTCCAGTTGAGTATCTAAACTCTATAAATATGCCTTCCATTCCTAAGCATGAGTTAAAATTGAAGGTAGGAGTGGTCGTCATGCTTATGAGAAACTTAAACCAGATTATGGGATTATGCAACGGTACAAGAATTATTGTCAAATCATGTAGAAAAACAGTATTGAATGTGAGATACTGTGTGGGTCTCATGTTGGAACCAAACATCTGATTCCAAGAATCGAGATGATTCCATGTGACACAAACTGGCCCTTTGAATTTAAATGTGTTCAGTTTCCAATTCAGATATGTTATGCCATGACAATTAACAAAAGTCATGGACAATTACTTGATACAGTTGGGCTTTACCTTCCTAGAGCAGCTTTCTCACATGGACTTATTTGTGTTGCGATTTCTAGAGTTACACGTCCTGAAGGCCTCCATATTCTCATAGATAGTGATGATGGTAGGAGCACAAATTTTACAAATAATGTAGTTTTTGATGAAGTGTTTTACAATCTTCCAAGCGTAGACAATTGACCTGACATATTAATACAATTATGTTGTATACTTCTCTTTCTCCTGTTTCATTTCTGATTTTTGATGTCATATATCAATGTCGTACGTGTAACAACACAAATATTACAAACATTTATTTGTAAAACCTGCATCAATGTACATAATTAAAACATCCTCTCCAAATTAACCATATGTTTTTAAAAGTTTAACATATCGATCAAGAATATATCTTTAATGGTTAAAATAATAGTATAATTCTGAATGATATGCGTGGTAGGCAGTATTCCTCTATTTTTGGAAGTAACCAAAATGATAAGGTGGGTTAGTTGTCATCATCACATCAAATACTATGTAATCAATTATCATAAAATTAAACCAGGATATTACTCTTATTCTCATTTAAACTAATAGATTTGCACTATCAAATTCCAACTAAATTAAAGGCATATCCCTAATGTCTCGCTGGTGAAATATAGTTACAAAGTTTTTACAGAATGAGATTCATTTGCTAAAATATCAGTTATCTTTTTCTCTCAAGAGTGCAACCATTTTGTAAGAGTTTCATTTCGTTAACCTGTTTTTACTCTTCTTAAAATATGCACTGAATGATTTTCCTACTTACTGTGTTAATCTACATTGTTTAAATAATCTTTTTATATAGCTCCTCTTATAGTGTTGTTTTTAATGGAGTCATTTGACCGTCTATCCAATCTCGACAAGGCTAGCAATAACGGGAAAATTAAGGTCAGGGTTACCAGGATGTGGGCTAATATGACTTTGGAAACAAACTCACTAAAAGGCTATAATCTCATTCTTCTGGATGATGATGTATGGTTAGATGTATTTCTGTCAATCCTGGTTTGCACTTAATTGTATTTATGTAGTTTATATAATTTAAAATTGTAGGATAACCATGTTCATGCCTTTGCGTATCACAACATTTGGAATGGATTTACCACAAAGATTGTGGAAGGCGGTGTCTATATTTTTGACCAGTTTGCAGTTAAAAATCCTATCAGGAATTTGAAGCCGGTCCAGACAAATGTATGTAACAGATTTACAGGCTCCACTACTGTCAGGACTGCTCCTGATGATGGCATGATCCCTTTACAAAAATTTGAGTTTCTAGACCTCGGAGATTTATTTGCGGAAGCAAATAAAGGTCTTCCTCAACAGCAACCTAAATTTGTAATAGGTTCGGTAACGCACTCACTATTATCTTACTGTACTCATATTTAATACCAATTTAATAGGCTAAGCACTTATACAACAATATCATGTAAAATACGTTAGGTGTAAGACAGATATAATTGGAGTTGTCGAAGAGTATGAAGGTTTGACCAAGCTCCCAACTAAATACGGAGATAGAGACATTGTGAAGTTTAGAATATGTGATTCAAGGTTGTTCACATATGTATATTTATTAAGTATTAGATTTATTGCTATATTTCCATTCTGCTAAATATTATTAACCACAACTCCCAATCCTGTTTTCAAGTAATGCCTACAAAGTGACTGTTTGGGGTGATCTTGTTGTGTCGTTCAACGACAAGATGGTTGAAGATCCCAAGAAGCCTATAATTGTTATTTTAACAAGTACAGAAGTGACTACTTTTATGAGTAAGTTATTCTTATTTGCAATCCTATTACATAATTGTAATTCTTGCTGACTAAATAATTTACTTGATTACCACATTCAGGCTCTGTTCAAATTGGTACACTACCATCAACTCATTTGTATATAAATCTTGATGATGAATCTGTGACTGATATGAGGCAAAGGTAACAAATAGATATGAAATTAAAATTAACTCATCCACCTTTTAATCTATATTTATTTTGTTGAAATTGTTTAGGTTGCTTGAAGAAGGTTATATACTGAAAAGAGAAAATTTGATCCAAGATAAACAAAATGAACTGGTTCCTACCTTATTTCAAAAATTATCGCTGAAGGACCTTAATGAGAATTTGACATACAAACATCTCAAGGTATATCGTTAATCCAATTTTAACAAAAACTATATTATAAAATATTCCCTCATGTTGTTAATAGTTACATTTTCATCGTATTCTAGAGAAGAATTTGCTGCACGTTTACCATTATCAAGGTCGATGAGGAAACAAATTGGTGGTTTTATAGCTGTAATAAATGTTTGCATGAGGTTGAGCGCATTAGCACAATATTTAAATGTACCAACTGTCCTCGGAACATTCCCGTCTCTCCGAAGAGGTTACTCATATATTAAAATTTTTGTACAATTTTTATATAAAAGATACCTTAAATTGAAGCCTAATAATATTAGCTACCTATTGTCTTAAGGTTCCCTCTAATGGTTCTTGTTGAGGATGAAACATTTGCCTGTAATGTTGTTCTGAATGATCGAGCTGCTAGAAAAATTCTTGGAACAAGTGTTGCAAAGGTGGTTTCTGATTATGATAAGGTAAACAACTTTAATAGTATTACATCTGCATTTATATATGTTATATCACATATCTGAAATCAATTTATTACAAATGTGTTTGGGATCCATCCAACATTAGTTGGAAGACTAATTTCAGTAGAACTGAGTCTAACCAAATCAAACGTTGCTGAGGACAACAACCTTTTTTATGTTGAAGATATATATGAACCTACAATGCAGACTCCAACTCCTTCTAATTCTCCCATTCTGTCTAAAGGTTATTCCAATAACATTAGTATTGAAGTGAGTGAATTATGTTGTTTTACATTTGCTCTTTGAACATTAATTTTTCCTGATTAATAAATTCTCGAACTTTCTTATCAACGATATGTGCATATGTAGTACTCGGAAGCTGACGACGTGCATGTAACTCCAGGCTCGGCTAAATTTGTTAACAAAAAAATTAAAAAGGTACTCATATTACTATCATCTCATGTTAAACATCCTATTTTCTCATATACTGTTAGATATATTTGAGATGTCATGTCTAATATGATTTGTGTTTAGTTTTCAGAACTTAACAACATGACATATCAGGACTTACTGAAATCAAGACTTACTGAAGTCAGAGCTTAATATCAGAATTTAAGATACATATCAGTACTTAAGTGGGGGAAGACTTTCAGTTAAGGAATGAAGCTGATTTACAGGAGAAGATCGAGACTAAAATAATAGAAGATATGCATGGGAAGAGTTAGAAGACTAGAAGACTTGTAGAAGATATCTGATTGATATATTTTAGGAGACGGAATTATATTCCATATCAATTAGAAGTTATCTTGTAACTGTGTACTATAAAAACACAGACTTAGGGTTTACACTATATGTGTTATCATAATCGAGAAGATTATTCATTGTAACCTAGCAGCTCTTAGTGATATTTGTTCATCACTGAGAGAGAACAACAGTTCTATTGTAACAGAGTTTATTTGAATATACTTGATCTTTGTTACATACTTGTGTTGAAATCAATTTTTTTGTATAAACACTGTATTCAACCCCCTTCTACAGTGTTGTGTGACCAAACAAGTGGTATCAGAGCTTTTCTGTTAACACACATACATCAAAGATCCAAACAATCATGTCTGAAGAAACACAAACCCCAACTAAGCCCACCAAAACTCAAGAAACTCAAAACACCCAAACCCACAGTCGATATGAGACTATTAGGGTTCCCATAATGAGACCTTCTGAGTATCCCATATGGAAAGTGAAGATGGTTATGTTTCTGGAAGCTACAGATCCAGAATACCTTGATAGGATTAATGAAGGACCATATAAGTCTACCAAGCTCTCTATTGCAGTTGTTGGTCAACCAGCAAAGTCCATACCAAAGGAGAAAGGTGATTACACAACTAAAGACATCTCATATATTGCTAAGGATGCAAGGGTAAGGCATTTGCTCTGTAGTGCCATTGATAATGTCATGTCGAACAGGGTAATTAATTGCAAGACTGCAAAGGAGATATGGGATGCTTTGGAGACAAGATTTCAGGGAACTGATGCAATCAAAAAGAACAGGAGGACTATACTCACTCAAAAGTATGAGCACTTTGACTCAAAAGCTGATGAGTCATTAACAGATTTATATGACAGGTTTTCCAAACTCTTGAATGAACTGTCACTGGTTGACAAGGAATATGATCTTGAAGATTCAAATCTAAAATTCTTTTTAGCTCTTCCTGAAAATTGGGATTTGAAGTCTACTACCATAAGAGACAACTATGACCTTACTGAAACTACACTTGATGAAATTTATGGTATGCTCAAGACTCATGAACTTGAGATGGATCAAAGGAGCAAGAGGCATGGAAGAAAGTCAAGGACAGTTGCTCTTAAAGCTGAGGAGGAATCTCCTAAAGTGATTACCTCAAAAGGGGCAAAGGAAATGCTCTCATCATAAAGTCTGATTCAGAGTCATCAAATTCTGATGATGATGATACAGAAACTGAAAGTTTATCAAAAGTTGATATTGATGCAGAGATGATGCAACTGTGTGCTCTTATGGTGAAGGGTATCACAAAGTTAGCCTACAGGAAATTCAGAAAGGGAAAGAAGTTTTCCAGGAAAGGTGGAAGTTCTGATAAGAAAGGATTCAGAAAGTCTGAAGGCAAAGGAGGAAAGTCTGACAGAGGAGACAACTCAAATGTCAAATGTTACAAATGTGGTGAAAGAGGCCACATATCTCCTGACTACAAGAAAGGAAAAAGTGACAAAGGCAAGGCACTTGTCACAAAGAAGAAAAGCTGGACAGACACTTCAGATTCTGAACATGAGGTGAACTATGCCTTGATGGCAAATGCTGATATAAGTACTGAAACTGTTGAATTGAAGGTACCTCAAACAACTTATGTTTTTCATACTGATGATATTACTGAGTTGAGATTATATCTTAAAACCATGTTTATTAGTTATAGAGATCAGATTTAATATGTGAAAGATTAACATCTGAAAATCTTGCTTTTAAAAATAGGAATGACTATTTAGAAAAGGAGTTAGTTTTTCTTTATCAGACTAAGAGAGAAAGAGATGATGCTTTGTATGTTAGAAATGAAGTGTTAAAATTGAATGAATCTCTAAAAGCTGACTTAGAAAAGGAAAAAGAGATTATCAGAACTTGGACTAACTCTGGCAAAACAACTCAGAATTTACTAAGTAGTGGAAACTGGAAAGAGGGCTTAGGTTATGGAGATGATAAAAGTGAGAAAGGAACTGTGCAAATTGAGCCAATTGTTGTTAAACTGACTGCTAAGCCAAAGGTAAATATGTTAAGTTTATAACAAAAACTGTAAAGTCTGATTCTGAAAAGATGAAAGAGTCTAGGACAGAAGTTAAAGAAAAGTCAACTTCTGACAAACAGGATAAACCAACTGAAGTAAAGATAGGCTTAATGACAAAGAAGCAGCTTAAGCATAAGCTGAAAGAGATTAGAAATGTGAACAAGGTAAAGGAAGCTCGGGAAAATAGGAATGGAAAGGAAGGTGTGAATAAAAGAAATAATTAAATGCTTGTTCCTAATGCTCCTAGAAAGAAATATTATAACTGTGGAAACTCTAACCATCTTGCTTCTTTTTGAAGGAAAAATAAAGAAATAAACTCTTTACCTCCTAAATCAAGAGTTAAGAGTCAGTCTGTTAAGTTTAAACCACAAAATACTTGTTTTCATTGTGGTAGTTTATGGCATTCCATTTATACTTGTAAGGAATATCATAGTTTGTACTATGATTATTATCAAATAAAACCTTCTTTGAAGAAAGTTATTATTATTCCTTCTAGTGTAAAGTCTGATGCAAAGTCTGATATAAATTCTGATAAATAGCATGTTAGCATAAACTCTGAAATTAAATCCGCTGTAAATGCTAACAAACTTAAAAAGGCCAAAGGATCCAAGCAAGTCTGGGTCCTTAAAACTAACCAATTGTGGTCTTTGTGATTGCAGGGCAACAGGAAAAACATCCTAGTTCTGGACAGTGGATGTTCAGGACATATGACTGGAAATAAAGCCCTGCTATCAGACTTTGTGGAGAAAGCTGGCCCAGTAGTTTCTTATGGAGATGGCAACATGGGAAAAACTTTGGGATATGGCAATATCAATCTTGGGAATGTCATCATTGAATTAGTAGCTCTTGTCTCAGGAATTAAACACAATCTGCTAAGTGTGAGTCAAATCTGTGACAGAGGTTATCATGTGGATTTCTTTGAAGAACACTGTGAAGTTGTAAGTAATTCTACAGGTAAAGTAGTTTTGAAAGGTTACAGGCATGGTAACATTTATGAAGCTAGACTTTCAACAAGTTCTGATGGTTCTGCAATTTGTCTGTTGAGTAGAGCATCAATTGAAGAAAGCTGGAATTGGCACAAAAAAACTCTCTCATTTAAATTTCAACAACAAACATGAGTTAGTAAAGAAAGATCTTGTGAGAGGACTGCCAAAATCAGTATTTGCTCCTGATGGCCTTTGTGATTCATGTCAAAAGGCAAAACAAAGAAAATCTTTATTCAAGAGCAAAACTGAATCTTCAATTCTTGAGCCTTATCACCTACTGCATGTTGATCTATTTGGTCCAGTCAATGTCATGTCTATTGCAAAGAAGAAATATGCTATGGTTATAGTGGATGAGTTCACAAGGTACATTTGGGTGTATTTCTTGCACAAGAAGAATAAAACTGCATCTACTCTAACTGATCATGTCAGACAGCTGGATAAACTAGTCAAAGATTCTGTTAAAATAATAAGAAGTGATAATGGCACTGAGTTCAAGAATTCAATCATGGAAGAGTTCTGCAAATAGCATGGAATTAAGCAGGAATTTTCTGCACCTGAAACTTCACAGCAAAATGGAGGTATAGGAAGAAAGAACAGGACTCTCATTAAAGCTGCACGAACTATGCTTGATGAAGCAAAGCTACCAACCTACTTTTGGGCTGAAAATGTGCAGACTGCTTGTTTTACACAGAATGCTACACTCATAAATAAGTATGAAAAAACACCATATGAGATGGTGAAGAAAAAGAAGCCAAATCTGAAATACTTTCATGTATTTGGATGTAAGTGTTTTGTTCTTAAGACTCATCCTGAACAGCTGTCAAAATTTGATCTAAAAGCTGATGAAGGAATTTTCGTTGGATATCCACTTTCCACAAAAGCCTTCAGATTCTACAATTTAAGAACAAGGGTTGTCATGGAATCTATCAATGTATCTTTCGATGATAAGAAGATTACTGGACTTGAAGATTTCAATGATCATGATCAGCTGAGATTTGAAAATGAAGATTTAAATTCTGATACTGTAAATTCTGATGGCCTAAATCCTGATCATGTACGTTCTGACAGGTTAAACTCTGATGTCATTGAAACTGTGGTAACTAATCCAAGGGAAATTGCACCTGTTTAGGGGAAGCAAGCTGAAGATCCTACCACAACTTAAGACTCTCAAGAAGCATCAGAACCTGTCACTGGCTCTTCAAGTTCTGATTCATCAAGTTCTGATGAGCCAAATTCTGATAATTCTGGAAACTCTGATTCTTCAAATTCTGAAGGATCCAACTCTAATTCTGAAGTCTCAAAGAGCATATCTACAGGGGGAGCATCAGAAAATGCTGATGGAGACATCATGGATCATGAGGGAGGATCCAGTTCTAGAGAACAACTTCCATCTGTAAGGAAGTGGACCACCAAATCATATACACCTGACTTAATAATTGGAGATCCTGAAGCAGGTGTCAGAACTAGAACTGCAACATCAAATAAATGTCTTTATCATTCCTTTCTATCTCAAACTGAACCAAAGAAAGTGGATGAAGCTCTTCAAGATGCTGATTGGTTGCAAGCAATGCAGGAAGACTTAAATGAATTTGAAAGAAATAAAGTCTGGACCCTAGTGCCTAGACCAAAGAACAAATCAATTGTTGGCACAAAATGGGTGTTCAGAAACAAAACTGATAGTGATGGCATAATTACAAGAAACAAAGCAAAGCTGGTTGCCAAAGGTTACTCTCAACAGGAGGGTATTGATTATGATGAGACATTTGCACCAGTTGCAAGATTAGAAGCCATAAGAATCTTTTTGGCTTATGCTGCTCACAAAAAGTTTAAAGTCTTTCAAATGGATATGAAAAGTGCTTTTCTCAATGGAGAATTGGAAGAAGAGGTATATGTTGAACAACCTCCAGAATTTGTAGATCCAAAATTTCTAAATCATGTCTACAGACTTGACAAAGCACTTTATGACCTTAAGCAAGCTCCAAGAGCATGGTATGAGACTTTAACTCAATTCCTTCTGGAAAGTGGATTTCATAGAGGTACAATTGATAAAATACCGTTCTACCTCAACCATGGAAAGGACTTACTTTTGGTACAGATATATGTTGATGATATCATATTTGGTTCTACAAATGCCAAATTCTGTGAAAGGTTTGCAAAGCTAATGCAGTCAAGATATCAAATGAGTATGATGGGTGAACTTAGCTATTTTATAGGACTTCAAGTCAAGCAAAATGAAGAAGGTACTTTCATAAATCAATCCAAGTACACCAGAAATTTACTCAAGAAATTTGGAATGCAAGACAGTTCAACTGCATCCACTCCCATGGCCACTGCAACCAAGTTAGATAAAGATACTGGTTCATTAGTAGATATTACTAACTACAGAGGTATGATTGGCTCTTTACTCTATTTAACTTCAAGTATACCTGATATCATGTATGCTACCTGTCTTTGTACAAGATTTCAGGCTGATCCAAGAGAACCTCATCTAATAGCTGTGAAAAGAATTTTCAAGTACCTCAAGGGTACAGCTGATCTAGGATTGTGGTATCCTAGAGAATCGGATTTTAAGCTAATAGGTTACTCAGATGCAGATTTTGCAGGATGCAAAATAGATAAGAAAAGCACTAGTGAAAGCTGCCAATTTCTTGGAGGCAGATTGGTTTCTTGGTTTAGCAAGAAACAGAAATTAATTTCCACATCAACTGCAGAAGCAGAATATATTGCTGCAGGAAGCTGTTGTGCATAGATTCTTTGGATGAAGAATCAGTTATTGGACTATGGGTTAGAATTTTCTAAGATACCTATTTACTGTGATAATCAAAGTGCTATTATTATGACAGGTAATCCAGTACAACACTCAATGACAAAGCACATCAGCATTAGGTACCATTTCATAAGGGAACATGTGATGAAAGGTACAGTGGAATTGTATTTTGTTCTAACAGATCAACAATTAGCAGATATCTTCACAAAACCATTATGTGAAGCTACTTTTACAAGACTGGTAAATGAACTTGGAATGGTTTCAGGTTCTTTCTCTAAATCTGCTTAGTTTTTGTTCTCATGCATCAGACTTTATGATCAGTGTTTACAGATTGTCTTATCTCCATGTAATATGTGCTTAAATTGTAATACATTAAATACTGATTGTTATCTGATGTGGATCTATATACTCTGATAGTGTTTTGAATGTTCTGTGACTATTCAATATAATGAGGATAACTGTGCTAGATGTTGACCTAGTAGTCTTTAACATACTAGAAATCCCATGTTTGAATTAGTTGTTTATGTGGAAATTCATTAACACAAGCAAATTCTGATGTTGAGCTTAGTCAAGTTTACTTTTTGTATCTTATTACTAAGTCACAAACTAGATTCTTGCTTCTTATCTGTCAAATTCTGATGTTAGTAAATCTTAAGGATGAACCACATGCTTGATAAGCCTCACTTATCTAAAGAAAAGAAAATTGAAGTTAGGTACTCCTTTGAGATCTAGAGTAAATATGTGGAAGGGAAGACCCAAGTGCATTGCTGGTATTAAGTAATATGCATTAGAAAAACAAATAAATTTTTCTTGGTGACTTTTCACATTCCTAGATTACTGGAGAAATACTCTGATAATAGCATAAATTCTGATAGCAGTTGTGACTCACTTACACTGAGAAGCCACTGTAAAAAGGAATTTCAAAAGATGCATAAAATGAGCACAAACAGTTGAGGTGGATTCTTGCATAAGTTTATTCTATAGTAGACTTCATTATTAATGACGGATTTTAAGCACTTTTTATAGTTATGCCTTATTTCTAAGATGTACTGAAGTTTATCACACACTATCACTCCATATGAATGATGAAAATTACTGTGGTGATTAAGTTGTTTTAGATAAACAGTTAAGTGTCATATGCATAAATTCTGAGGACAAGTTCTGATGGAAGTTCTGATAATTAAACTTTGAAGAAACAAGTCAGTATTTGTATGAAGAATCATAGATACAAACATTCACTTTTTGAGTACAAAAGCCATGTTCTGATGACCGTTAAAATCTGATAATAGTCAAGTTCTAATATTAAATCCTGATACAAACTCTGATGCTTACATGGCATTATTTATTTACTTGACTTATTTGTGGTAAATACTGTAACAGTCATATTTTATCAAAATATAATTAGGTGAGATAAAAACAGTCATAATCATTTAGTAAGTGAGAAGCGTGTTTTCCTTGAAACACTGCATGTGCACATTTATTACTGCTTATTACCCGTGCCCACTAATAATGTTTTGACTAATGATATGCTGCCAGGTGTCTAAAGTCTGTTCTGCTTCAATCATAACAGTTGTCAAAAAGAGAGTATATATATGGGAGTTAAAAGATTTTATAATCTTTTACCTACTTATTTTTCTCTAATCTCTCTTATTCTCTCTCTCACTAATATTCTCTGAAGCTATTTTCTTACAGGCCTTTTATCAAACACCTTGTGTACACCCTATTTTCTCACTTATTTTTCACA
The DNA here is from genome assembly GCF_009905375.1 of Apium graveolens. Classification (NCBI taxonomy): domain Eukaryota; kingdom Viridiplantae; phylum Streptophyta; class Magnoliopsida; order Apiales; family Apiaceae; genus Apium; species Apium graveolens. The sequence goes on from NC_133652.1 coordinate 254,553,923, forward strand.
GAAATAGCACCAAAAGACATCGTTTTCAATGGAGCTAAGTTTGTTCCTAACAATTACTCAGCTATTCTTAGCAAGGATGAAGCTCCATCAGAACTTCACTTAATCCAAGACTTTTTGTCTCGAAGTGAAATAGGTTATGCTTTGACCCAACCAGAAACACTCTCCGGAACTCAAGTGCTGGAGTTTTGGAGGAGTGGTGTGTATGATGATGGTGGAGCAAATGGGTCCCCTAGTATTATCTTCACAGCAGGGGAGAATGTACATGTGGTGACTGTGGCTACAGTTCACCAAGCACTACAATTTCCAGAAAACTGCACTTATTTAACAGTTGAGGAGCCAGCTCCTCAACGGCTAATGGCCAATCTGGGCTATGAGAAAAGTTTTTCAAAGCTTGGGCAGTTGAAGAGACCCTACATCAGGAGGGAATGGAGTTTCTTCTTTGACTGCATTACCAGAACTTTTGCAAACAAATGTTCAAACTTTGATGCAATTCCTATCCTAAGTCAGCAAATTGGGTATGCTCTAATGACTCAATCTCATTTTGATTATGCTACTGCTGTATTAGAATTCATAGGGGATAGGATGATAGAAGATAGAAATACTGTATATTTTGCTAGATTATGTCAACTTATTTACAGCTTTTATAACTCTGATGTACCCCAACTAGCAAGTGAGTTGATTTCACCATTTAAACTTGCTAAGAGAGCATTTACTGACTTATTATCTACTGATAATAAGAAAACTGTTCTAAGACCCCTCCAAATTCCACAATCAGTCAAACAGTTTTTAGTAAACTCTGACCCAGCCACATACACTGCTAAATATCCTGATGTCCAACCATCCCAACCTCCATCAGCACCTCCAACCACTACACAACCAACTCAACCTACCATTAGAACATACTTCCAACCAGCTCAATCCCAACAACAACAACCATCAGCACCTACCATCAGACCTTCATCCTCTAGGCCCAAAAGAGCAAAGTCTGTTCCTAAATCTCCACAAAGGAGAAGAAGGATGATTCTCAGGGATGAATCTGATAATGAAGAGGAGCAAGTACAGGTTCATGCATCAGAACCTGTGACTGTTGAAGCTTAAAATGTCAATTTTCAGAAAGAGATAGCAGCTGAAAAGGAAACTTCTCAGATAAATACTAAAGCTGAGGGTTCTGGTAATTTGAAGAGAAAGAGAACTATAAGTTCTGATGCTGATCAGGAAAATCCTTCACTATCTAGGAGATTAAAAAATATGAGGGCAGGAAGGCACATGGCTAAGCCTCCATCTGAGGATACTGAAGAAGCCGAGGAAGGGGATCAGGAATCTCTGATCTCAAAGCCAATTGTAATTGAATCTTTGCCACCTCCAACACAGGCTGAAGACACTGTTCATGAAATAGTGATCACACCTCCTGCCTCTCCAGTCAAAGTAACAACAGTTGAAGATTCAGGATTAAGTCCTGAAATTGACATCCATAGGCTACACATTCCAACTGTTCTTTATCTGGAAGCTCCAACAGCAGCTCAGCCATCTATAGTCAACTCTCTAATCTTAAATGCTGAGATACCATCTACACCAATTCTGGAGATAAATTCTAATGATCAGAATTTAGATGAAGCTATTGTAGAATCTCCAACAGCAACACACACACTTGTACTGTCAGAAGATAATGAGTCTTCTTCAAGTTCTGACGACAGTGTTTCTGTTGATACTCCAGCTCCCATTCTAGGAACGGAGGCATTTATTGAGAAGTTTGTTGAGCAAGATGTTCCTATTCCTTGGGAAGATACTCATAGAGGTGTGGAGTGGACCAAGAAGTGGAATGAAACTGATTTCATTCCGAGCTCTAAAGTTCTGACAGAGCATATTGCTAAGGCTGATGAACTGATGGCAAGTTCTGATTTTAAGACTCAACTCAAAGTCACAGCTCTAAGTGTCAAGACTCTTCAAGGTCAACACTCTACAACTCATGAAAAGGTTGACAAACTTCTTGAAAAGGCTGAAAAGCTGGATATGGAGACTAAGCTTGATAAAAAGAGGTTTATCAGACCTATTTCTGAGAAAGTGGAAGCCATTGAGAAGATTCAAGAACAGCAACAGGCCCAAATCACTGAGGTCCCGAATCAAGCTTCTCAAAAAGCTCAACTGGATGAAATTCTATCTTCAGTAGAACTTCTTCTCTCTCTCCTACTACCTAATGATGCCAAAAAGGGGGAGAAGGTAGTTAAGTCCAAATGCTCACCTACTCTAATACTGAAGAAGAAGGATGACAAAGGTGATGACCAGGGAAACTCTAATAAGAGTAGAGGTCATGGAAAAGATCAAGGTCAAGGGCAAAGCAGCAAGGTTTCTTCTAGGAAACTAATTACTGATGCAAGCAAATCTTCTACTCAAAAGAAGACAAGTTCTGAAGTTGCTCAAACTCAAAATATGATAGCAAGTGCTGATAAACAAAATATAATATCAAGTTCTGATAAGCAAAGTCTGATGACAAAGCTTGATGTTCTGATACAAGGTGGAAGTCAAAACTCTCAGAAGTTTTTACAAACTCTGAAGCTAAAGGGGAAGCAGACTACAGTCTACTACAAGGATCCCAAGATTCAGACACTTGATGAAGAGATTGCTAGAAGATTATTTCTGAAGCATAATCCTGGAATGGATTTAGAAAATCTCAAGGAGGAAAAAGCTAGATTTAAAGCTGAAAAGACAAATCTAAAGCCAAAAACTTCTGTTGCAAAGAAACATCCAAGGCCTAAGGAAAAAGGCCTTGTGATCAAGGAGAAATCAAATCATGAGGCATCAAAGCCCAAAATAAGATCACAGATTGAGACTGACCCCAAAGATAAAGGAAAGGGAAAAGTTGATGAACCAATAAAGCCACAGGAGATGAAAATTCCTCAAATCCTGATAAAACCTGTGTGCAAACTGGTTCAAGTTTATGATGATACTCTTGTTGAAGATGAAGATGTTCAAACTCTGAAAAGAAGGAAGATAACTGAAGAATCCAAGACAACCTCTGACAAAGCTCAAGTTGTTCAGAGTGAAAAACAGCAAGCTACAGCAGAAACAACAAGTTCTGATCAAGTCATCAAGACATCAACCTCTGACATAGCTCAAGTTGATTTAGACAAGATGAAAGTAGCTGACAAAAAGAAACTTATATGGAAAAATGTCAAACCATCAGATCCAAAGAAAAGCCAATTGCTGTTTGATTTCATGACTATTGGGTTAAATGCTAGAGAACCAAGAGACAGAGCAGGGCTAGGTTCTGATGAAGCTAAGATCAAGACAGGAGTTGAAGTTGCTACTAGAGATCTATTTCTATTGACTGACAGACCTCTTGAAGATGTTACACAGAAACACCTTGATAAGGTTATCTCTGTTCAAGTGGTACTGGATGCTCATGACAAGCACAATGTCAAAGAAAGTCTGATTCTATTTCTTGAAGATGGAAGGACATATCAAATGTCAGAATCAGATGTGCTAAACAAATCACTGAAAGAACTTCAATTCTTTCATTACCTTTTAGAGGTAAAGTCTGATATTACCAGGAGATGGTCAAATTTCATATTGAAGACCATAAGAGATAAAGCAAGAATTTTTGGTTCAAGGGTTACAGAATTCATTCCAAATATAGTTGAAGATGATGGAAGTGAAATTCCAATGAAGAAGGATTCTGCTAAACTTATAGTGATTTAGAAAGAGAAATGTATATGCTATAATGAAGATTCTTCTCATCCAAGGGTAATAAGACTGGGTGATGGTTTAGAAAGAAACCATATCTCTGCTCTAAGGACTACAATCTACCAGATTGGAAGTCAGAATGAAGAGATGAAGCAAGTCAAAGCTACACTATCTCAAGTCCTGAGGAATAAAGAAGAAAAGCTGATATCAAACTTTATCAAGAATGACTTTGGATTCAGATTGACTCAGTGAGATTGGTAAAAGCTACAAGGACTGTAAGTTGTAGTTAGTTATCTAGTTAAACTCTTATTTGCATTTGTACTTAAATGTTTTTGACATCATCAAATCTATTAACTTGTATATTTTGCATAATTTACAAGTTGGGGGAGATTGTTTGATATATTTGAGATGTCATGTCTAATATGATTTATGTTTAGTTTTCAGAACTTAACAACATGACATATTAGGACTTACTGAAATCAGGACTTACTGAAGTCAGAGCTTAATATCAGAACTTAAGATACATATCAGTACTTAAGTGCGGGAAGACTTTCAGTTAAGGAATGAAGCTGATTTACAGGAGACGATCGAGACTAAAATAATAAAAGATATGCATGGAAAGAGTTAGAAGACTAGAAGACTTGTAGAAGATATCTGATTTATATATTTTAGGAGACAGAATTATATTCCATATCAATTAGAAATTATCTTGTAAATGTGTACTATAAAAACACATACTTAGGGTTTACACTATATGTGTTATCATTATTGAGAAGATTATTCATTGTAACCTAGAAGATCTTAGTGATATTTGTTCATCACTGAGAGAGAACAACAGTTCTATTATAACAAAGTTTATTTGAATATACTTGATCTTTGTTACATACTTGTGTTGAAATCGATTTGATTGTATAAACACTATATTCAACCCCCTTCTACAGTGTTGTATGACCTAACATATACCATGGTTCCCTTTTTCACTAAACAATCAATTTATTTATTTATCACTCTAAAACTTAGAAGTTATAATTTATTTACTGAATCATTCACTTTGTGATTGCAAGAAGGTTGATATCATTATTCAACTATGAGGATTTTGAAGAAATTTCAATTTGCTTATTCCAGAAATAATTTTTAATAGTATCATTCAAGTGACAGTATTTGTTATTCCAATTGTAACTATTAGTTATACTCTGTTTCTATGAATTATTATCCATGTTTTTTGATACTGATCCTTTATTAATGTGAGCTTTGCCTAGACATATACATACGACTTTGATTTTCAATAATTACAGAGTAACCAATTTATCTTCTATTAATGAATCATGGTAAAACCATAATTTTATTGTATTATAGTTCTTATTTATCATGGATTCTGTCATACACCTTTTGTGTTACATTCAATGTCCTTTTTGGACATAAACGATTTAGTGGAACATAGTCGATAAATTTAAAAATTCTAGCATATAGGACATTTTTTAAGTATGACAAATTAATTTTAACATTATACAATTTTATGTGTTTTTTAACCTGAATATACTCAAAGTAAGCTCCTTAATTTTTAAATCCTGCACAACATGATATATGACAATCGTATTGTGATGACTCTTACATATTTATCTTAATGTTGGTTTGTTGAGGAATGTGATAAGTGTTGCCAAATATTTTGTGATTGATACGGAATGACATAGCCTATCAAAATTAGGCTAACTTACTGCAATCAAGATGACAAAATATTCCAAAAAAAATGTTGTGATTGAGTATCTTTACCATATTCAAACCCGATCCTCTTCAACTAAAAGAATACTATATATTCACTATCTTGGACAGTTGTTTTATACTCAACTTGCATAAGAACATCCAGGTTTGTAATCATTATCTTCAATTCCAACAAAAAATTACTATACATAATACATTCTCTTATTAAAATTTGACCATCTTTGATCCAGATATGGAAGACCATCAGCATTTGTCCGACCTGAATCTCACTCAAGTTGCCTGGACGTTGAAAGTTAGAGTGACACGAATGTGGAGATCAATTAATGGTCTTGGAGAGGTCTCGAGGCACAATCTTATTTTGCTGGACTGTGAGGTGTGTTTGATATTTATCTGTTGCAATGAAAATATTGTACTCTAGTTGTATTTTTATATCCATTAATGATGCTTAAATTCTGTTTCGAGTACAGAATACACACATGGTTGCAGTTGTGTCACCTGCTATTTGGAATCAATTTGCTGGACTGTTGAATCCAGGAACCTTATACTTTATAAGGAACATAGGTGTCATGCCTATAGCTAGTATGTACAGGCCTGTACGTTCCACATTCTGCATACGGTTCCTTCCCATCACTATTCTGGATGTGGTTCCGTTGGATACTCTCATGATTCATCACTACAAGTTTGAATTGACTCCTCTGCCAGCTATAACCAACACTTTTTTGAATTATAATGAAGATGAGATGCCTGTTTATTCCACAGGTACAACATTTTAAACGCTCACATATAGGAATTATAAACTTCTCATCCTGATTAATTATAATATATAAACAGATGTTATTGGTGTTGTCGAGGACTTAGAACCAATGCGAACAGTCCTGAGCAGGTTTGGTTCAAGGGTTATAGTGCGCTTCAGACTAAACGATGGAGAGTAAGAAATCCTATATTATATTTATCTAATCCGGATGAGTACAATATCACCGTCTAACATTTTTGTTCTTCAAGGTCAAATTCTCATGTTCATATTTTATTTTAGGACATCGCACCGTGTTCATTTAGTGGGTAATTTACCACCAAATATTGAGTCTTTATACTAGGATATAGGAACAGACTTGAAAATTGTTATCCTTGCATCTGTCCGCATCAACATTTACCATGGTGAATTTTTCTTGCTTTCCTGCATTTAATTTTTTTTATTATGAACCAAATTTTTTCACTATACTATATTTCATGGAAAGCAATTCTAACGTCATTTCATTTATCTATTTCAAAAAGGCATAATTCGTATAGGAAATCTACTTCAACAAATATCTTTATCAATATTGACTATCCTGATGTCGCTGCCTTGAGACAGAGGTGCGCACATTGTGTGATAATTTAGAATTTAATATTTTATAATTAATATTCGTACTCTAATTATTGTGTTCCACGTGTTATGTAGGTTGCTCAATATTCATAATTGATGCATGAGTCGCTGCAGCAGGACGTTTTTATGATATGCAAGAGCTTATTATTTTTACGTAAAATAGAGGGGTTTTGAGATGTGAAATAAGCGTGCTCATTGCTTTCGAGCAATGTTATTTATTGTTTTTCCGAGTGTATGTTTGTGGGGATATTAGAATTACGTATTATTTATTAAATAAATTGATAGCATTATGCTCGAGCATTTTACACTTTTTAAATTAGTACTTCTATGTTTAGAATCTTATAATATTATAAATTTGGTAGCATTATGCTGGAGTATTTTATACTTTTTAAATTAATACTTCTTTATTCATAATTTTATAATATTACATTAAAAGAGAACATGACATATTTATCCATATTAAAATTAAAGTCACATATATTGGAATTAAGGGATAAATTTAATATGACATTAAATGTGAATCTTAAAATTAATGACTCTGTAATTGTAATTGAAACTACTAATTTACTACAAAATCCAAGGAATTCCTAAAGTCAGGCAAAGTAAAGTAAAATGTGCCGAAACCATTTTAAGGCAGTTTGCTTTATCTGGATTTTTTACGGCAAGTATGTTGTATTTTTTTTTTGTTTTTAAAATCTCAAAATCAACGTTATTTGTATTTTTTTTGCTTTTCGTTTTTTCTCTTTTTCTCCTTATATTTTTTTCTATAAATTACATTAATATATTATATTTTAATATAAGGATGATTTTGTATTTTTTTTTATTTTGAAAAAAAATCTTGCAAAATATTGAATTATATATAGTATTCACTTTATGTCTTTTAAAATTATCAATTAAATAATACGCTTAGTCAGTTTTGTTGCAACACCTTTAATCACATTGTCTACTCAAAACTTGAGAAATAAATATGTTACGACACAAGAAGTAAAGAGACTCTTTCCAAATTGGTTATGTACAAAGACACTCAACTATGTCTTGGTTGTAACACTTTTTGTTATTGTTTATCTGTCTAGATACAATAAAAAAACATGATGGATGTAATGAAGGCTCTACAATAGGTGTAAGGAGAACTGCTTTTGGAGATATTGTCATGATAAACTACACCAGTCCTAGATTTTATATTTTTTTCCTTCTTATTAAAAAAATCAATTTGGTAAAGTTAGATTAAATCAAAATATATGTTGAAAAAAATGTAATTCCCAGAGAAGATACAAATAATTAGTATCTTCAAGATGATTTTTTTACAAATAAATTTAGATTACTATGTCATGTAATTAGTAGACAGTCTAGAAAAATAAGTTCAGATTTTTTGTTCTGTGAAATTTAAATCTGGAAATTGAATTGTAATGACGCCAAGATTTAGTTTTATTTTATTTTATTTTTGGTACAAAAATATTGATCAATATTAATATTACGGGAATAAGTAATTTGTAGAAAAAATATTGAAAGACAAATATTGTATGTAATTACTTTCTTTCATGTTTAGATTAATTTATTATATGATTTTTTTAGTTTATTTTCTTATATGATTTATACGATTTTTTATACGCAAAATATGTTTTTGAGAATAAGTACATAAAATCAATATATTTATAGTTTATTCCTCGAGAAAAATAAAATATATTAAACACAGAAGGAATATGAAAAGTTAACAATCTTTTGTCCAAAACAACTGCAGATCATCAGTGTTAATTAAGTCCTTACGCATTCCCTTTCTCTTAAACTCAAAAGTAACAGGTTAACTACATTTTCCAGCAAAGCTTTCTCAAATGGCTGATCCAACTATTTTCAATATTTCACTAAAGTTGATCATACTTATTTTTTCTCACCTCATTTTCCAGACAGAAAGCTTCAGTTTGTTCGTGAAACTTTTGTTGATATGGGAGCGTAAACAACCAAAGAAACATATCAAGTATGTCCTTGAAGCTCTTGACTGAGATAAGCTATATGACTTTCATCAGCATCAGATGGAAGTTACACGTGACCAGTTCTACGGCTTCGTTTCTTATTGTGTTAGACACGATGTTCATCAGGCAAGCTTTTTAAACTCATCTCTCAGGCTGTTGCAGAGGAATAATGTTGATTTTAATCTTGAGGTTTTATCAGTACTATCTTCTAAATATTTCCCATCCAGATGTGCTTACTTTTCTTTAAGGCATTATTTAGACCAGCTGAATTAGATAGTACTGCTGCTGAAATGTATATGATAGTCATCAATACTGCATGAGAGGAAGAGTGAAAGAGATTATTACTCTGTACTCAAACATGTATGATAACATTGCTGGAAATGATGTTCTGCTACCAGCAAACAAATTATGTCCAAATGCAAGGAGTACTAAACTGTTCCACCTGGAAGGTGGACCTCCGTTTGAGATAGACTTGTGGAATTCACTTTACACTAGAGCTGTCCAAGGAAACTATCAGGAAGAAGGCGACTTATGGCCAGAGGGTTTGAAGATGACGCATATTTGGAACTCAAAATGTCACAAATACACTCTTCAACTGATGCTTTTCAAGATTTTACTTTATGCTATGAATTATTAATTTAAGTAATGTATTTGTGTAAACTTCAATTGTTCTTATGTATCTCGAATTTAAATCCATGCATCTATACGCGCCATCTTCTATAACCTTATTTTGATTACAAGATTCTTGATGTGTTGTGCATTCATAGCTTATAGTTGAGTTTTGGAGTTAATACATCTTTCACAAATGTGCCAAATTATGACAATGCTATCAATGTCTGCATTGTTTAAAATTATAGGTTACAAAGGTTGATTTGGTTCTTCCTAAAAGCTGTCTTAAAAAGGTACTTGATTGACAGTTATCCTCAAAACTAATTTTAGAAGGTGTTTTCACTTAAGAAGTTCTCTTAATTTAGGTTGTAAAAGGTGAAGAAACAAATTCAGATTTGTAGTCATTTTCCATGGAATTATACCTATGACATACCCTCTGTCTAACACATTTTCAAATGAACTGAATATAAGAGTTTCATTTGGTTTTAATTTTTCCCAATAATGTTTTTCAGTCGCATGACTGTTTTTATTCGTTTCCATGTCTTGCAGGTGAATGTGTTTGACTCATGAGAAGGTTTACTAACTACTTCTAATTTACTTTCCTCAATTGACATAGTGAAGCAGTATGGTGTTGGTAAGAAAGTTACTTCCGAGTACAATGCGTGGTTAGAACTAAAACTGATGGTGCACATGGTAAACTAACAGCGCTACAGTGTTGTTGTAACATGTTGCATAAATTTTGAAATCACAGATCTGAACTATGAGCCGCGACATCAGTTATAATGTAAGTTTGTTTTGAACATTGCCATTATTTTGCTGGCATTCATTACTTTGATATTTATATATAGTTGTCTGAATTTACATATTTTGTGATCACAATTTCCAATCACATAAACAACTGCATGTTCGAAATTTTGATAAATAAAGTTTGTGCTAAACTAATTATTTACTTGGTATTGAAGAAAGTTATTTAATTCCTGAAAAAAGAAATTCAATCATAATTACTAATTCATAAACTATTAAAATAGGTTTTGTTTTATTTCTAATAAAAACAGCTAATTGATAAACTTTTAGTAGTACTAATAATAGATATTATTCTATTAAGCTTTTAATAGAAAAGTTTCAATGTAACTGTATATGTATCTGAATTTACCTTAGCTTTCATCATATGTAGTTGAATTTTACATAATATAATCTTCTACAATATATAATTTTACATTGCCTATGAACAATGTATTTTAAAATTGTTTTTCTAATGGAATACTAAACGTTCAATTGATTAGATGATGTGAGAAGAAAATACTTTTATTTCTATAATTTTTTCAACATAATAATTATCTTTGGAATAGACAAATCTCCTCAACTCTTCTATCTTTTTTTTAGTTTTGTAAAACTCTTCAACTATTTAGAGCAGACACATCTATTGAATTCTTTTCTTTATATACTACCAACAATTATTTAATAATATCTCATATAATCAAATTAAACCCATAAACAGTTAACTTTTGTTTTATACATTTAGGTAGAATGGAACATGTTGAGCGTGTATGACAATTTCCTCCTAATGGTTGGGTGAAGATCAATGTCCATAGTGAGTTTATCCAAAATGCTCCTAAAGGCGATAATAGAAATGGTATTGGTGTTGTTGTAAGAGATGCAGGAGGTCATCTTCTCAGACTTACTTATGGCACAATTCCAGGACTTACAATTTTGAATAGTGTATTATGGGCTATTTTATTAGGCATGCGCCATGCATTCTAGGATTCTTACGAACGGGTTATCATTGAAATCGACAATATACAAGCATACCGAGAATGCAAATATTACAAAGAAGAAGGGATTACACCACATTCAGACAGACTTTTAGACTTATTCTTTCAAGGCTTACTGATAAGAACATCCGTTATGAACTTAATTTGGTTCATCCTAATAGGAATGCAGTTGCACGTCGTTTGACAACACTTGGAAGACAGGATTCTCATGACTTTCGAACATTTGATAGGCCTGTTGCAGATATACAAAATTTCCTAAACATGGATTTAGGTATTGGGCCAGAGCAAGCAAGATTTCAGGACTTTGAAGTTAATGATCCCGAACCAGCAATTGATGGTCAGGTTGTGCAAGTTTAAAATTCTTTCAATGTATGTGAATGTGATATATGTCTATCATGTAAGGAAGACATATTTGTATATAGAATAAACTACATTTTTAATTATTGTTCAATGTATATATATATTTTTAAACATCCACAGTAAACATAACATGACAGTAATCCAACATAAACAATCAATCATATTTGCAATTATTACATAAAAACGTTTATTACTATCCTCCAAGTAGAGGAAGTACAATACATCATCACAACATATCGACTACAACATAATTTATATATTTCGAGTATAATCATCTAATAATATATGAAGCTTTCCACTTTCTTCTATCAACATAGCAGCATGAGCATTCAAATTATTGAGATGTTCTTTCCATCCATCACCAAAATTTTCAAATGCACTTACCATTTCTTCTGTGTTCTGTTTGAATTTGTTCTCATGACCATGTAGAGATGTGGACGTATCACCTAGGAATCTGCGTGAATCTACTGTATAAGAATGTGGAATTTCAGTACTACTTTGTGATGACTCTCCACGTTTTTTCCTTGATCCATTCTTCAGAGGACTTTATATTTCGCTGTGAAATATTGAAACCGAGTCCATTAAATTTGTAATATAAAGCAATATAAATCATAAAAATAGATAAACATTTGAATATTACTTGAATTGCTCCTCAAGGCCAATAGAACGAGCAAACAATTCAGATTGCCTATTTTCCATTATAGCATACATCTTTGAGTAAAAAATCTTTGTTTCTTCCATGTCATTATTGAATTCTGCGCACGCTATAGCCAATTTTTGCAACTCTTGCTCCATTACATTCTTTATGCCTGACCATCTCTTCCTCTTCTCACTTCTTGAAGTCATTTTGTAATCTGTAATATACATCTAAATTTTAAAAACACCCAAAGGTATATATACATGTGAGTATGGCTGGTAGTTTTTGGCAGTTATTTTCTGATAAATTTAACAGTTACCATGATCTGTAATAACCGAATGGTAGTTAACAATTTGAATTTTTTTTCCTGTTTTCAATTGTCATGTTACTCTGATTTTGTGATGTGTCCTTAAGGAATATGTTGATTAGGTCCTCATTATGAGAAGATACTTTTAAAAAGGTTTACTAAAAAATATTTTACATGTGTTGGTACATACTGTGCATATTCACATACTCATTCTTTTCCTCATGTTTGGAGATCGTCACTTCTACTGCAAAAGGATATCAATCAGGATCATTACATTGTTTTGGATTACTCATGCATCAGCCTATGAATGCGGCTAAGTGTATGCATCAGAGTTTCTCAGCAGTAGGAATGTAATTAGCATGTGAATATGCATCCTATTTTATGTATCCTACTATTTTTGACAATTATCTATTATGGTTGGATCTATTATATCTTGGAAATTATATTTAAATACTATCCGCTTTAATCTTTACATACATTCGGTGATTTTCTTAAACTGGAGTGTGTTCACACATACGTGCAGCCTATTAAGTCAGAAACGTAAAAACAAAGCGATTGATTACATCCACTTAAAACATGAACAATTTTCATACATTATGCTGTAAATATTTAAATGCAAAGTTATACAAGTCATGCATTCAAATTACCACAATAATCCAACACAAGATTTAAAAATTGTTCATACAAATCTGGAAAATAGGTCTATGGATATCAGAATCCAACAAAACGCCATTTTAACAGTAAATAAATTCCAAATCCAAATATCAGACATTCAACATTGTTGACAGTCTTCAATTACGGGGATTAACTTCAATATCAAAGGTAGGAATTTCTTCGTCTTGGCGCAATATGAATCGTAATTCATCATCACACTTGAGCTCCCTCTCCCTAATAAATTTACTCCACCCACCAGAAAATCTGGCTTTGCGATCATTCAAGACAATTTTTATGTCCCAGGTTGATTGTCCAGTTCTGAATTTGACATATTCGCCACTCTTCCAATCTCGATTATGGAACTTTATGTTTGTAGGTAGGTGTTGTATAAGGAGTATATAATTAACAAAGGACTGTTAGCGTGTACGCAGTCATTATCAAGCAATTTTTTTAAAATTTATGCACATTTTTTGTTTAAAATAACAATAGAAATGAATTATTAACTACTGCTTACCACTCCGTGGCATCTGTTGTTAAGGTTGCTCCCAAAAATCTCTTAGAGAACTGATATATTTCTTCTTCCAGCATTTGCGCTTTGGTCTGGTTACCGATCATATCAACATCTTCTCCTACATTAACAGTCCCAGGAACTTTTGCAACATCTTCACTGATTGCAACATCTTCCTCTAGTAGCATTTCGACTTCATTAACTTCAGTGTTATTCACTGGTGATATTTAAAACACAATGTGAGTCTAATGTATAAACCTACTACATCCGCCAACAAAAAGGATACAAGATGTCAGTTAAATTTTGTTTACCACTGTGATGATATTTATTTGGACACCAATCCTCGAAAGTAACTGTGCAAGCATCTTTTGATGCTTTTAGTTTTTGCGCTGCGACCTTGCATCTCCATTCCATCCATCTGAAAAATGCGTCCGTAAAACCCACATTTGGCATCAAAACTAAAATGCAGACTATCACATTCCATCAATCCAAAGTATGTTATCAATTTTTTTTAAATCATATATGATTCTCAACTTCTTATTATATTTTATTTTCCATCTCAGCCCATTTATTACAATGCTTTTAATTCCACAAAGAGCACGTTCCGTCTCTTGGCCTAAGAGCATAAGCAAAACCTATTTGAGCAATCAAACAAATCTATAATCATTAATTTTGATGATCATAATTCAAAATTTTCTTAAATAAATTACACTAAACTTACGACATGTCCGTGCTTTATTGCTCCAATGTCCAGAATTTTAAAAAATGATCTTCTTCCTATTTTCTCTCCTGAATTACAATTCCAAGTAACTGTGTCAGTTTACCAAATTTTTTTATCAAAACGACTCTGATCATATGCATCACTCATTAATAGGCAATTAAATTAGAAAATACCTGCTTCCTTCTCAGATTGTATAAGTTGTTGTTTAAACACACAAATGTTGACAATATTGGAAGATGCTTCCCTCAAATTGAAGCCAATAACATCTCCAGCAAAAAGCTCTGTATCCGAGACACACGCTTCCCAACTACTTACAAAGTGACACGTATCACCATTCCATTGCAGCTGAATATCCCATTCTCTGACCCCAAAAGTTAACTGAATAGTCTTCATACCTTTCCATTTTTTACATAGCTCATCCAATACAGCCTGCATTTTAAAGGAAAGTTTAGACTTAATTATTTATAATACGGAGCACAAACAAAGCGAGATTACATATAGCCTTATATGTTTGGAAATTTGAGATTGTATACTCACCGATTTTCGCATAAATATTTCAGTCCCAATTCCTCTGACCTCAATCAAGTATTCCTCAGGATTGCTTCTTACAGCATTATGAGTGAATAGTCCTAAATATTTTTCAGTTTCTAACTCGTCTGTACTATGAATAATTTCATGAAGTTTTGGATCATCCGAGTGCTCATTCATGAAATAATCAAGGGGGTCAATTGTTGGAGTAAAGCTTGTACTAGCCAAATTGTTGTAACAGTGAACGGTGAAGTTTCCATATCCATATACTCAAATATCAGAATAGAGTACATTTTTAATCCATGCAACCTAAGAAATTCAACCATACCACATATTTTTTCCTACGCATATCTTACACCGCATTCCACAATATAGTCTTACACCTTAAGTGCAAAAAATGGTCAAGTTTGCAGCCAAATTTCTGAATGAAAGTATTTGGAAGTCTCTAACAAGATATAGCAAAATCTGTTAGATGGTTAAAATTACTCATGGATGGAATTTATCTAATTCAACTAATAATAGAAACACTTACAAATGTCCCTTCTTCATCGGTCTCCACATTTGCAGAAATAAAGGTCGCCAATGGCTTCCGACCTTGACCTGAAAGTAATGTACGACCAAACCTTCATTATAACTAAATATGATTACTGTTGCTAAAAATATTATAATTGATTTCTACTTACCCATGTCCCATTCAATGCCATATGAAAGGAATTTTCCCTTTATTTTCTGCAAATCAGGGTAATATATCTTTAGTAGTAATTGATAATTGTGCGTAACTAACATAACACATTAACCTAATACTACTCAATATCTAACTTCAAAAAAATATTAGCCTAATAATATTTGTGAGAAACATTAAATCATATTTTGTCCAATCAGAGAGGTTGAAACCCTATGTAATCTGGTTTCATCAATAATCCTTACGATTAATTCACAAGTTACTCAGGATATATTATAGATCTTAAAATTAAGTCTGGGAAAGATCATGAAGTTGTCATCTAAACTTAGATCAGGTACATACTTGAATAATCCTAAAACAAGTTAAAATCATACATTCTACATAACTCAACTATCACGAATTCACCATATAAATATTTGTTAGCTTCTTCGACATGAATGTTACAGAGCACTTAGAGAATTTAAAGTCCTTTTCAATAACATGCAGAGCTGTGTCAATTGCAAACTTGCCATTATATAAACCCTAACTAAAACATAATTTTGTAATTGACACGGGGATATTTAACTTACCTCCATCTACATCTGATCCATCTTTCTACTTTACGGTGAATGAGAGTTTGAAAACCACAGTCTACACAAATACAAGATGATTCTACCTAATTAGTACTTTGTTCTCCCTTTAATAACCTTTAAAAACCAATTTAATAATATACTATAAATTATTATCATAGATTTATTGATAATATTTTATAGTCCCGCTATTATTGGGTAAATTTTAAAAATAAAATTTATTTATTAAATGTATAACCTCCGCATCATATATAAATACTAATTCCTAATTAATACTTTTATTTATTTAAAATATACATGTTTCATCTAATCGTTGACAAATACAAAGTTTCAGGTCTATAATTTATTAAGAAAAAGAGGTTTTTAAAACAAAATTAGAGAAATAATACAATATAATATTTTACATCTAATCAAGTCTAACCGTAAACTAATTAACAAAGTTTCATAAGACAAAGTTAACGAAATTAAACCATAAAATTTCGCGTAAAATGCAACACAGTTAACAAAGTACACTTTAAATCTAAAAAGAGGTACATTAATTTTTTTCTTCATTTGCTCAGTTACATTAAAGAAATTTATATAATTTAAAATATTTTTACATATTTACAACAAATATTTTCCCCAAGATAAATGTTATTGACTAAATTCAACCTTTTTCAAGAGTGAATAATTATTGCCAAAAGTTTTAACGTATGCACGAAAAATAATTTTACATGATATTTTATAAGTAAAATTTGGTTTTGGGAATACGTTTTATATTATATTTATAAATATATTTTTGGATTACTTGTGGATAATATTTTAAATTAAATTAATTGTAAAACATGTATCTAAATAGAAAATAAATGCCAATATTTAAATTTATTACTAGACATATAATAAGTACATACAAAATAATATATTTATACTTTTTTCTCCAGACAAGAAAATTATATTATACATGTACGAAAGATGAAAGATTCACAACCTTTTGTCCACAACAAGACTTTACGCATTCCTTTTCTCTAAATCTCAAAGGTACCAAGTTAACTACATTTTTACCAAAACTTTCTCAAATGGTGGATCAAACTGTTTTCACTGTTTCACTAGAGTTGATCACTCTTCTTTTTTCTCACCTTATTTTTCAGATAGAAAGCTTCAGTTTGTTTGTGAAGTTTTTGTTAGTATGGGAGCGTAAACAACCAGAGAAACATATCAAGTATGTCCTTGAAGCTCTTGATTGGGATAAGCTATATGACTTTCATCAGCATCAAATGTAAGTTACACGTGACCAGTTCTATGGCTTCGTTTCTTATTGTGTTAGACACAATGTTCATCAGGAAAACTTCTTTAACTCATCTCTCACACTGTTGCAGAGGCATAATGTTGATTCTAATCTTCAGGTTTTATCAAATCTATCTTCTACATATTTCCCATCCAAATTTGCTTACGTTTTCTTTAAGGCATTATATAGACCAGCTGAAATAGATAGTACCGCTACTGAAATGTATATGATGGTAACCAATATTGATATGAGAGGAAGAGTGAAAGAGATTATTACTCTGCTCTCAGACATGTACAATAACATTGCTGGAAATGATATACTCCTCCCAACAAACAAAATATGTCCAAATGCACGGAGTAATAGACCATTAGACCTGCTAGATGGACCTCCGCTTCAGGTAGACTTGTGGAATTCACTTTGCACTAGAGCAGTCCAAGAAAACTATTAGGAAGAAGGTGAACTATGGCTAGAGGGTTTGAAGATGGCACATCTTTGAAACTCAAAATATCACAAATGCACTCTTCAACTGATGTTTTTAAAGATTTTACTTTATGCAATGAATTATTAAATTTACGCAATGTAATTGTGTTACCTTCAATTGAACCTATGTATCTAGAATTTTTATCTAACTATCTTTATCCCATATTTTTATAACCTTATTTTGATTACAAGATTCTTGACGTATATGTTGTGCATACCATGTTTTTGGTTTACGGACACATTTCTAGCTTATAGTGGAAGTTTAAAGTGAATACATCTTTCACAAATGTGTCAATGTTTGACAATGGAATCAATGTCTGTATTTTTTAAATGTTATCACTTGCATCAGCCTCAAATGCAAGTTGTGATTTACCTATTCTATTATTTCGAGTCATACTGTGTTAGTCACAATATTCATCAGGACAATTTTTATAAGTAATAGATGTGACTGTTTATCAAGTATAATATGCAATTTCATCTTCATGTTTTCTGAAATGTATCTAATAAGAAGATCTTAAAAATCACAGGATATTAATGGTCTTCATTTTCACCATACTGAGCATGTTTAGGCTGTTTAGAGACTAGCTGTTTCATTCTCATTCTTGATCAACATTTGTTTAAACTGACCAGCTAAAATAAATAACACCTCTAATGAAATGTATAGTACTGTCACCAATACTGATATAAGAGGAAGAGTGGAAGAGATGATTTCTCGGCTTTCAGATATTTATGCTAACATTTGTGGATATCATCTGCTAATACAAGAACCTGCTATATGGACCAATGTTTAATATAGTCATCTGAAACTCCCTTTGTACTATAGCAGATCATGGACATTAGCATGAAGCTCATGAAATATGACAGGTTTGGATAATGGTACATCTCAGGAACTCAGATTGTCACAATTGCAGTGTTTGACTTATGCTATTGAAGATTTAACGTCATTGCTATAAATTCTTATATTAGAAAAATGAAGTTTTATTATCTTAGGTATAACTTATGATCTCAGGTATCTATCTATCTATATGCTATGTTTTATAAACTTTTTATAAGAAGATTGTTGACATGTATACTGTGCATAACATGTTTTGGTTATACAACAAAATTGTAAGCTAATAGTGGTATATTAAATTTTCTAAATCTATTTCAAATGTAATCTTTCTCAAATGTAATTATTTTCTAATGTAATCTAGCTCAAATGTAATCCTTTTCAGGCTGGTTATGCTATTGATGTGCTATTGATGTGCTATTGATGCTATTTATGTGAACATGTTATCAAGTACAAGGAGACGCCGAGTAATATTCAACACGTAATGTTGTCTTACTGTCAATAGAAAAATTACGTAATGTCCTATTAGCTCAAATTTATTAAATATATTTTCCCATCATATGTGAAAAGGATATTCGCATAAAAAAAATTCGTTAAAAGAGTAATGTTGTGTTAATGTTCAACTGAAAAATTACGTAAACATTTCTCTTTATATTATTTAATAAATTTTTAAAAAAAATTAATTTATTTAGCGCGCGTAACGCGGACAAAAATCCCTAGTAATATAAATATATATTTTATCTACTACACAACAATCTTCTTTTTTTTTACAGGCACACCAATCTTCTTTAAACGTACCCTTTTTGAAAAAATTAATAAAAAACTCTATCACTTCAAAATAAAAAAATACACATACAAAAACTTACACCTTCATCACTCAACGTAACAAGGGGCTAATTTGTACATTCGAGTAATATAAAAAGGAAAAGAAATGAGAAAAATAAAGTAAAATGATCCGAAAAATACTGGGATCGGCGTAAATATCAACGGTGAACTGAAAAAAAACCGACCGGCGACTCGGCCTCGATATTTCCTATATAAACCCATCCACCCCCTCTCTATCCTCACCATCATATTTCCATCTCTCTCCCCATCTCTCTCCTCTCCTCTCTCTCTCCCT
Organism: Apium graveolens; assembly: GCF_009905375.1. Classification (NCBI taxonomy): domain Eukaryota; kingdom Viridiplantae; phylum Streptophyta; class Magnoliopsida; order Apiales; family Apiaceae; genus Apium; species Apium graveolens. The sequence continues at coordinate 254,573,693 of NC_133652.1, forward strand.
ATCTCTCTCTCAAAACCTTGCTCTATTACACACTCTTATAATTTTATTAAATCTATTGTAATTTAATTATTATTATAAAATAATAAATAATCTAGAGACTCACATCATATATCTAGATTCAATTCAAGTTAAAAGGTAAACCTAACTCATCGTCTTCAACCTATACATACACACTTTTTGTACGTCTATATACTAATGACGGCTAATTGTTTTGCGATTTACAGATTGGATTAGACTTTGGCACTGATTTCAATTCAACACCTGGTAATCGTCGCGAATACATCTGATCTTTTGAAACTATAATTGATTTAATACGTACGAGTGTTGATTATGTCTGTAATTGATTGAACACAGTGCTGTGAATAATCTAGGGTTTGAATTTGGGAAATTGATTAGGTTAAATAAGTGGAAGTGAAGCTAATTGAACGATTGGATTGGGGGGAGTTTGAATATTGAATAATTAGGGTTCGGATCTTTTTAGGGTGGCTGTTGAATTTGAGTTTTTGATGTAATTACGATGTAATTAGGTTAACTATTATCGTGTTTATGTTATGTGTGTTTTGCTTGCTTATGGTTGGTGCTAGTTTGAATGAATGGTTTCAGTTTATATGTATTTCGATATCTGGTTTTCTTATGCTTGTTTACGATTCTTTTGATCTGTAACATTGAGGGCCTCTTGGAAATTAGTACAGATTTTTACTTAGTTTAGGTTAGGATGCTAGGTGATATAGTCTTCTTGTGTATGTTACATGCCTTCGATGAGTGTCAGTGTTGTAGAGATTTTCTCGATTGTGTAGCATGTGCTAATATTTTGCTTTAGTTGGTTCCTGCAATCGGGGCATTGTGTTTCTTGTATGTTTTATGTTTCAGAGTATACTTGTTTTGTGCTTTGGTCAGTGTTGTTGAGTGTTGTAGGATTCTCTCCATTGTGTTAATTTTTTGCTAGTTGGTTCGTGCAGTTAAGGAATTGTTTTTGTTGTATGTTTTATGTTTCAGAGTATAATTGTTTTGTTTTAGGGTCTTTAATGGATGTTGTATCATTAACTGAATTATGTAAGTTACAGTGGACACCCTTACTTGAACATATGTTAATGACATTGGTTTAGATACCATCCTCATCAGTCTGTGTGTCATGTATGTTCTTTTTGCTAGATATAAATTGTATGTGAGAGGTGAAACTGTTCTTATATTTGGTGCAGTGTGTGTATGCATTTATATATGAGATGGGATCTAGAGGAAAACCAATATTTGATCTTAATGAACCCCCTGCTGAAGATGAGGAGGAGAATAATAGTTTCTTCTGCTTCCAGCCTCAACCTGCAGTTCCTTCTTCCAGTGCACATACCTCTGATGTATTCACGGCATCCAGCAGCTCCCAGATAATAGTGAATAACCACGCTTTCTCCCATGCATCTTCTGTTTCAGGATTTCAGCCGTTTATTCGTCCAAAAGGTGCTCAAGCAGCCGAAACTGGTGGTGATCAGAAGAGTCTAAGAGATATGAACTTAGGTAGTGCTTCGTCCAAGTCAAGTAATGGTGATGACAAGACAGTGTCACATCTAGTGTCAGAGTCAGTGGATGATCAAGTTGAAGTTAAAGAAAGCCTTGCTGACAGAAATGGAATAGTTAAAGAAAGGTCAATTCCTGGTGGTAACAAAGATGTTGAGATGAAGCCAGCCGCTGAGATGGTAAATCATGGGGATTCTGGTCCTGTAGTTGAAAAGGTCTCTTACAGTGCTGCTGACACTATTCAGGATAAATACAGCAACACCGCGTTATTTGCATTAGATACAGATTCAAATGATGGGAAACAAAGTCAAAATGTAAAAACCAACTGTAAGCCTGATAATTCAACGAATAGTCAGGAAGAATCTGCTTCGGTACCAAAACAAAGAGAGGTTAAAGGTGCTGAAGCAATTCATGCACTTAAGTTAGCAAATAACTCCGGGAAGAGGCCTAAGGTTGACCAGCACAAGGAAGCTATGCTTGGCAAGAAGCGAAGCAGGCAGACCATGTTTCTGAATCTTGAAGATGTCAAGCAGGCTGGTGCTATCAAAAGCTCGACTCCTCGAAGGCAGAACTTCGCACAGTCTACTACGACACGTACTGTGAAAGAGATACGTCCTCCATCTTTTGTGCCTCCTGCTCCTACTGGCGATAAAGTGAACAAGGACACCAAGCAGGTTAATTTATTAAACAATGAAGGAAGCAATTTAGTTGATTCTAATGATCCCAAGTCTGAATGTGATGGTGACATGACTTCTGGAGCAGCTTTAAATCGCCCGAGGAGGCTTAACAGTACAGCAGACCTTGCTGCTGCTGAGGCTCAGATGTCCACCATTCCACGACCGGGTCCCTTTAAGACTCCAGCAGATTTGAGGCAGAACAAGAATTTGCAGGGGACCAGTAAGAAACCATCTGTAAGCAATCAAAGCTTTGTGGATGCAAAAGCAGTAGCAAAGAAATTACCTTCAAAGAAGCAAAATTCTGGCGTCATGCAGTATCTAGATACATCAGTTGAAAGGCTTCTGCGTGAGGTGACCAATGAAAAATTTTGGCGTCATCCAGGTATTAAATTCTACCCCCCTCCTTTAGTGTATACATCTTTGTGTGATGCTATATTTGCTTAATCATTTTTTTTTTTGCTTATTGTGTCATGAGTTAATGGATTAGTCTTCTGCATATTATAGAAACAGTGTAGTACGAAATTGCACATTGTAGCATTGATCATTTGTTTTTCTATGTTGCACATGGTAGTATTGATGTCCTTATCCCAGACATGTGTTGATATTGTTATAGAAAGAGTAAATTAACTGTACTGTTAAGATATTTAAGAGAAGAAGTGACACGCATTTTAAAGTGTACTCTTTATACATTTAAGACATGGCAGACATGTTCCAACACTTGTATGCCAATTCCTTCCAGCCGCTCCAGGACAAGCATGAATATACGACTCCACTTTTAAATTTAGGTCTCTTTGGGCCTTTTGACTCAGATTGTGATTGAATACATTCTCTTCTTTTTTTTGCGAGTCATGCATATTGGTTGTTGACTTGTTGTAGATTATACAGAGAAATAGAAAATTGATGTTGTACTGCCATAGCCTTTTTTAGTATCAAAATGTATCTTTCATGTGTAATGATCCTACTACTGTAGCATCTTATTTTGGGGATTCAAGTTACTTTTATGATGTTATATTTGTTTCCATTATGCCTATATATTTGGTTTAGGGAGTGTAGGTGAGACAGGACTGTGCTGTATTAGTTATTGAACGAGTGTAATGTTTGTATTAATCAGGCCCATGCATAGCCAGAGGGGGACCCCTGTAGCTTCATGTGTTTGGGCGTTCAATTTTCAGGAAGCTATGGGTGGAACACTATTATGTCTGTTACTGTTAAAGAATAGATCCCGACATCCAGTCGTTCTCCTTCGTTTGGGGATGTCATGCTTTGAATTATAATTATATTTTATCCCTCTTATCTGAAATTATGAATGTATTAGTATACGTTAAGCAATTTAAGAATAGTTTTCACTGTTTGTTCAGTTGTAGTCTGAATTTAATAAAAGTATATAATGGGCTCAAGTTTCTGAGTGCCATACCTATCTGTTGTTTAATGCGTTCTCTGCTTTCAGTTAATATCTTTGTCATAGTATTCATTTTTTTTGTACTTTGTTAATGTAACTTTAAAATATTCACATCAGAGGAGGCAGAGCTGCAATGTGTTCCTGGCCAGTTTGAGTCTGTTGAAGAGTATGTCAGAGTGTTTGAGCCCTTGCTTTTTGAGGAGTGCCGTGCACAACTTTATAGCACGTGGGAGGAATTAACTGAAACTGTTTCAAGAGATTTGCATGTAATGGTTCGCGTTAAAAGTGTTGAACGACGGGAAAGAGGTAAACTTTTGTATATGTATGCTCTTTTAAATTTACTGTTAGTGTAAAATGTAAATTATATGCTGTTTCTAAAAAATTACCTGTGCTAGTTGAATTTTTATATTGATCAAGACTTCAAGTATGGATGATGCATTGATGCAAATGAATCGTGTGATACATGGATCCTCTATACCTATCCAATAATAAACACAGATCAATTTCGTTAATTTAAAGATGGTAACATGTACTATGCAATTCGTAACTTGAGATTTGAAGTTAACATTTAGCTTTTATATTTTAATTATCATAGATTTCTGAGATCTGGATTTATTCTGAAACCGAGTACAAAAAATATCTGGAGTGTCTAAATAATGTGGAATGACATTGAGAAACAAAGGTTAAAAGATCTACACTTTTATTTACTTGTGGCCTGTTATGCTTTTATATAATATATGCAATCCATTATTTTCTTTGCATGTTTATCTCCCAAAATTAATGAGAATGTAGTTCAGTGGTACTAGGTAATGATGTGATCATTTGCAACATGCTGATATGTAAGTGTGACTTCAATGCATTGATATAATGTACTACATTATTTTTAATCTGTGTTATAAATGGATGAAAAGTTAGTTAAGTGGTAGTGGATAATAATGTTATTGATGTGTTTATGTCTCGTTACCCTTGTGGGATGAAGCTTCTTTTCTGGAGCCTGTCTTTCTCTATAAAAGAATTGATTCTTTGGATGTAGAACTGGGGATAATATCATTATGAGCGAAGTTCTTATAATTTTGTTCAATTTATTCGTGAATATCATAAGACATTTCTGTTATTTTGGTTTGAAGCTTCATTTCCTTATGTCATCTTATCTTCCCATTAATTATCTGTATTTTTGAATACATGTATTAGGGTGGTATGATGTAATAATATTACCAACAAATGAGTGCAAGTGGACATTCAAAGAAGGTGACGTTGCAGTTCTTTCATCTCCAAGGCCTGGAGCAGGTATATAATGTGTATACACAAACATGCACGTCATTTTTAGTGCTATAGTTTTCTTGTCCATATAATTGCTTTTCTTTTTACAGTTCAGGTTCTAATATTTTTTACCTGTGTTATGCAAAACAGTCAGATCGAGGAGGATTAGCTCTTCAGCTATAGATGAAGATAATGAACCTGAGCCCAGTGGGCGTGTGGCTGGTACAGTGAGGCGGCATATGGCTATTGATACTCGTGATCCTCCTGGGGCTATTCTTCATTTTTTTGTTGGGGACTCTTACGATCCTAACAGGTTAGTGAAACTTCTTACAAGTGTTCAGTTATTCTGCAGCATTTGTTGTTTATTAACGTTGACCCTTACGGTTCTACTTATTCTGCATAAATCTGCAGCAAGCCTGATGAGGATCATATATTAAATAAATTGCACCCTAAAGGCATCTGGTATTTAACCGTTCTCGGCACAACAGCAACAACCCAGAGGGAATACATTGCGTTGCATGCATTTCGCCGTCTAAATTTGCAGGTGATATATCTATATAGCCTATTACTACTTACCTGTTAATCCAACAACTTGAACTGAATGTTTGATAATTTCCAGGCGTCTCACAGCTTCTACATCTGTTTTTTGCAACTTCAAACTTTTTCCTTTTTATATATTTAAAACAAGATATGAAACAACTCTGTCTGACAAATTAATAACTAAAACTAATGCATGTTTATGTTTTAGATGCAAACCGCTATTCTTCAGCCTAGTCCAGAACAGTTCCCGAAATATGAAGAGCAACAGCCTGTAATGCCAGAGTGCTTCACGCCTAATTTTTCTGAATATCTACGGAAGACTTTTAATGAGCCGCAGCTAGCAGCAATTCAGTGGGCTGCCATGCATACAGCTGCTGGTACAACTAATGTGATGGCGAAGAGACAGGATCCATGGCCCTTTACTTTAGTACAAGGGCCTCCTGGAACTGGTAAGACACACACTGTGTGGGGAATGCTAAACGTGATTCATCTGATTCAGTATCAACATTATTATACTGCATTGCTCAAGAAACTAGCACCTGAAAGCTATAAGCAAGCGAATGAGAGTAATTCAGAAAATGCTGCAACTGGTTCTATAGATGAAGTGCTTCAGAGCATGGATCAGAATCTGTTTCGTACTCTTCCAAAGCTTTGCCCGAAACCTAGGATGCTTGTTTGTGCCCCCTCAAATGCTGCAACTGATGAGCTGCTGTCACGTGTTCTTGATCGTGGTTTTATTGATGGCGAGATGAAAATCTATAGGCCAGATGTTGCTCGAGTTGGAGTTGATTCCCAAACACGTGCGGCACAAGCGGTGTCTGTCGAGCGTCGAACTGAACAGCTCTTGGTAAAAAGCAGGGATGAAATTTTTGGATGGATGCACCAATTAAGAGCTAGGGAGGCTCTGTTGTCTCAGCAGATCGGTCACTTGCAAATGAGTCTTAACGCTGCAGCTGTAGCTGGGAGAGCTCAGGGATCTGTTGGAGTTGATCCTGATATTCTTGTGGCTCGCGACCAGAATCGAGACAGTTTGCTACAGAACCTTGCTGCTGTGGTTGAAAATAGGGATAAAGTTTTGGTTGAGATGTCACGCCTTCTTATATTGGAAGGCAAGTTTCGTGCTGGCAGCAACTTCAATTTGGAAGAGGCTCGTGCCAGTCTAGAGGCAAGCTTTGCTAATGAGGCTGAAGTTGTTTTTACTACTGTATCAAGTAGTGGGCGGAAATTGTTCTCGCGTCTTACTCATGGTTTTGACATGGTGGTGATTGACGAAGCAGCCCAAGCTAGTGAAGTTGCAGTTTTACCTCCTCTTGCTCTTGGTGCAGCAAGGTGTGTTCTTGTTGGTGATCCGCAGCAGCTTCCTGCTACAGTTATCAGCAAGGCAGCTGGAACTTTACTGTACAGTAGAAGTCTTTTTGAGAGGTTTCAACAAGCAGGTTGCCCGACCATGTTGTTGTCCGTGCAGTATAGGATGCATCCTCAAATCAGAGATTTTCCTTCTAGATACTTTTATCAAGGACGGCTTACTGATAGTGAGAGTGTGGTTAATAGGCCCGATGAGTTATACTACAAGGATACTTTGCTTAGGCCTTACGTCTTCTATGATATTACACATGGTAGGGAATCCCATCGAGGTGGATCTGTCTCTTATCAGAATATACATGAAGCACAGTTTTGTTTACGCTTGTATGAACATCTCCAGAAAACGTTGAAATCACTAGCTATTGGAAAATTGTCTATAGGAATTATCACCCCTTACAAGCTTCAGTTGAGATGTATTCAACGGGAGTTTGAAGACGTCCTAAATTCAGAAGATGGAAAGGATCTTTATATTAACACTGTAGATGCTTTTCAAGGTCAAGAACGCGATGTTATCATAATGTCCTGTGTACGCGCGTCAAATCATGGGGTCGGCTTTGTTGCTGATATCCGGCGTATGAATGTTGCCCTTACTCGATCAAAAAGAGCTCTTTGGGTATGGCTTTGTACTCCTTGTCATATTTTATTTATCCATGATCTATGACTAGAAATATACCTGGTTGTAGTTCTTTTTTATGTACTATGTATGCTGATATTTGTTTTTTTTTCTTGACAGATAATGGGAAATGCCAATGCTTTGATTAAATCTGAAGATTGGGCTGCGTTGATTACTGATGCCAAAGCAAGAAACAGTTATATGGATATGGATGCTCTCCCTAAAGACTTTCTGGTACCCAAGGCCCCTGCTTACGCTCCATTGCCTGCTAAAAGCACAAGGGGGTTTAGATCTGGGCCGAGACAGAGGCCATATGATATGCACATGGAATCTCGGTCAGGAACACCATCAGAAGATGATGAGAAATCGAACTCAACATTAATTCCTAGAAATGGAAATTACCGTCCCTACAAGCCACATTCAGAGAACTCCTTGGATGACTTTGATCAGTCCAGCGAGAAGTCAAGAGATGCCTGGCAGCATGGCATTCAGAAGAAGCAAAGTTCTGCAGGAATCATGGGTAAGAGAGACTTGTAGATGTCGGCCCATTATGCAGACTTCATGTTAGCAGCATACTGAGTTCTTGGCCTTCATCAGATCCTATTATTGAGTTCGGTCATGGTGCTTTAGAAGTCGCAACTTGCACCTTGTGCTAATTTCTTGGGTCTCGGCAGCTCTTTGTGCTAATTTCTTCAGCACAATGCACTATAATGGAACAGAAGTGAAGCGATTCAATGAAGTTGTAGTTGGATCCTGCTTATGACTTGTTAAGTAGGTCTGGAGGATGTTCAAGATGATTTCAGCTTCACAGAGGTAAGCAATTATTTTACTCATCTGTTGACATGTGGCTATTGTGGTTATTTTTTTATCTGTGAAGATCTCCACTAGTTCACTGCAACTTTCCTGTAAACAATTCAGGAACTGGAAATGAACCACAGGCAAGAAATGGCTGCTATAACCCTTCAGTTGCCCCATTTAACTAAATAGCAGGTGCATGCCAGGTTCTTGGTTTTGAATGGCATTGTTACCCTGCTACCGGGTAATGTTCTCATCGACTTGTTCTATCGAAAAATGCACCTTTTTCACCTGACTTGACTTTTACCGGACGGACTATATTTGGAGTGCTGATGGATAAATTTAATGTCGTTATTGATTTTCTGATTGGCAAAGATTCTCGATCGGCTAAATCATAATTTAGGAGATGTTTATACCAGTAGTTTAGCTTTGAAAATACCTTTGGGATTTTACTAGAAGAGATTCTTGAAAGCTAATGTTGCAATTGGTAGAGGTCTTGTATACTTGCCCGGACTTCATTAAAAGTTGTTTGGGGAGTATACTGTCTTTGTATTAGGCTTAGGCATAAGACTATAGATCACAGGCATTTGAGAGTGTATTTCTCTCCTATACATGTTTCAGTGAAAGTATTAGTAATTTTCAGTTGTGATTATATTTATTTTCTGGTTCGTTGTTTGTGAATTTGTGTGCTATCATTTCTATTTGCCTGTAAATAGCCGACTTATGAATTATGATATATTTCTGGATATATAATTTTTTATGATCACTTTTTTTCTATTCTGCTGTGGGCAATTCAGATATGTGGGTAAAGTTGTTTAATATCTTCCCTTGCTATTCTTCAAAGGAAAATGCTAGAGCTACAAAATGAGTTACTAAAATAGTTACAAATGCCATATGTCACATGTTCGTTGGCTAAATATAAATGGACCCCTAGCAGTTACATTAATAGGACCAATTGAATTTTTTCATTGTGTCACATCACTTATGCCATGTTATTTTGTGACAATTTTTTGTAACTTTCTTTTGTGCCTCTAGTATTACTCTTCAAAAAAATTATTGCAAGATTTTGTTAATGCTTATTGCTTCCCGTAAGCTTCTATAAAACCTTTTACTGTATCTTTGACATGAAACCAGTACACAATCTCTGGTCTTCTTTCCAGTGTTTGTAGTCCTGGGTTACTGTTGCTGTATTTTTGTTCCAATATCTGTTATTTTTTTTTTTTTCAAATTTTTATCCCTCTTCTCATGACTTGTTTCCTGGTTCAGTTTGACATGGCTTATCAGGAAATTGACATGCCAATCACGTATCTAGATTTTTTGTTTCAGCAGTTCAAGCAAAAACACACCAAGTCCTTGTCACTATAAAGCATTAATTTAGTAGATCCAAATTTGCATCCCGATGGTCTTCGAATCAAATTAAGCTTTGTTATAATGTGATTGTCAATGGTAAACATTTGAAATTATATATATGCAACTCATATCTTGTTCATTGCATTTTTTATAAAAGACATGCACTTGTCAATTGAAAATATCAGTATTCTAAAATTCGGTACTCGGTTCGCCGAGGAGTAACGAGTACTCTGAGTAGTAGGAGTAGTAGGAGTACTCAGAAAAAGTACTCGGTTAAAAACTCGGACAATAAAATATTAATTTTTAATTTTAATATTTATTTAACTTATAAATTAATATCTCGAATTAATTATTTAACTTTGTAATAAAATTAATATACAAAGTAATTAATTATGTTTTCGATAGGGATGGCAACGGGTCGGGTTCGGATTGGGTATTGTAAAATCCAAATTCAAATCCAAATATTTTCGGGTTATCCAAATCTAAATCCGTCGGGTTTCGGATCGGATCGGATCGGATATTTTTTGGGTATCCAGAATTACGAATAATGTAGTTAAATTTAATATTATTTATACTTACAAACACTACTAATAATATTTATATGATAGCTAAAATTAAAATACATTAACTAATAAGTAATTAAATAGATTATATTGTGGGTTGACATGGTGAATAATATCTAAGATATGTTGATAACATAATATTTACTATTTCATCACAAATTAGTTTTTTTATATAAATATATACAAAGTACATGTTACAAAATAAAAACTGATTTTGAAATAAAAAGTCATAATTCATTAAGTAAGTGTAGACAATCTTAATAATAATACAATATTACTCAAATAATACAATAACAATATAATAACAATATGTAAATTATATGTATTACATCTAAAATATTACATATAATCTATAATACATGTGTCGGGTTTTAATCGGGTTTCGGGTTTGGATCGGGTTTGGATTGGATTTCAGATTTCAGATCGGGTATCAGTTTGGTATAGTTGAAATTCATATCCAAAACTTCGGATTCGGTATATCCAAAACTTCGGGTTTCAGATTGGATATCCGGCGGATCAGATTAATTTTCCATCCCTAGTTTTCGAGTATCTCGAATTAGTACTTGATATAAAACTCGAAATTTTAAATAACCGGTAACTTTTATTTAGTATGAATTTAACTTAAAATATTTTATAAATGATATGCAATATAATACATTATTATTTTCTTATTTTGGCTATCCTTTTACAATTTTTTAACATTAAAAATATTTAAAAATTGTATTTATTTGTTACAAACTAGTACCCACTTACGAGTTTTCTTTTGGGGAACATTATTCTTCTTTTTTTTCCAATGTTTTTTGTAATTAAAACCGAGTTTTTTTCCGAGTAATCCGAGTTTCGCCCGAGTTTGACCTGAGTCAAAATAAAAAACCGAGTTACGACCGAGTACACCAAAACCGGATCGGAAATAGCTCCGAGTCCGAGTACTCCCCGAGTACTCGTCCGAGTACTCCCCGAGTACTCCCTAGTTTTAGAACACTCAAAAATATACCAGCAATAATTTCTTCTTTACTTGCATTATTCTCTATCACCTCTCCATCCCTTTTCTTTAATCCAGCTATTGTTATAATATAGTTAGTATTTTACAACTTGTTATCAGCACGAAACCCTGCCGAAACTGAGAAGGTAGAATCATATATATATATATATATATATATATATATATATATATATATAAAGTAGACGTGTTTATACCCTCTACATATAATTTATATATATATATATATATATATATAACCAGAGTAGACGTGGTTATACCCTCTACTAATAATTTAAATATATATGGTCGGAGCACCGCCTATTTAAAATTATTTTACGGTACCATTTAATTTTGGGTAATACCGAAGTATAGTGGGAACCTTAATTTATAAATTGCATACTTATCGGATAATAACTATTGTGCCCTAATTAACTTATGCAGGATTTTTTACTTAAATTTTTTATTTGTCGAAGATAACCTGAATACGCAAACATCCGTATGACGGGTGCAAATCCATTTGTTATTCTATATATATATATGTTCATAATATCAATGATAATAATGATATATACATTGATTATTGCGTATTTGTTAACGCCCCCGATTAACTAGGATTTTATGCAATATATACATTGATGAATTAAACTTTAATAATTTTCGTGTTAATTCAGATTTAGTATGACAAATATTACAAGCTTATCATTCGTTGTCTTGTACATTTCTGGCGATAATTATTTATCATGGGTACAAGATGTAAAGTTGCACAGGGGTTCAAAAAAATTAAGCGATACAATAAAGGCAAAAAATAAATCCAAGGCTGAAGAAAACTTTACCTCTATAATTTTTCTCCGACACCACATTCATGAAGATTTAAAATCTGAGTATTTAGAAGTCGAGGAACCCTTTATTTTATGGAAAAATCTAAAGGATATGTTCGATCACCTGAAACTAGTTTATCTACCTTTAGTTAGAGGTGGCCATTAGTGCGGTCCGGGTGGTCCGGACCGGGTTTATTAGGGGTTGAACACGCGAATACCGAGTACTGAACCGACACTGAAGTTGAACGAATCGGGCCGGGCAGGTCTCGAATCGAAGGATACAGACTCGTAACTGGCACTGGGGTCAGCGTGCCGTGCGGGCTCACGGGTTGTATTCGGGCTCTCGGGTTGGTTGGTCCACTACGGTCCACGTAGCCTACTACAAGTTCACAAATCACACTTTATATTCCCAGTAAATCACATATTCCCAGTAATAAACAAAATGTAGAATTAAGGTGCAGGACCAGTTAGTCCATTTTAATTAAAATTAGATGACTTCCCATACAAATATAACCATTACTTCTATTTCTGTATTTATTTTTTGTTTTGATTTTTTTAATTTTAATTTAAAAGCCAACATCAGTAATTATATTAAATAAATTTAATTGTAATCAATTAGTTTTTTTACTTTAAGTTTTACTTTAAGTTTTTGGTTAAAAGAGGACGATACCTCTTTGTGTATATCTGAGAGAGAGAGGGGGGAGAGAGGGAGAAGTAAATAAAAATGAAAAGAAAAGGGTTAAAATGATAAAATGAGAAGGGGGTGAATAAGGATGGAGGGAGGGAGACAGCTAGTTGGGGGGGGGGGTGCTTGTGCGGTCATACGGCTTCGTGCGGTCCTGTGAGCTGTATGGTCCTTCGGGCTGTGCGGGCTCAGTCCCGGTTAATACTTAACTCGTAACCGGCTCGTGACGTCAACCGACTTGTGCGGTTTTTAACCGGGCCGAATAAAACCGGGTTTTAGAACGAGCCGGTCCCGGGCGGGCGGTTCGAACCCGCACAAGTGGCCACCTCTACCTGTAGCTGAAAATGATTGAGCTAATTTAAGACTTCAGGATTTTAAAAGTGTCCGAGCATATACATCTGCTTTGTTCAAAATAAGTTCTAGGCTTATTATGTGTGCTGAGAAAGTTACGGAAAAAAGAAAAATCGATAAAACACTATCAACTTTTCACCCCAACAATATCAACTTAGTAGAGATGTACATGGAGCGCAAATTTACTAAGTTCAGGGATCTTCTATCAACTCTCCTCGTTGCTGAACAGATCATGAATTGGTGATTAAGAATCATCAATCCCGTCCAACATGATCTGCCCCATTACCTGAAGTAAATAACATGTCATTCCCGCAGAATGTACGTGAAAAAGGGTATGGAGGTGGACGGGGCCAAGGTCGGTATCGTGGACGAGGTCGGAGCCACGGGAATTTTGGTCCATATAACAACTCTATCGGAAGTGGCAATCTGAATCATAGAGTAAAAGAAAGGCACCACGAGGAACAAAACTGAAAATGTTTGCTATAGGTGCGGCATGGATGGGCACTGGACACGTAATTGTCATGCCCAGATCATCTTGTTACTCTATACCAATCTTCTCAAAAATCAAAAGAGAAAATGGTAGAAACAAATTTCTCCAACAATAACATAGATGATTTTCCGAGAATCACAACTGGAGGAATAAGCATTAATGGTGCGAATGAACCCAACAAAACTCCCATATGGGAGGCTGAAGATTAGTTTCATATAATTACTATAGTAGTGTATATTGTGTGCTTAATTTTGTTTGAACTATGTAGTGTGTTATGTTTTTATCAAATAAATTATGTTTCTTAATTATATACAAAATGGATTTTGAAGATATATGCATTGCTGATTGTGGTACAACTTATACGATTCTACAGAACCGAAAATATTTTACCCAAATAATCAAAACCGAATCCCAAGTTGGAACGATTTCCGGCGTATCTAATATAATCGAAGATTTTGGAAAAGTTAGTTTTGTCCTCCCTAATGGTACCCACATACATATTCCAAATGCATTATATTCTAGTAAGTCTAATATAAATCTTCTTAGTTTTAAAGATATCCGACTCAATAATTTTCACATCAAAACTACCTCTGAGGCTGATAGCGAATATCTTCTTATTACTTCCGCTAATCCTAACAACAGGAAAATTTTAGAAACGTTTCAATCACTTTTCTCAGGATTATATATGATAAAAATTAGAACTATAGAGTCACACAATATCATTGCTTCCAAACTCATTGATCCAAAATCTTTTACACTCTGGCATGAAAGATTAGGTCATCATGGCATCTCTATGATGTGTCATATTATAGAGAATTCTACTGGTCATCCTCTTAAATATTTTAAAGTTCTTTCCAACAATGACCTTCCATGTTTAGCATGTTCTTTAGGAAAATTGATTACTCGACCATCTCCTACTAAAGTTCAGCTTGAAAGCACAACTTTTATCGAAAGGATCCAAGATGACATATGTGGACCTATACACCCATCATCTGGTATTAATCGATGCCTCAACTAGATGGTCTCATGTTTGTCTTCTCAACTCGTAAATATGCTTTTGCAAAATTACTTGCCCAAATAATCAAATTACGAGTTCAATTCATAGATCATTGCATTAAGTCAATTCGTTTAGATAATGCTGGCGAATTCACTTCTGCAACTTTTGTCGACTATTGCATGTCTGTAGGAATCTCAGTTGAACACCCAGTTTCTCATATACATACACAAAATGGGTTAGCCGAGTCCTTTATTAAAAGACTCCAACTTATTGTAAGACCTCTATTATTGAAAGAAAAATTACCTACATCTATTTGGGGTCACACAATACTTCATGCTGCTAATATTATTAGGATTAGACCAACTTCTTACCAATATTCTCCGCTACAACTGGTACTTGATCAAGTTCCTAATATTTCTCACTTCAAAATTTTCAGAAGTGCTGTATATGTACCGATTTCTCCACCACAAAGATCGAAGATGGGAGCTAAAAGAAGAGTAGGTATCTGTTAGTGTTTGTGCCCTAGAGACAACACTATGATGTTTTAGTTTAAGACATTAGGATTATTAATATTTATGTTCTATCGATTATTCTATTTATAATTTATTAATTCTTAATTTACTGCGATATAAATGTTAGATTAATAAATGTCCTTGGAATATGATATTCAATTCTATATCTCTAAGTACGTGACTTAGAAATGAGATTATAAGAATGTTATCAATATTCCTAAAGGTCCCTAGTCGAGTATTATTATTAAGGGACAATTATAATGCATTAAGACTGGTGTGTTTGTTGACTGATGATCACATCTTATTAATCATAGGTATAGTGATACTAAAGTCAAAAGCACAGGCAGATGTATATGTACATGGTGCTGGACAGACCCAATATGAGATTCTACATGTCTGTTGTGTCATAAGTAATTCTCACAGTGATAATGATGTAATGGTCTTTAGACCTGAAGTCATTATATTTCTATACGAGAATTAATATACATTGATTCCATTAAAAGTTATCCTTGACCGGGTAATGATAAAAGTGGACATTGGGTATATTATGAATCGTATGAGAAATATGAATGATCTAGATGTGATTTAACCCTCCTATTTTAGGAGTGATATTATTGGCCTCTTGTGTGAGATAGACTATGAAATGCGTGCCCACACTCAAATGTTGTTATGATATGATAGTCTACTCATTGATCAAGGAAACTTGGATTAAACTATGATGAGGATGACACATTACAAGCCTCTAGTTTAATCTATAATATTTGGTTAAAGGGATTATATTATGTTGTACATTATTCACAAAAGGTTTAATCGATCACCGATTCAATTATTATTACTTGGGTAGCAATGATTTATTACTAGATGTCGCTCATTGTTTACGTTTTTAAATTAGATTTAAAATTTGTTGCCAACGTAATAATAACCTATAGGGTCACACACTAAGAATGCTTGAAGGATTATTTAATTTAAATTGGATTTAAATTATATTAAAGTAATTCGAATTATTTATAATATTAATTAAGTATGACTTAATTAATTAGATAAATATTGATATTCGAATTTACCAATATTAATTATGAAATTTATTTGTTAAATAATTAAGTGAGACTTAATTATAATACAAATAGAAATTTCAAATTAATAATAACTCCTAATTAGTTAAGAGTTATAATTTGTTTTTATACTCTCTATATAATATCTCTTGTGTGGCTGATTTTGGAAGCAAGTTTTTTACTAAAATCCTAGCCACCAAGGGAGAAGATGGAGAGAGCGAGAAGAAACGAGTTTGTGCTAGTACACATCCAATCCTTGAGTTCAAGCATTCGTGTGGATACTGATAGAGCGTAGATCGCGAGAGCGGGATGCGTGGTGATTGAACAAGTTTTGGATCTCCATTAGTCAACCAATTGGTAAAACTTCTTAAGGTAAACAATCTGATCTACGAATTAAATATATGTTTTTCGCATGGATCCTGCGGTGGGTTTCGAAAATTCTATTTTTTTTACGTTTTTAATTACTGTTTCCGTTGCGTTTATGTGCTCGAAACCCTACAATGGAATCCGAGCTACTTGCGAAAAATGTTTAATTCGTTTATGTGTTTACTGGTTTTATGATGATAACATGTATACAATATTCCATGACTATTATGTATGCGATTTTGTATGTTTTACATGTTGTTATGTTTATATAGTGCGTATGTATATATATGTTTTGAATATATGATATTCATGAGAGTTGTATAATCATATGATGACTATATAATCTGTATATATACTGATATATACATGTTTTGTGTTTGTTCTTATTATAAAAATCGTATTTGATACGATTCTGAATCAGATGCAGCGGATTTGCTGAAATCTGGGTCTGTTGTCCGATTTTGGCGAACGAATATGCTATTTCATATGGAATCGAGCGTCTGAACAAAACATATAGCTAAATCTATCATCGACTGATCTGTAAGGCGTTTGACGTCGTTTAGACCCTGTAATCTGCGATTTAATGTTATCAGATTTAATTTCGATTTTTCTGATTTTTCTGATTTTTGCTATATTTGGTTTTTATGATTAGATCATGATGGGTATGATATGTTAAGATCATATTATGTGTTTTAACATGTTAGTATGTGTTAATTGAGCATGGTGGATGGTTATGACTTATGACCTTAGGATAATGGTTTTGGTTTTTTAAATACGGCTTGCATGTCGTTTGATCTTGTAATTATTAAATCTCGAATGTAACTCGAGTTCTTATTGTAAGTACATTAGATTAGTTTTTATTTTTCATTCGTGTAATGTACATGAAGACATGAAGATTTGAAGATCAAGGAAGGGTAATCTCACATGGAGGCCATCCAAGGAAGCAATACAAGAAAGAAGACATGTAATAGTTAGTCTGTGTTTATTTTTCACCTTAGATTGACCTAGATCTTTGTCATTAGCTTGATGAAGGTCACATAGGATAAAGCCATAACCAACCACATTTATTTATTGCACTTTACATATATATGAGCATATGATGAATGTATGTGTAGAGTAGTTTATAAAGATGCATGCTTAATTAGATTAAGGATGTATGAATTAGATCAAACACCCATGCCATGCTTTCTAAACAAGATAAAATCTGTAACGACTCAAGATTTTAAAATGAACAAACGATTATGAGATTCTCGTGTTTATGAAACACAGAATAAAATACAAATTTTCTTTATTTCTGACATGGGGCGATTTTGTTAAAAGCAAGTTCATTAAACTTGTAAGGTTGTGGGTTTTAAGCGAGACCGTTGTGACTCCCTCACTACCTGGAAATCAAACCATTGACGAATATTGATTTGAAGTATTTTATTCAAGGAAAAATTGGGAATCTCTTTATGATGGGATCATGATCGTTTTAAAATTAACAAAACCCTAAAGTTAATATTAAGTTGATCAGATGCCTTCCAATGAGTCCAATGCGTTAACCCCAAGATCGACCAGGAGTGGGTTCGCCAAAGCGAAGTACTCCTATCTATCGTGGGAGATGTGTTGAAGTATATTGATACTTTTTGACTATTGGGTTTGACTTTACTAAGTTACCACAATAGGATTGTGAACTTAGAGGCATAAAGTTTGGCGAGATTTATTAGATAAGTATGAACAAATGTTGTTCCACCAAGCTATCCAAGAGTTATATTGTTGATATAATTGACAAATGTTGTCTACCTAAATAATCATGTTTTAGGAGAAAAGCCAAAGCTGACCTAACGCGTGGTGAAATATGGATCTTGGCTCACTAGAAAGGATATAGAAGATAGTTTTTCTGAATTAATAGTTAGGGCTATTGATTTGATAAAAATAGTGGGAGATATATATTGTGAATATATATATATATATATATATATATATGAATAATCACTTGAACATAATTTAATGATCATCTGTAGACTAAGTCATTTTATGCACTTTAATATTGTAGATATCAAATGACAAATAACACAAATAACTTCTCTATGTAATAGTCCCTGAGAAGGACAAGCTGACATGAAATAATTTCCTCAATTGACACGGGAACTTGAGGATTGTCCTCAGGTTAAAGGATGTCACTCAAACCCCCTCCCTTATTTTTTCTAGCTGAGAATGAAACATGTGCTGAACAAAATGCTTACCAGAAGCAAATTGATTATGCAACTGATGTTTCTTGTCTCATGCTTGTAATTATGAGTGCTGAGCTTTAGAAGCAACAAGAGCATAATGATGCTTATGATATGATTGAGCACCTTCAAAGGATGTTTGAAGAATAGGCTCGTCAGAAAGATTTGACAATATTAAGGCACCATACTTTGAGATAATGGGAGAATGATATCCGGTGGGACCACATGTTCTAAAGATGATATGTGTATGTACCTTGATATTTTGGGTTTCAAGAATAGTCTAGAGACTCAGCTTGATTTGATCAAACAATCTTTGAACAACTTATATTCTTAGTTTGTTAAGAACAAAAGGAATGAGATAGACAGAACACTCACTGAGTTGTTAAGCATGTTTAGAACTGCTGAAAATAACACGGTAAATGAATGAATTACATCCATATTGATGATGTACATATGGAATTCAAATGGGAAAGGAAAGTGGACAGGCAAGGTGAAGATTTGATCTCATTCAGTGCCAAACCAAAGTCCAATCCTAAAGGGCTTTTGAAGCCTGATAGTGGTGTTGCTAAAGGAGATGATTGTCATTCTTGTGGAAATAACCGGATGATTAGAAGTTAAATTATCGAGCTTGTTTGGAAGATCTAAAGAAGAAGACTAGCAATGGTCAAGCTTCAGGTATCGGGTTAGAATTGGAGCAAAAGTTGTTGCTCTAGTTGAAGGAACTTGATACCTAATTTTGCCCATATAGGCGTGATTGAGAACTTGATAAATTGTTATTACGTGCCTGCCTTTAGGGGATACATTAAGTCAATTTCTTGTAAGGACAAGAAAGGTTTTCATTTTAATTAAATAAATAATAGTTGTTTATTCTATTTCAATAATAAGACTTATAATATTGCACAATTAGTTAACAATTTATATGTTCTAAGTTGACTCAAATCAAACATTATCTCTAGCATTGTCGTTAAGCCATATTAATGAGAAACGCATTTCTGAGTTACATATAGATGAATACTTGGATAAGTTTGATTTTGAATCATACGGAAGAGACGAACTTTGTCTCATTGGAAAAATGACTAAAGGTTCTTTTACCTTATCAGGTGAAAGGGTCACCGAACGATTATGACTTATACATAATGATGTATGTGGTCGAATGCGTATGATGGAAAGGGGGCTTATACTACTTCATAACATTTACTGATGATTTCAGTAGATATGGATATGTGGTTCTTATGAAGAACAAATCCGATTCTTTTGAAATGTTCAAAGAATATAAGGCCGAAGTAGAAAAGAAAACAAGGGAAAAGTATAAAAGTTTTACGATCAGATCGTGGAGGAGAATACTTAAACCTCAATTTCAAGAGTTTCTTGAATGAGTGTGATAGTGTATCATAACTTACTCTTTCTGGAACACCTCAATGGAATGGAGATTCTTAGAGAAGAAATTGTACCTTGTTGGACATAGTGCGATCGATGATGAGTCAAGCGGATCTTCCATTCAGTTTCTAGGGTTATGCTCTAGAAATGGCTGCATATACACTTAACCAAGTTCCGACTAAAGCGGTTCAAAATACTCCGTATGAGATATGGACTGATAAACGTCATAGCATATCATTTATGAAAATTTGGGGATGTGAAGCGTTTGTAAAATGTTTAGCCTCTGACAAGCTTGGACCAAAATTAGATAGATGTTATTTTGTGGAATATCCTGAAGAAACTAAAGGGTATAGTTTCTATAATCCTACCGAGAACAAAGTGTTGGTTGCTCGAACCGCTGTATTTCTTGAAAGAGAGGTACTTTCAAAGAAAATTAGTGGGAGGACTATAGATCTCGATGAAGATCGAGTTGTACAAAATAATATTGAACCAGAGTTGGAAAATGGGCAGGAAGTACATCAAGATGTTCATGCTCCGGAAACACAGGTTATTCGTAGATCTACTAGGGCTCGTCATGAGCCATAGAGATATTATGGATTTCTCTTGACTCAAGATGATGATGTGATGCTCATAGATAATGATGAGCCTCTTACCTACCAAGATGCTATGAACAGTCCAGACTCCGAGAGATGGCTAGAGGCCATGAAATCCGAAATGGAATCCATGTATCAAAATAAAGTATGGACTTTAGTTGATCCACCTGAAGGGGTAAAACCTATAGGGTGCAAGTGGGTTTTGAAGAAGAAAACTGACATGGATGGTAAATTACAGACCTATAAAGCGCGACTGGTGGCAAAAGGTTTCAAACAAGTTCATGGTATTGACTGTGATGAAACCTTTTCACCAATTGCTATGGTCAATTCCATCAGGATTTTGCTAGCAATAACTGCTTACTACGACTATGAGATTTGGCAAATGGATGTCAAAACCGCTTTCTTAAATGGGAGGCTTGAAGATGATGTATACATGATACAACTTGAGGGTTTTGTCGATCCCAAGTTTGCGAAGATGGTCTGTAAGTTGCTTCGATCTATTTATGGATTGAAGCAAGCCTCAAGGAGATTGAATCGTCGTTTTGATGAAACAGTCAAAGAATTTGGCTTTATTCAAAATGAAGATGAACCATGTGTTTACAAGAAGGTTAGTGGGATCCACGTGGCATTCCTAGTACTATATGTAGATGACATATTACTAATAGGGAATGACATACCTTCTCTACAGGCTGTTAAGACTTGGTTGGGAAATAATTTCTCGATGAAGGACTTAGGTGATGCTACCTATATATTAGGGATCAAGATTTATAGAGATAGATCTAGGAGATTAGTCGACGTATTCGGAGTACATACATTGATAAAATATTGCATTATTTTAGGATGCAGGAGATAAAGAAATGATATGTTTCGATGTCTCATGGCATAGTGATCTCAAAAGATAATTGCCCCCCTAAATCATTAGATGATAAGGGATGTTTGAGAAAGCTCCATCTGCTTTAGCAATTGGATCTATAATGTGTACAATGATATATATTTATCCTAATATTTCGTATGCTTTGAGCATGACGAGCAGATACCAGTCTAATTCAGATGAGGGTCACTGGATAATTTTCAAGAATATTCTTAAGTACTTAAAGAGGACTAAAGATTTATTTTTGGTGTACGGAGAAGATAGGGAACCGGTTGTAAAGGGTTACATTGATACTAGTTTCTTAACCTAATTTCTGGATAGACAAGGATGATTATGTGTCTATGTCTGGTTTGTGTTTTGTCTAAATATAAGTGATGTTAGCTAGAATAGTTCACAGCAAGAACATTGATGATTCTATAAAGGATGCCGAATATATTGATATTTTTTGAAACAACCAAGGAGACTATTTAGGCATGTCCTTAGGCGATATCACCTTATTAATGAGATTAATGATCAAGGAGATATAAATGTAAAGTGCATAGTAATGATAATGTTGCAGACCCACTGACTAAGGCTTTGTCGCAACAGAAGTAGGATGGTCATACTAGTTCCATGAGTATTAGATATATGGGTGATTGGCTCTAGTGCAAGTGGGAGATTGTTAGTGTTTGTGCCCTAAAGACAACACTATGATGTTTTAGTTTAAGACATTAGAATTATTAATGTTTATGTTCTATCGATTATTCTATTTATAATTTATTAATTCTTAATTTACCGCGATATAAATGTTAGATTAATAAATGTCCTTGGAATATGATATGCAATTCTATATCTCTAAGTACGTGACTTAGAAATGAGATTATAAGAATAGTATCAATATTCCTAAAGGTCCCTATTCGAGTATTATTATTAAAGGATAATAATAATGCATTAAGGCTGGTGTGTTTGTTGACTGATGATCACAACTCATTGATCATAGGTATAGTGATACTAAAGTCAAAAACACAGGCAGATGTATATGTACATGGTGCTAGACAGACCCAATGTGAGATTCTACATGTCTGTTGTGTCATAAGTAATTCTCACAGTGATAATGATGTAATGGTCCTTAGACCTGAAGTCATTATATTTCTATACGAGAATTAATATACATTGATTCCATTAAAAGTTATCCTTGACCGGGTAATGATAAAAGTGGACATTGGGTATATTATGAATCGTATGAGAAATATGAATGATCTAGATGGGATTTAACCCTCCTATTTTAGGAGTGATATTATTGGCCTCTTGTGTGAGAGAGACTATGAAATGCGTGGCCACGCTCAAATGTTGATATGATATGATAGTCTACTCACTGATCAAGGAAACTTGGATTAAACTATGATGAGGATGAAACATTACATGCCTCTAGTTTAATCTATAATATTTGGGTAAAGGGATTATATTACGTTGTACATTATTCACAAAAGGTTTAATCGATCACCGATTCAATTATTATTACTTGGGTAGCAATGATGTATTACTAGATGTCGCTCATTGTTTACGATTTTAAATTAGATTTAAAATTTATTGCCAACGTAATAATAACCTATAGGGTCACACACTAAGAATGCTTGAAGGATTATTTAATTTAAATTGGATTTAAATTATATTAAAGTAATTCGAATTATTTATAATATTAATTAAGTATGACTTAATTAATTAGATAAATATTGATATTCGGATTTACTAATATTAATTATGAAATTTATTTGTTAAATAATTAAGTGAGACTTATTTATAATACAAATAGAAATTTCGAATTAATAATAACTCCTAATTAGTTAAGAGTTATAATTTGTTTTTATACTCTCTATATAATATCTCTTGTGTGGCTGATTTTGGAAGCAAGTTTTTTACTAAAACCCTAGCCACCAAGGGAGAAGATGGAGAGAGCGAGAAGAAACGAGTTTGTGCTAGTACACATCCAATCCTTGAGTTCAAGCATTCGTGTGGATACCGATAGAGCGTAGATCGCGAGAGCGAGATGCGTGGTGATTGAACAAGTTTTGGATCTGCATTAGTCAACCAATTGGTAGAGCTTCTTAAGGTAAACAATCTGATCTACAAATTAAATATATATTTTTCGTATGGATCCTGCGGTGGGTTTCAAAAATTCTGTTTTTTTTTACGTTTTTAATTACTGTTTCCGTTGCGTTTATGTGCTCGAAATCCTACAGTATCTACGTTGGTTTTGATTTCACATCTATAATTAGATATCTGGAGCCTCTAACCGGAGATTTATTTACCGCAAATATGCAGATTGTCATTTTGATGAGTTTATGTTTTTCCCTTGGGGAGAGATAAACATTCAAATAAAGTTAATCCTGACATAACATGAAATGCATCAGGATTATATTTTCTAGATCCACTTACCGGTCAATGCGATCTTGAAGTTAAAAGAATTATCCATATGCAAAATATCACAAACCAAATGCCTGACGCATTTAATGATTCTAGAAATATAACTAAATTTCATATACCTGCAGTAAACATTCCAGCTAGAATAAATATACCAATTATAAAATCAGATACAAAAGAATTGGTTATAGAATCAAAGCCACGCCTAAAGCGTGGTAGACCGGTCGGTGCAAAAGATGTTGCACCACGAAAATGAAAAATAAAGAAAATTATCCCTGAAGTGGCACATGCTCCAGAAGAAGCAAATACCCCTAAAGTGGTATTATTTCCTGAAGAGATTCTAGTCCCTAAAGATACATGATTAAACAATCATAAAATTTCAATAAATTATGTGCATGATATGAAATTATGGGATCGAAGTAAAGCAATAATCGATGATGTAATAATGTATTCCACATCATTGGATGTCGACATAAATTCTGATCCTGAACCACAAAGTGTGGATGAATGCCGTCGAAGAAAAGACTGGCCAAAAGATGCAGTCTAAATAAAATTAAATTCATTGCGTAAAAGAGAAGTATTTGGGCCTGTTGTCCAAACATTAATTGGTGTGAACCCTGTTGGGAATAAATGGGTATTCATAAGAAAACAAAATGAAAACAATGAAATTATGAGATATAAAGCCCGACTTGTAGTACAAGGGTTTTCTCAAAGGCTTAAC
Source organism: Apium graveolens (assembly GCF_009905375.1). Classification (NCBI taxonomy): domain Eukaryota; kingdom Viridiplantae; phylum Streptophyta; class Magnoliopsida; order Apiales; family Apiaceae; genus Apium; species Apium graveolens. Next base: position 254,598,186 of record NC_133652.1, read on the forward strand.
ATTGATTATAAAGAGACATACTCGGAACTCGGAACTCATATCCTCATTTTGGAAAATCACAAACTGGATATGTATTTACATATTGCGGTGCAGCCATTTCCAGGAAATCCACGAAGCAAACTACAGTGACAACCTCAATAAATCACTCGGAACTCATTGCAATTCATGAAGTAAGTAGAGAATGTGTTTGGTTGCGGTCTATCGTCAAGAATATTCAAGAATCATGTGGATTACCGGACATCACAAGAAGTCCTACTGTCATGTTTGAGGACAATACTACATGCATTGATCAACTCAAGGAAGGATATATCAAAGGAGACCAGACGAAGCACATTTCACCAAAATTCTTCTACACTCATGAGCTTCAAAATAATGGTGAAATTGATATACAACAAATTCGATCATGCGTTAGTCTTGCAGATTTATTCACGAAATTATTACCGAATTCAACATTTGGGAAGTCGCGACATAGCATTGGAATGCGACGACATAAAGATTTGTTACAACAAAACTTCAGAGAATGATTAATTTTTTCAAGGGGAGATTATACTATTTTTGCTTCGTCAAAGTTTTTATCCCACTGATTTTTTTAACAAGATTTTAGTGAGTTAATCTATGATCCATAATGACAATCAAAGGGGAGTATTATAATGTGATTGTCACACATGATCAATATTGTGAAATTGAAATAGTAGAGATATAAACTAGCATTTGAAATTGTATACAAGCAATTAATATCTTATTACTTGCATTACCTATAAAAGCCATGCACTCCTGAATGAAAAATACGCCGGCAACAATCTTTTCTTTGCTTACATTTTTCTTTATCACCTCTCCACCCCTTTTATTTAATTTAGCTATTATTATAATATAGTTACAAAGCCGTGTTTGAGGGTGTACGAAGTGATCGACGGAATAGGGCCCAAAAAATTGGGGGCACATTTTTTTAGATGTCATATATAATATATATACCTTGGTCGGGAAAAAATAAGTATAAGTGTGCGAATGGATAAAAGTTGAAAAAATGTTAAATAATTATACATTATTATCTTGAGCAAAATAAAAAATTATAAATCCAAAAATTTAAATAAGTCACAAAAATTCTATAAAAAAAAGTTAATTATAAGCAAAATATGTAAAAAAATATATTTATTTTTATAAATAGTTTAGACTACAAGTTTTAATGATTACTCGGTTTCATGATGACAACATACACTCTGTCATTTTTTTTCATATTTATGCGATTAATTTATTCTAAATTACAATTATATTTAATATTTACATATTTAAAGGAAAAAGTTAATTTTAAAATAAATAAAATTAAATAATTAATATTTATACACAAATTTAAATTCGTTAATATATAAAATTAGGTTTTTATGTGATTATTTTTTGTTTATAAGTAATTTATTGTATTTTATTAATTATGTACTTGTGATAATTTTCAAAAATTTTAAATGTATTTTAATTTTATTATAAATTACAAATTTTAGTTAATTTTTATTATTTTTATATACTTTGTTATTTTTAATTATAAGGACATTTTTTTTTTAAATTTTGCAAGGGTATTTCAAATCCGAGAAACGGCTCTCTATAGTTAGTATTTTACAACAACCTTCTTCTTATCTGTATAAATCTAATTCCTTTCACTCAACTAAATCGACGAACCCAATATCGTTGTACTCGACCAGCCTGACCGGCGGCCTCTGTATTCTTTCTTACTACCGGAGTACCTTTGTAAAAAGGATGGCGTTTCTGCATTGCATTTCAAAAATAAAATGAATTTGTTGCTGGTTGAACAACACAGGCTTGAAAATGTTTTAGTTTTAAAGCAGGAGAAGCAACGATGTGGACTAGAGTATGAAGAAGAAATATTACGATACTAGTGAATAATAATAGGGTAGAAAATAGGAGAAATTGATAGAGACATGAAATAACGGGAGGCAGGCTGACCCTTTTTTTCCCAAAACGAATCAAGCAATTTAGCAGCAGCATTATCTAGTATACGCCCTTTTAGAACAACCAAGCTCCTCCTGTTCCTCAAATTCCATATGTCATGAGATCATCTTGGTTTACCCCTTTTAGAACAACCACCTTCTTCTCCTCAAATTCATAATCTTTATCATCCTAGTTTACAAGCCTTTCCGTTTCGGGAGACAATTTTTACCTCAAACCCCTATCCAGAATCCTTAAGCCCTCCCTCAATTCTCCTTTTTTAGCAAAACCCTTCTCCTCCACCAGGTTCACCTCAAAGTCCACAATTTTATTTTATTTAACACTACATTTAACGCAACACTTCATATTTTGTAATCTGAGCAATAACTAAACAAAGCAAATCTGAATATACATTTTAGCAAGCTTTACTACTATCTTATCATTTTTTACCATGAAACGTAATGCTAATATATTAATCAAGAGTATGTTCTCAACAAATTAAGAAATCAAGTAAGCTAATCCTCCGTTTAAAAATCATAACAGAATGTCAAGATTTACTCCGTAATTTTCTTTACCTATTTTCTTGAGTAGGACTGTTGTCAACCACAGCTAACCCCTTGGTCGTGAGAAGCGAGTCCCCTGCGGGCATATGTAGCATGGTAGCTGTTTCCAGGGCAGTTACTTTCCTGGTCAGAGGAGTTCCAGGAACGTCCGTCCTCACTACAAGCATCATACTCAACTCCCCTCTTGTCAACATTATCATCATCACTTTCTCGATGCACATTGCTCACAGTTTCACCATTCTATATCAGTACAAGTGGGAGACCACAAAAAACCAAAAATTAACATCTTGTTGGATCCTGATGTAAATTTATAATCATTACAAATCAAATGTACACATACTTGCTGTTTCCAGGTTTGTTATTTTCCTTGTCAGAGGGCTTCCACACACTACCATTCTCACTACAAGTATCATTTCTATCGTCGTCATATAATCATATTACATCACTGTTGATCAGTATCACCTTTCTGATGCATGTCTTCTTAAGGAGCTTTGCCTCATTATTATTCAAAAAGGAAAATTGTAGAAACAGATGATGAGCAGCCTTCTTTTCATTAACCCTTGAATAGGACTGGTAGGCTAACATTTAAAAGCTTCAAGTGGCCTAAGTGCCTCTGAAAAATTAAGTTGTACAGAATATTCATAACACTAGATTGTTGAAGTTCGACCTTATTAGCACATTAGCAGAAATTGAATACCAGACTGCTACTCAAATCTAATCTTGCAGAGTAATCTTGCCCTCATTGTCAGCCTTGTCTTTGTCTTGCAGATTTATAAGCTCCAGCATCCAATAAATATCATTTGAAAAGGGCTTTGAATCATCACCTGATATAAATTCTTGAACTGTATTGTCAACCTCAATCATACTGCAACCTGGAGTTTTCTTCAAGCTCTTGCTTCTAATGAATTTTCTCATTCTTAAAACATCATCCCATTTTCCGAGTTTTGCATATATATTTGATAGTAGGACATAGTTTCCTGTATCATCTGGTTCAAGCTCTAGTAAGTGCTCCATCGCAATAACCGCAGTGTCAAGATTGCCGTGAATCCTGCAAGAACTTAGTAAAGAACCCCAAATTGCTGAATCGGGCTTCATAGGCATATTTTTAACTAATTCAAGAGCGCGTCCAAAGAAGCCAGTACGCCCAAGAAGATCAATTAAACAACCATAATGCTCAATACCAGGCTCTATGTTGTACTCGTTTCTCATCAAGTCAAAGTAACTTAATCCTTTATCCAGTAATCCGGCATGTGCACAAGCTGATAAAAGACCTACAAAGGTGATTGCATTAGGCTCAACTTTTGCACGCTCCATTCCTCGAAACACTTGAATTGCTTCCTTGGCTTTTCCATGATTTGATAATCCCATAATCATAGTACTCCAAGAAATCACATCACGCTCACACATAAGATTAAACAGCAGCAAAGCTTCATTTATGCTTCCACATTTAGCATACATTTCAATCAAGGCATTACATATACAAGTCTTATTCAAAAACCCATTCTTATCCGCGTAAAAATGAATCCATTTACCTACCTCTAGAGCTCCCAACTGCGAACAAGCTCTTAAAACTGCAACCAAACTAACCCAATCAGGTTTAACACCAACCATTTGCATCCTCCTGAAAACATTCAACGCATCAGCATAACATCCAATACGAATATACCCAGAAATCATCGCAGTCCATGTTACAACAGACTTTACAGGCATTTCTTCAAACACGGCTTTCGCCTTTTTCATCTGTCCCAACTTAACATACCCACAAATAAGCCCATTCCAAGAAATAACATCCCTCTCCCTCATTTCACCAAACAGGTGATGTGCATCCATCACATTGTCACATTTTAAATACATATTGAGCAGAGAGTTCTCAATCACAACAATACCCAAAAGCCCATTTTTAAGCACATGCCCGTGAACTTGTTTACCCAGCCCATGACTTATAAGTCCACCACATGACTTAATAACAAATGGGTATGTAAATTTATCAGGAAAAGTTGAGTCTTCACATAGCATTTGCTTATACACATTTACTGTCAATACATACAAGTGATTGTGTGTATATGCTCTTATAACTGCATTATACAAATGGGTTTTGGGATTTATCACCTCTTTGAAGAGTAAATTAACATAATTTATCTCGCCATTGTGATCACAAATATCCACCATTTTTGTCACCAAGAAGTTGCTTTGTGACAATGAAAATTTGACTATTTGGGCATGTATTTTCTTCAATTTTGCAATGCTCACACACTTTTGTAACATGGGTACAAACATATCTTCCAAGATTCTCGTAGTCAAGATGTTTGGAGTCATTGCTATTACATAAAGATTGAAACTTTAAGTTAGACTAGTTGTCGTTTGATATAAAAATTCAAAGATGAGCCAATTTATAGGGTTTTTGAAAGATGGGAGGCAAGAATTTGCTGATATTTTAAGAAAATGTTCAAAAAGTTTGAAACTTGATCAAGGAATGGAACTATAACTACACAGTAACTCCAGAAACTCCTTTAAAAGCTTCTTATATTCCCTTCCACTTTGGTCTTCACCCTACTTCTTCCCAAATGCTGACCTACAGGAGACCTCCACAGGTACTGAAGACTGAAGACAAGTCTCTAATCTTGTCTACCGTAAGGGCAATTTCTTCTTCTCTTAGTTTACGAAAAGACTGCAGCCTTTTGTTGGTTAAAAGCTGCAGAACACTGATGCTTTTTAGCTGCCTCCAGTACTCTCCATAAAGTGCCACAGAGCAGACGCCTGGAAAGACTTGAATCAGGCCTGCCACAGAACACAAAGTCCTGCCACAGACTACAACCATTCGATAAAGAAGAGTAAGATGATTAATGGTGGAACAGCAACCACAAGGTCTTGCAACAACAATCTTGTGTCTCCTTGTATGTAAGCTATTATATATCTTTCTTTTGTGTTAATTTCTAGACTTTTTTGCAGTTTGTTGGTCTGTATGTTGGTCTGTACTATAATTATTTTGCACGGAGATGGCTAAATCAATAATTGTGCCATTTTGATGGCTAAATGCACAATTATTGAGCGTTTTGGGGGCTCCGCGTCCCTTCCGTTAGTCTGTAATTAACTCCGTTAGTCAATTATCATTTTAATATTAAAAGTACAAGGATATTCTGGTAAATACAATATAAAAGTAACATATACCCTCATTCCCTCCATTTCTCGGACTTCATCCTCACCAGAAAAGGGGATTAAACCCTAATCCATTGCTGCTGTCCGAAATCGACGAAGATGGGTTGATATAGACGGAGCCCTGAAGAACATGACTTATATAAGCCTCGTGAATGTCCTCAATACACAGGTATTAGTTCGTTACCTATGTATATTATTTATATGTATGTCTATGTAATGTTTCGAGATCATGGTTTGTTCGTATTAGAGTGTATATGGTTTTAATATTGTTAGAGAATCATGTTTATATGAGTTTTATAATGTTTAGAGTTTGTTTTAGTTGTTTCAGTGTTTATATACTTCAATTTTAGGGTTTTCGATTCCACTTTAGGTATAATGTTGTTATTTGTCTTCGATATTTAATTAATATCTGGATATAGTGAAAGCCTCAATTTTGATGTTCAATTTAAGTATTATTCTGCATGTCGTAATGTTAGTTATATTATGGCAGCCCCTGAGTATTTTACCATTAAACTTAACTATGGAGGTGAAATGAAGAGTGGTCCAAACAGTTATGTTGGTGGTAGTATTGCGTATTTTGATGACTGTAGTGCAGATGAAATCAGTATGTTAGATCTTGAACAAATGTTGAATGAGTTAGGGGAATGTGGAGGTTATCATAAATATTGGTATAGGTTTCTAGGGACTGATATGGAGAGGGGTCTGTTTGTGTTGGATAATGATGAAGAGCTGATGTTAATGTGTACAATGAATACCCACCAATATGTTCAAATGTATGCTGTTGTCATCCCACCATTAACTAGTTCCCAACCTGAACTAAACACACCAAATGTAGATTTTGAGTATATTGTGGAACCACAAAGAGAGGCAACCCCTATAGTTGAGGATGACAATCTATTTAGCCAAGAGGAGGTAAATTTTAGGGAGTTTGAATTTGCATGTAGTACATAAGCAGAAATTAGACAGGAGGAGGAAGCTAGAGAATTATTTGGAGATGAATTTGGTGATGAATTTGCTGATGAATCAAATGGTGAGAGTGATGAAATGTACTATCCTAAATCAGAGGATAGTGATGAAGGAAGTTTTCACTCAGACAACTCCAACAAAGATGACAGTGATGATGACCTGGTTTTTGATGAAAATGTTGATGATTTAGGTGCTAGTGACAAGAGATTCCATGCTGAAAAAGGTCATCAAGGAGATCAGTTTGACAATGACCTAGATGGGGTTGATAGTGAGCATTCCACTGTTTATGCAGGTAGTGATGATGAAAGAATGGCTGAGAATACAACTGATGAAGATGAGCCTAAAGGGTACCCTGTGTACAATGATGAGGCAGATGTTAGTCCAGTTTTTGAGTTGTCCATGTGTTTCAGAGATGCAAAAACTTTTAGAGAGGCAGTTAAAAGACATGCAATCATGGAAAGGAGGCCTATAGTGGCATCAAGGAACTTTGGAAGGAAAGTACAATATACTTGTGAACCTCCATGCCCCTGGAAGATTTATGCTTCACCAGCTGGAAAGACTTCAACTTACCAGATAAAGACATTTAATCCAAAACATACATGTATGCCTACTTTTCACCAGAAGCAAATTAACAGTGCTTGGATTGCAAAATACTATGAGAAGGAGATCAGAATGAATCCCTCCTGGCCAGTCAATGCCTTCCATCAAAAAATTGTCAATAATCTGAAATGCCATATTAGCAAGCATGCTGTATATAGAGCAAAGGCAAGGGCCCTCATGAAGATAAATGGAACACATTCTGAGCAATACAGTCAGGTCTGGAAATATGGTCATAAATTGAAGAGAGTGCTTCCTGAGACAACAGTGAAAATATTAACTGAGAATCCAGAATCAGGTGTTGAAAGGGGTAGGTTTATGAGAATGTATGTGTGTTTAGGTCCACTCAAAAAGGCATTTTCTGAAAGTTGCAGGAAGATAGTGGGCCTTGATGGATGCCACCTCAAGGGACCCTATGGTGGTCAACTCCTGGCAGCTGTTGGCATTGATGCAAATGAGGGAATGTATCCAGTGGCATGGGCTGTGGTGGAGGCTGAGAATACAAACTCATGGACTTGGTTTTTGCAGTTTCTTTGCCAAGACATTAAGATCCTAATTGATAGGGAATGGACATTTATTTCTGATAGGCAAAAGGTACAACATTTTTTTTTATTTTTTTCTTATTTATCTTTGGCACTATAATTTTGTTATTTATTTTTGTTTTCTCCAAATATTGTAGGGTTTGATCAATGTTTTGGAGACTGTGGTTCCCCAAGCTAAACACAGATTTTGTGTTATGCACCTATTCCAAAATATGCACAAGGAACACAAGGGCATAGCACTCAGACATTTGTTATGGAAAACAGCAAGGGCTTCCACAATTTGGGAGTTTAATTTTCACATGAATGAGATGAATGAGGTAATATTTTAACTTATTTGTCATCTTTATTTTAACATATTCCATATCTTAATGTGTTGTTATTTGTGTTAGATTTCACCTAAGTGTTATGAATGGCTAATGCAAAAGCCAAGAGAACAGTGGTCAAGGTCAGCTTTTAGAACAACTTCCTCCAGTGATATGTTTGTAAACAATCACTGTGAGGTGTTCAACTCAAGCATTAGGAAATTTAGGGATCTCCCCATATTAACCATGTTCAGACAAATACATATTGCAATCATGAGGAGGATTCAGATCAGAAGAGATAAAATGAATGATAGGGAACTTGTTATATGCCCTAGTGCACAGAAAAAGTTGAACAAGTAAGTCCTCAACTAACATAAATTGTTGAATTTCTGCACTAGTCCTCAACTAACATCAATTGTTGAATTTTTGCAGGGCTGTACAGTGGGCTGGAAACTGTGTGGTGAACTAGTAGTTGACTTGGTGAAGAAGACATGCACATGCAGAAAATGGGAATTAACTGGAATTCCTTGTTATCATGCATGTGCATGTATAGCACTAAGGAATGAAACATGGGACCACTACATTAGTGAGTGGTACAAAAAAGAAATGTATCTTAAGGTACATTTTTTATTCTTGTATGGTGAATGTACATGTATGCCCTCTATATGGACTAATTAATTTGTTTGTGTGTGCAACTATACAATACAACTCTTGACCCAATTGTTGGTCCAGACTTTTGGGAGGACACACCTGAGCCCACGCCTTTACCACCGAATGTGAAAATTCCAACTGGTAGGCCTAAGAAAAAAAAGGAACACCACTAATGATGTTCCAAAAGACCCAACAAAAATGAGCAGGAAGAATACAGTTGTGCACTGCACTTATTGTAAAGCCCAAGGACATAACTGGAGGAGTTGTGCAACTAGGGTAAGGGCCATAACTACTTCTATTTATTGCTTCTAGTGATGACATTGTATTTATTATGGACAATTTTGCAGAAAAATGATGACAAGAAGAAGGCTGAAGCAGAGGGTAAAGAATTCACTGAGGGAAAGACAAAAGTCAAGTGTAAGAATTGTGGTAAAGAGGGACACAATTCCAGGACTTGTAAAGTGCCAGTAAGTATTTTACTTAAGTTCTTTGCACTTCTTAAACATCATGCCTGTATATTTAGTTTTTCTGTTTTTGTCCAGAAACAAGTGCCAAATTGGCATAGGGTTGAAACTGAGCAGCCTCATGAAGTTTTCCATAATGAAAGCACGGAGGCCCAACAGGCCCAGGGGGAAGGTCCTTCTAATTCCAGGCCAAATAGAGCTAAAAGGTCTGCACAAGGTCAGGAAAGAAGTCCTATGGGACAGACAGAGGGCAGGGGTTTTACTACTTTGAAAGGTTTGAAGGCTTCAAAGAGAGTTAAAAAAACACAAGTTCAAGCAGAACAAAGTGCCAAGAAGAAGCCCTGGAAGCCTTGAATTACAACTACTATTTATTTTGCTACTACTTTTGTCCAACTACTTTTGAAGTCTCATTAAACTAGTTAAAATGGTTGTAACCATATTTATTTTGGAACTATTCAGTTGGTTGTAACCATAGCAAGTTGTGATGAACTACAATTATTATGTTAATTGGATGTTGGCAAGTATTGCCCTAGTATTTTGCTGATGCATCATATGTAATGACAGTGTTACTTTAACTTGCTTGCAATGAATGATTTTGGCAAATATTTGGTATTCATTCCACTGCATAATTGGCATCAAATGTAATTACATTTTGCAAAACACTACTTCATAAAATACAATACATAATCATAAAAACCAACTTCATAAAATACAATACAACTAACTTTTTAACATTGCAAATTTTATTCTAGCATGCCCAGGTCCACATGACCATTCTAGTTCAATCACAATAAAGCAATACAGAATAGTAGAAACCAACAAAAATATTTCCATTTCTTTGCTTCTTTCTTCCATTTTGCTGCATCATCAACAAGTTTAGCCCTCTCCAAATCAAAGCTTCCTTCTTCTTCTTCATTGTTATGAACTCTTCTTAATAAACCATTAATCACAACTTGGCTTCGATTACAAAAGGGGGCATCAATCCACTTGAAGTACCCGCATCCATTACACCCATCAACACAACCCAAAAATCTTCTTCCCGCATTCAATTGAGTCCAAGCACACCTCTCTGCCACCCATTTTCCACAAGAACACATCGGAGCCATGTTTTGATGTTCAAAAGTTAGGTTGTTTATGCTCAAATGTAAGCAGAAGGAGATTATATACACAAATCATACACAATTAGCCGTTATAAATATTATCTGTCAAAAATACCCCTTCAGCCGTTACACTTTAACTGTGAAACTAACGGAAGGGATGCGGAGCCCCCGAAACGCTCAATAATTGTGCATTTAGCCATCAAAATGGCACAATTATTGATTTAGCCATCTCCGTGCAAAATAATTATAATACGGGCCAACAAACTGCAAAAAAGTCTAATTTCTATGCACTGCAAGTCTATGTAGATTCTGTATAAATGGATGAAAGTAGTGAATACTCATCAATCATTTCAAGTTTCATCTTATTATCTAGTTAGTGACAGAGAATTACTATCACAAGTATGTACCCTTTCATAAGTTGCATTGACATTGTTATCCCTGCTATCCACAAGGTCTTTCTCCTTGATGTCTTTTCATGAACTTTCCAATAATTTTTTTTCTTAGATAGTGAAACATCCTGTGTGTGTTTAATTTGATTTAATCTGTTGATTATATCGTTTCTAAAGTCTGAAGAAAGTAAAATTTAACCATGTACCAAAGATCCAAATTGGGAAAATGGATTTTTTCGTCACCAAATTTATCGTGTTTTTAAAAATTTACCATTCAACTATTTTTTTTTCTTTTACTCACTAATGTTAGGTTCGTATTTATTTTTAGTCACCAACGTTAGGTTCAGATTTGATTAGTAGCATTATGTCAATTTTTGGTAACATTATTAAAATATACTGGTAGTCTGTAATATTTTAATGATTTGTTATATGTCTATATATTTATATATAGTACTCCATATGTCCTCAAGACGTTTACATGAGAGTTTGACAAGCATTTTAAGCCTCCTAAAAGATGTAATTTCATGAATTATTTTTAATTTTTTTTCTTCTAAATAATAATTTAACATTTAAATTTTTATATACAAAAAAAATCTTAAAAAAATATTATAAAACTATGTTTGTAAGATAAATATAGTGTGAGAGTTGTTTGATTTAATACCAAATTCACATTATTACAATATTATTATATTTTTGTGTTTATATATATATACTTGTTTCACAATTCTATTAGAATAAATGAGTTTATAGTTTTGATTTTGGGTCGGTAAGAGTTAAATGAAGAAGTTGTGATTGGTGATTTCAATGGGTTTTTGAAAGTATCGTTTGGTAAAATATTGATATGTAATTTTTTAATTTTTTTTATAAGTACTTTATGATCAGTTTGCTAATTTGATTATATTGAAATTTTTATTTTTTTATTTCCCAATAATTTTAGTACGGATTGCGATGCCTCTTCCTAATAATTTTGGTTTGAATTTAATACCCCACCTAAAAAGTAACAGATGTATATGAACTGATTTTATGCGTCTGTTTACAATGTATATATATGTTCTGACCAGATATTTAAAACAATATGCGTTCTTCCTATAACATACGTATATAATTCAGATATTATACGATTTTTCCATATGCATCTAGCAAACTCGGATACATATAAAATTTCTTATAAGACACATATGATACTTTTTGTACTAGTTATCACTATATTTTAATAATGCTATAGAAAATTGACAGAATACTAATAATCAAATCCAAACCTAACGTTAGTGACTAAAAAAAATCCGAACCTAACATTAGTGAGTAAAACAAAAAAAATTATAATTGAGTGGTAAGTTTCTAAACACACAATAAGTTAGATAACGAAAAAAATTCATTTTCCCATCCAAATTTGGGGCAGATTACCCAAATTTCATTCCAATAGTGATCCAAATGGTGATCCAAATTTGGATCAGTGAACAGTAGTGAATAATATCACTATCCAAATTTGGATCACTTGGTTTAATATAAAATAATGGTTTTGTTATTTGTAGTTTATGAGATTTTAAATTGATGTTTAATTATTTAATTATATAATTAATAAGATAATATAATTAATAGTTAACAAAATTTATTTTTAAAATAAAACTTAAAATAGTGAGAAAACATAATTTCATTAAAATTTAAAAAAAATAAAAAAAGAGGCACATATTGCATTTAGAGATTCATTAATTGAGCATTTATGGGAAGAATATACTAATTCGAAAAATTAGTGTGTATCAATGATATTTTGTATGTTAATTATTGTAATAAATGTGTTTTTCGTGAATTAAGTGTACAATTCTAATATTTTTATGTATATTAATTTTTTTTGATTTAATTAATTCATGAAATGTTATATAAATTGTTAATAATGATTAAATGATAAATTTAAGATAAAATTGCTTAATATGATATTTATATATTATTATATGTAAAAAGTAATTTGGATCAAATATCTGAATCACACTGTTGGAGTTGTTCAGAAATTTGGATAAGTTGGTGATCCAAATTTGGATTTTTGGATCACAACTGTTGGAGATGGCCTAATATGTACTTGTAAATTATAATGACAACTTTTGAAGTCTTTCCGATATAAACACTTTATGTACCCATTGTTTAATATTTAGAAAAATACATGTTATAATTTCAAAAATCTTGCAAATTGCATACTTCCTAACTTATCTTAACTCTGTGAGAGTAATCTTATAATTTCAGATGGGCCGATGGTTATTTCTATTATTTTTACTCTGCAAGCTGTACAATAAGTTGGCGCACATCTTTTTGATTTTAAATAACCAAATTCATTTAAATGATTTAAATAATATACTTTTATTTTAAATATAAAATAAATATATATGTAGATGATTATATATTTTTTTAAATGCCATTTATGGTGTACATGATTATTGTCGTGGAATAAAAATTAGAGTGCGTTAATAATTAATGCTAGTGCGTGAACTTCGAGCTTTAATGGATGCTCTCATGTTTGGAACTATCAGTCCTTGCAAGATACATACGTATATATGTGTGGTACAAAATCACGCCAAAAACGTAATTCCAGGTTGAGGGGTAGAGCCTTTTATACAGAGGTGAGTTTAAGGTTGGACTTGTGTTGAGAGACTTGGTGGACAAGTCTCCAACTTAGATGGTGATTATGAGTCCTATAAGGGAAGGAACTCCAGAACCTTCTATATAGGACTTTGAGTCCGTTTTGGACATATGTCTCTACTCTTCCAGCCGTATTGGGCCTAACCCGTGAACATGTTATGTTCGTGGACCTTGACGACCTCTGCTGGTGGGTCTTGACTACATATGCCGTCTTGATTCTACTATGAGCTTAGACCAAACAGGTCTGTACTGGACCTTGGTCAAGAAGCCCAAGTGTAATTAATGTGATATTTAATGTGTCTTTAGAATGTATTTTCTATCCATATATTATTTGCACCCCAACTTTCAGGAATACTGCTCGAGTTTTCGTTGAAGTTATAATGGTATTTTCGCGACTCAATGTACTTTTGGCCCTTCATGGGTATCGGCCCTTCATGGGTATAGGCCCTTCATGGGTGTCGTCGTTTAATCGTAAAGTGTGGAGCGACCTACACATTTAGAACAACTTATATAATGTGAGTATACACACTCAAGGCCTTTGCACATGCTAATTGGATAGTGTTTAACACTAAACGGTCCTATCGGGACTAAAAAACAAGCACATATTGTAACACCTCGACTTAAAAATAAATATTAGATGAAATGAATGGAATAAATATTCTAATTATGTGTTACTTGAAATATGTGTTCGATGTTTATGTTAGTCGCTAAATACGCGCTAATATTACACGCAAGTATACGAGTTCGCAAGTAGTATAGAATCTTTTCTAGTTCTTTCCCACAGAGACTGTATTGGTTAACTATCTAAATTACGCACCTACGCAACAATGTATGGTTATTATTTAATGCTAAGACTATAACAAAGTGAGGTTGTTTATAACTAAGAATTACGCTAATAATTATAACTAAGAAAATAAAATAGACCGAGTTAATATATATGACAAACATGGGATTCTAACTTCATTAAGTACTTCATTCAATAGCCTTATTATTCTCAACCTTAGCATACAATGGTGATGACACTAATCAGACAACACGAAACTGATAAACGCCAACTTTCGTTGCACGAGTACCATTCTACCAGACAACCACAAAAGAGATAGAAGCTGAATAGGAACCAATTATATTGAGACCCTATATGTCTGTAGAATTTGACAACATAACGGTTTAAGCACAAGTTATCTATCTTGATTACATAGGGCAAGTAAGATGGGTAAAATTACCTACGAATCCTGCATAACAATACATGAACCTATGCTAGCATGGCAAGTTCTAAATCCATAAATTCACTTTCGCTTCATTAAGAATTAACACACTATCTTATAAGTTCACGACGCTCATAAGACGAATAAGCACAACCATAACTAGGATATCATACAATCACCACACACTAAGACATCAAATAAATTAACTAAAGAAATCCATAAATAAATCCGCTAGAACCCCACGATAACGATTAGCCCATAATCGAACTCATCGCCAATGTGGGTTCCAATGAAAACATGATATAGCAAACGTAGTCTTTATACGAATAATTAAACCAAAGTACACACAAGAATATAGGTTCAAACAAACAAGAAACAAGCATCCAAATTACAACTCAAAACAAAGATTCACAAGAATAAAGTAGATCGTCTTCGCCTTTGTTAAATTGTGCCAAAAGATCCCTTACTCTTCTCCTCCCTTGATGTCTTCAAACTCTGAATTATGAATTATCTTTTCTTAATAAACGACCTAAGTTATATTTATATAGCAGTCCATGCACCCCAGGAGTCCAGAATTTGAATTGCAAAAGAATCAGGATTTTTAATTCCCCACCCCGCGCGGCCGCGCGCTTCACCAGCGCGGGCGCGCTGGCTTTCTGTTCCCTGGCGCGGGCGCGCGCAACATCAGCGCGGGCGCGCCGACCTTCTACCAAAAAACTCTATTTTCTTTTCTTTATACCTTGCAGCTTCGAGCCAGTCTTTCAAGCTTTTATTCCAACACATCCTAAACACCATATTAGCATCAAAACAATGCTAATTCACCTGATTCATGAAGTAAATCCTGAAATGCAAAAACACTTGAAAACACGTTAAAACACAAATAACTTGAGTACAAATACATCAACTCAAAGCTTATTAGAGCATAAATAAGTGTCATAAATGCCACTAAACACACCATCAAACTTGAATTGATGCTTGTCCTCAAGCATAAACAGACTCAAAGAACAAGAAATAAAAATAATGCATGAATGCAACTAATATGAATGCAACGATCCCCAAAGAATAACTAAACCAATAAACTAGCAACACCTCAGCAAATGCAATTATTCGCATAAAGATCCATCAAATCTCACAAATCATTCTACACACCAGAGACGTGCGTGTGTGCAAATGCTTACAGATATACTGTTGCAACTAGACCGACATCTATAACTCACTACTCATCAAGACAATCGCATGTTTATAAAAAGAATAAAAGCTAGACTCAAAATAACTTATAACACTTCAATTCTTATATCAGAGTTAATCATAGATTCATGATTTATTCAAACAAGACAAAACACATATGCTTATTTGATCGTGCAATGAGTGAGGTCCATAAAAGACTTATACAATAGTACCCATGTAGCGATCGTTAGGTTAGCGGATCCCAGACTATAAAAGCCTTAGGTCACTAGGTACAAAGTCCCCTAAGAACTTAATAACTCGAGTACTAAAGAGCCCACTCATGATCAATTATACTTAACACTTATTCTTCTTTTTTTTCCATTTTTTTTCATTAATTTCTGAATGAGTGTGTTTCGCTCCATCTCATTCAACCCTAGACTACTCATAAAAATATGAGCCGACTACTAGCCATTTGACACCTAGCCACACAACTAGCATTAAAATCCAATTTCCTCCAATTTTTAAATATCCATGTCTTTTATTATTAAGAGAATACCCTAAATTCTAAATATAAACAAGCGATTAAACCTCGATAAACCAACAAATCATGACTATGATCTAGCGCTCTAGCAACCTATAAGACTTAGTGAAATACAAGTGTCTCTAGCATGCAAATCAATCCAATAAGACTCAACGTCACTAAATACGACATCACTACACCAGCATCAATATCACCAATTAATCAGAAAAATTATCTAAGAGAATCATGATATAATGCAAATGCATGAAACTACATGAACAAATTATCATAAAAACTACCAAAAATAGTAAAAAAAAACTTCATGGAAAAATATATGCAACTATATGAATTAAACTATCATGAACATGCAAACTATATGAGACTCACACAAACATATTCCTTCAACTACTACCCCCAAACTTAAAATATTCACTGTCCTCAGTGAAAATAATAGTAAGGAATCAGGCATACCTACTCAGAATCAAAATCATCACCTCAACGGGTGGAGTGTCAGGTGTGTTCGGAGGTGGATACACGGAATCCTCACCAAAAGCTGGCCACTGAATGTTAACTCCCGTAGCTCTAAATGCAGTCCCAAGTGCCTGGGTGAGATCGCGTGCAAACCGACTGTGGATATCGTGCATCGCATCCATCCTCCATGCAAGATGCCTATACTGCGTCGAACTTAAACCAGCTCCCATATCTGCTCCTTCTGCTGCTGCTGCGATGGTCCCCCTTCATCTCCTAACTGAGATCTCCATGCAGTCCTGCTCGCCTGACCAGCAACTCGCATCCCACCAGGTAGGTGGTCAAAAGTATATCCAAGCCCCTTCAGATCGGGCATGCCTCCATCCCATTCCTGCATCGTAGCCAAAGTAGTGCTATCGATCGGAGCACTCGGAATCTGTAACTGCTCATATACGGGCCAATGCACACCAACTGCCACACACAATTTCATCACCACAGACGCATACAGAATAGACCCCGTAGTGTTTCCCCTCAAAAACCTCAAAATACCCTGGTAAATCACCATCCCCAAATCAATGTAATCTCCCTGCAGAATGCCCCACAACAGCCTTGCACGCTCAACAGTAACCTCAACCTCATGCGAAGATGGCATGATATTAGCACATATAAAAGCGTTCCAGGCACGGGCAAACCTGTTCATACCGGATGTCGTAAACGTAGAATACTCGGCGGCTATGCCTCTCTTGATCTTCCAGTGTGTGTCAGGTCGGCACAAAGTAGCCACAATGAGATCCAGATCAAAGTCCTCTGGAATCTTATCATTTCAGGTATCCTGCCCCACCTTCCTCGTAGGCTGCTCAATCACTGTCCTTATAGCCTCAGCACTATACTCAACAGTCCTCCCTCTCACCACCGTAAAACCATTCTTCTCCTCCTTGGCGTCAGTGTAGAACTCTCGCACAACACTCATGGGCACAACAGCGGGAGCCTCACAAAAAGGTACCCAACCCATCTCGAGAATCATCTCCAACAACTTACCATCCTTCCCGGATGGCAGAAATCCTCTCTCCTTAGCAATAGGCTTCGCGAGAAGCCTCGTGTACTCCTCCTCAGCCTCAGGAGTAGAAAACCTGGGCCTCACACCACTCGCAGTAGAAGAGTTGGTGGCGCTGCTTCCAACTTGAGTTCTCTGTCTTTTGGGTGCCATCGGGATTGAATAATAGTGAGTAAAAGCTTAAGTGTTTAGAGAGAATATGTGTTTGAGAGTTTGTGAATTGGTGGAGAAGATGTATGTAAGTGTATGTATTTATAGGTGGAGGGGCGTGAATTTGAGAAGGAATAGAATGAGATTGATTATGGGAATCGTGGGAATAATGGGATTGATTGGGAGAGGGAATTATGGGATGTGTTAGAGTAAAATCGGGTTAAAATTGATTTTGGAATTAAAATCCCGATTTTCTCTAATAAAATTGTAGTATTTTTTTTTTCGAACAAGGACCGGTGCGGCCGCGCGTAACTTTTGGAAAATCGGCGCGGGCGCGCGCTGAGATAGCGCGGGCGCTCGTGGCTACTGGAAAAACGGTGCGGCCACGCGCTTGGTCAGCGCGGGCACGCCCAGCTTCTGTAGTTGGCCCTGAAATTTTTTCTTTTTCTGATTTTTTTTGTGATTTTTTCCTTTCTTCTTGCTTCCTCTACATACTAATGTACAACATACTTGGGTTGCCTCCCAAGAAGCGCTTCTTTTACGTCGCTAGCTCGACGTAGCATCTCGAGATCAAGTGGACAATAAGACGACACTAACCACCTCGCGGGTTGTCGTATCACCATAATAATGCTTCAACCGTTGACCATTAACCTTGAATGCTTGGCCCGGATCATTCTCAAAAATTTCCACCGCTCCCTGTGGAAACACAATTTTGACAATAAAAGGACCTGACCATCTTGACTTCAATATTCCAGGAAAAATACGGAGACGAGAGTTAAATAAAAGCATTTGTTGCCCCGACACAAATTTCTTGAGCACTAGACCCCGATTGTGCCATCTTTTGACTTTCTCCTTATACATTTTGTTGTTCTCATAAGCTTGAAGTCTAAATTCGTCAAGTTCGTTCAATTGAAGCATCCTTTTCTTTCCAGCTGCATCTAAGTCAATATTCAATTTCTTCAAAGCCCAATAAGCTTTATGCTCGAGCTCCACCGGAAAATGACACCCCTTACCATAAACCAACTGAAACGGCGACATTCCCAATGGAGTTTTATAAGCTATTCTATACGCCCAAATAGCTTCATCAAGCTTCAAAGACCAATCCTTCCTTGATGGACACACTACTTTCTCTAAAATGCGCTTGATTTCTCAGTTAGATACCTCAGCTTGACCATTTGTCTGAGGATGATAAGCCATAACAATGCGATGATTCACATTATACCTTTTCATCATAGCAGTAAACTTGCGATTGTAAAAATGTGACCCCTCATCACTGATTATGACTCTTGGAGTTCCAAACCTTGTGAATATTTGCTTGTGAAGAAAATTATGCACCACTTTCGCATCGTTCGTTGGCAATGCCTTAACTTCAACCCATTTTGACACATAATCAACCGCCAACAGGATATACTGATTGTTGCAAGATGAGACAAATGGCCCCATGAAGTCTATTCCCCAAACATCAAAGACCTTAACCTCGAGAAGCATATTAAGAGGCATCTCATCCCTCTTGGACATATTACCCACACGTTGACATCGATCACATTTAAATCTTTAAACAATGTTGGCTAAAAGAAACCTGCTTGAAAAACACGAGCTGCTGTCTTTTCTCCACCATAATGTCCTCCATAAGCCGTTGAGTGGCAATCTCGCAAGATCCCCCTATTTTGCTGTAAGGAATACATCTCCTAGATGATTTGGTTAGCTCTTTGGCGAAAAAGAAATGGCTCATCCCACATATACCACTTCTGTGATATCCCGTAATTTTAGGAATTAATATTATTAATATCTTGATGATTTTATGTGATTGTTTAAAATTGGGAGAGAATAAAGTTGTGGATATTTTATTCCTCTATGATGAATTCGTGTTTTTAAATGATTAATGTGTTAATTGATAATTGTAGTATCGATCCCTGTCATTATTGTGAGAGTATTTAATTACTTATACTATTTTAAAAAAAAACATATTCAGTTTTATCTAGATTCTTCCTCGTAGCGGGTGAATTATGAAAATATTCAAAAATAGTATATAATGACTATTTTGGTACATGTTAAGTGAAGAATATTATATGAATTATTTGAATTTTATGATATTTATGTGAATTAGTGAGTAAATATTTAAAAATAAATTATTCCGGTTTGGCAAGTCAGTATAAAGTTTGAAGTGTGATCAGTGATTATACAAAAGGAATTGTAAATAAAGGATTAAATATAAAATTGGTGAGTATGAGATTTTATTATATGATAGATGTGATTATGTGTTATTTGATTCATAAATGAGTGACTTTGTGGTCAAAATATTTTTTATATATTTTTTAATAATTTATTGTGTGAAAAATGGGGTTTAATGGATTTTTAAATATTTTTATTAAATTACCGGTATATGATTGAATCATGAAACTTATTTTATTACCTCTAAAATACCCTTAGAGAAATTTTAAAAATGATAGTTGGATTTATTTTGAGGTGACAGTATTTTAAAATGATTTAATGAGCTTTATTTCTATTTTTGTGCATTATCTTGTAAAATTCGTATGAAATGAACCGTATGCTCAAAAATTATTTTAAAAATATAGAAAGAAAGGTAATTTTATATTCTATATTTTAAAAATAAAATTTGAACAATTATGAAATATTTCGGAGCAGGTTTATATTTTTCAAGTTCATTTTCAGGATTTTCAACATTTAAATTATATAAGTAAAAATTCAGTTTTTAATTTCCAAAAGATAAAAATACCCCTGTGCTTTATAATAAAAAACCAGCAGGCCCTGTTCTTTTTGATTTTCACGATTAATCTCTCGGATCCTCCTTGTCTCTCTCGGGTTCTCTCTCTTCTCTCTCTTGCGCTAGAACACAATCACCATCGAATCCTGCTACTTTCTTCGATTTTAGGTTCGATTTGTGTCTCTCTCTTCTCCGTGAGGCGTGTTCTCTGTTTGATTGCGTATATATATGTGTGTTTTCATCTGCTGCGTGTATATATATATGTGTATACTGGTTTGTATATATGTGCTTGGTTGATATTTGAATTTGTTTTACAATTACTACGTTAACTTGTAGTATAATTAGATGAGTTGTGTACTTGTATTAACAAGAGTATATGATCGGATGTTAAATCTTTTGAATTAAGAATATGTGTACGAGTGTGATGATTGTGTATATGTTTTTAAAATGGTATTTTAAGAATGAAAGTAGCAGATTAAATATTTAGAATTATACAAAATCAAGCTGAAATTTCAGATTCCTGCTAGTCTATTTTTGTAGCATAGTTCTGGGCTCATTGAGTCAAATTATATGATTAATATTTCTGTAATAATGTGATCCTTGAACTCTAGATCAAGTACGAAAAAGAATTTCAAAGTTTCATTTAACGAGCTAAAAGATATATATGTTTTAGTGCAAGATGTGCATAAAATTCTGGGCAGGTTGTGTCGTATTAGAGTCCCTGTTTTGCTACCTTAAACTCGAGCTTTGCTTCTGATATTTTTACTGGAGTTAGATGTTTGGATCTGGAATATGTAATTAAAATTTTATACAAACAGACCATTTTTTCTATTTATTGAAAATCTTAGCGTGGGGCTGGTTCTATGGGACAGATTCAGATTCCTGACTTGCAGACCATGTTTTACTGTATTAAACATGGAATTTGCTTTTAAAATTTTTATAGTAGATTTGAATAATGTTTATGAGTGTCTCATAAAAGTTTCATATAGAAAAAAATAAAAATTCATTTTATTAAAAATTATGGAGTGAGGATTGTTTGAACTATTTGTTCTGGTTTTCTTTTGTTATTAGTGCATAATATGAGTTTATATTTGGTTGATTGTATATAATTTATAGATAATGATTAAACGAGGATTGAGAAAATTTAAGTTTTGGTTAGATTAGATGTATACATATAATTTGACTTTTCGAATATTTTATTTCCATATATACTGAAAATTTCTATTCGTTATGAGTATAAAGATGTAGTATGATTTAGTGAAATATAATGGTGTTTTAATTGATGTTGGATTAGTATTTGCTGAGTACTGAGTTTGGATTAAGGATTTAGAAATGACAGTCATGTTTATGTATGCTCGGGTTTTCAATAAAGTCATAAGTGCTAAATGTCTGCTAGTTGAACTACTACGTAAGCCAATGTGTTTTGCTTTAATATTATACAATGACTTACTTTGGTATTGCTTTTGGAATGTGGCAAGTGGTTGTAAAGTTTATATAGTAGTATTATACTACTATAATTTAGTATCGTGATAGCAACAATGTGTTTTATGGAAATACATGTTAGTATATGCCTATTTGAAATTGAGTTTCGTTGCTAATTATTAGAGTGTTATTTTGAATATGTGTATAGTCACTAGTCTATGTGATATATGTGTTATGGATAAAAAACTAAGGTTATTACTTGCTGTATCTATTACTAAGATTCGGGAGCTCAAGGCTTTTAATGGCTGCTCTCGTGTTTCGTAGCTTAATTCTGCCTTTACGAGATGCCTACGTATCTCTGTGAATTAGAGAATCAAGCCAAAAAACGTAGTTCTGATTGGTGGGGGTGAGACCCCTTATATAGATGTTGGGAGTCCTTGAATTGGACTTGGTATAGGAGACTTGGTGGGCAAGTCTCATAATTAGAATGGACTTTGGAGTCCTAGATAGTAGGAAACTGATTCCTTATCCTTTTAGGTCCCCTTGAGGCTAATCTCCAAGGATTTATATCCTTATCGGGACTCTTTTCAACATCTGATTTATCCCTTATTAATTAATTACGAAATTAATTAATAATCAGGGCTTTTGGGCCTTTTTTATTCCATCAGGCCTGATCTGGTCCATCAGGCTTAACCTTTCTGGTCTGAGTATCATATATCTTTTTATTGGGCCTAGCAGCCCACAGTTTGTACAATTAATGCAGTATTTAATTATACAATCATAATTTATTTATCCCTATCATTTGCCCCCCAACTTTTGGGAAACATTGATTAGGTTTCGCAGAAGTTAAGTCTATTTGTTCCCTCACAGGGTTTCGTTTTTCCGTAAAGTGTGGAGCGACCTACACATTTACAATGAATTTTTCCTTTTATTCAGGAATTATCTTAATTTCCGGGAATCTTTCCCTTATTTCCGGGATTTTTCCCTTATTTTCTGGATTTTTCCCTAATTTTCTGGAATTTTCCCTATTTTTCTGGGATTTTCCCTAATTTTCTGGGATTTTTCCCTAATTTCCGGGATTTTTCCCTAATTTTCTGGGATTTTCCCTAATTTTCTGGGATTTTTCCCTAATTTTCTGGGATTTTCCCTAATTTCCGGGATTTTCCCCTAATTTTCTGGGATTTTCCCTAATTTCCGGGATTTTCCCCTAATTTTCTGGGATTTTCCCTATTTTTCAGATTTCCAGCCCTTTTTCGACCAGGATCCTCGTCGAAATTTCGACCTGGATCCTAGTCGAAAATAGGGGTCAGCCTTGCCATCCTGGTCGAAGGAATTCGACTAGGATCCACGACCTGGAATTCGACCAGGATCCTAGTCGAAATTTCGACCTGGATCTAGGACCTGGAATTCGACCAGGATCCTAGTCGAAAATTCGACCTGGATCTAGGTCGAAAATTCCACCCTTTTTTTTAGCTTCTTGCCATGAGCCTATCGACTAGGATTTCGACTAGGATTCTAGTCGATATTTCGACCTGAATCCTGTTCGAAAATTCTTTGATTTACTTGCTTCCTGGTCGAAGGATTTCGACTAGGATTCACGACCTGGAATTCGACCAGGATCCTAGTCGAACTTCGACCTGGGTTTTTAATCCCCATTTTTTTGAAAGATGCTTGGTTTATTCGACCTCATTCCTGGTCGAAGCTTCGACCTCAATTCAGTCCCGTTATTCCAGCTTCTTGCCATGAGCCTATCGACTAGAACCTGTTCGAAAATTCTTTGATTTTCTTGCTTCCTGGTCGAAGGATTTCGACTAGGATTCACGACCTGGAATTCGACCTGGATTCTGGTCTTTTTTACCCGTTATTTTCGGGTGTCTACTCGAAAGATTTCTGGCAGGATTCACGACCTGGAATTCGACCTGGATTCTGGTCTTTTTTACCCGTTATTTTCGGGTGTCTGCTCGAAAGATTTCGGACAGGATTCACGACCTGGATTTCGACCTGGTTCCTGGTCTTCCACTAGCCTTCTTTATTTAGCTTTAATTTAGGGTATTGTATTTTCCAAATCCTAATTGGATTTGGGCCTGGCCTTTTTTGTTGGGCCTTATTAAATTTTACTGAGCCTCAATTATTGGGCTTTTCCAAATCTTATTGGGCCTCTTTTATTGGGCCTTTTCAAATCTTATTGGGCCTCTTTTATTGATTTGGGCTTAATACATCCTGTTTAGAATGCTCTAGAATCCCTAGGAATATTCTGGAATATTCTTTTTTCTGGGCTTTTTCCTATGGGCTTTTGTTCTCAATGGGCTTTTCATCCCTTCAACTTCCTTTTCCTCTTATATAAAAGAATGAGGAAAGGCTATTACTCCTCACTTTCTCATTTCTTAGTTTTCTTCTTCATCTTCCTGCTAAGATTCTCAGAGGAATAACAGCAAGTCGGAGCTCAAAGCCTTTTTCAGGAGCGCTTCTTCAGGTAAGATTCCTCCTTTTGCTTTTCGTGTCTATTTTTCCATTGTGTGCCACTTTAAGATAGCCTATTTACGTGCCCCTTACTTTTTTTTTTCAGATGGCTGACAAAAGAATGACTCGTTTGGCCAAGATGAACGTGGCTAGAAAGTCCAACGATTTTCCTATTCGATCGAGGTATACTTCCTTAATCGACATAATCAACACTCGAGGGGACGAGTATCCGTCTGATGCGCATCTGGACGCGCACGATCATATCAGTGCTTTACGGGATCCCAAGGAGCTGGAAAAGTTGAGCAGCTGCTTCAAAATCAAGGAGCCTTTTAAGCTGGTTCTTGCGGGTCCGGCCGACAGGGCCTGTCAGTGGAAGAAGGACGCGCTATGCGTCTATATGGATACTCTAAGGGCAGGTATTAGACTCCCTTTTCATCCATTCATTCCTTTGCTACTGGCTGATGTGGGCATCAGCCCTTGCCAACTTCCCCCTAATTCCTGGAGGTTGATTCTGTGCTATCTGTCGCAATGCGCCAAGCACAACGTCCCCACATCTGTTGCTGTCTTCAGGAAGATTTTTCAGTTCAAAAACAGCCCTGATAAAAGTCCGGGTTGGGTTTCTATCAACCAGCGCCCCACTATCCCCCATATCGTGAATGGGAAGTCCATCCCTGACAACAACTTGGGGTGGAAGAAAGATTTTTTGTTTGTTATTTGGGAAGGTGGAGATTGGGGCTCCCTGTTTCGATCATCCTTTGGGCTGGCCGTGGACGGGAGCCCAAATGACATAACTTTGTCTGAGGAGGAGGCTAGAGGTTTCAACCTCCTTATGCAAGACAACGGCACTTCCCATTGTTGGGACCTTATCCGGGAGACCGTCCTGGTAGAACGCGGCCTTTCGCCCGTTAACAAGAAAGTAAGTTCCCTTTCTTATCTCCTTTATTTCCTGCACTTTTATTTCATTGATTTTCAACTGACTTTGTTTGTTGCAGTGGCTGAGAAGATTGAGGAGGCTACCAAGCCGAAGGACCTGGAGACAACCAGGATGAAGAGGGCCGGGAAGATCTTTAAGGACCCTCGACTGGGTGACCGCTTCCCGGAGTTCCTTCTTCAGGCAACGGAGCCAGATGAGGAAGGCCCCAGCCAAGTTCTGCGCACCAAGCAGAGGCCAGGTGCCTATTTTCAACCTGCTTGGGGGATCCGGGGCAAGGACTCAATTGTGGGCAGCACGGTGCTGTCCAAGGAATGGTCTAAGCATTCCATTTCCCCGGTGGATTATCAAGATTTTGTCCTTCAACAGGACTTGGAGGGGAATGAGCTGTTTGGAGCCCAAGCTCTGGCGACGGTACGTACTTTACTTATGCCTTTTACAATTCTCTTTTCTTTCTTTTCTAAACCTTTGCTGTTTTCTCTTGCAGGCTAACGCCCATTTTCAAGGGGCAATTCACCAAGCCAAGGCTTGGAAGGTTGGCCTGGAAGATGCCAACAAGAAGTTGGAGGAGGCCAATCAAAAAATTGAGGCCCTTGAAGCTCAATTGGCCTCTTCCACTTCTGACCTGGAGACGGCCCGGGCTGAAAATGTCATCTTGAAGGCGCAGAAGGAAAAAGCCTTTGATGGCTGGATGGACACTCAAGAATTCAAAGACTTGATGGTGGAGCATGACGCCCTTCTTCATCCTGTTAGCTATAAAGAAGGCTGGGACGCTGCTGTGGAGGCCATCCAGGATGAGTTTCCCGAGGTCCTTGAGCAGTTGCCCTTTCCTTGCCCAGTGCGGGTTCCAGAGCTTGGAGGTGTTACTGAAAAGCTTGCTGGTATGATCAAGGATGGAGAGGAGGAAGATTCCCCCGAGGAGGAATTCGAGCCTGTCGCTAAGAAGGCCAGGGTGGAAGAATCTCCCAAAGCAGCGCCTCAACAGCCATCATCTCCTGCCGAGGGAACTTCTACAGGGACTTCGGAGGGGACGACCGAGACGTCCGAAGAAACGACTGAACCTTTCGAAGAGACTTCGGATAGTGGTTCTGAGGAATCTCAGCCTTCCAAAGCCTAGCTTTTTGTATATCTTCTTTTTGAACTTTATTTATATCAGAACTTGTTACCCTTCGGGGTTATGTTTTATACGTTGCTTTTCTTGCCTTTTTCTGTTTTAACTTTACAATCTTAATATGCATTTGAACCTTAAACATCCTTAGATAGAAATAATTTCAAACTCTTTAATATGAAGTCTGGTTTTCCAAAACCTTACATAGCATGGGTTCGACCCTAATCAACAATAACTAGACAATGTAAATTCTACTGGAATATAAAATCCTATGCAAGCAAAGCTTCAAGGTGCTTTTAAACCTACTTGTCAATGACAAGTGAGAATCGTACTTCACCTATCTTACATGTAGTAAACCTTCAGGTTTTGTGCGTGCCAGGTCCTCGGGACTTCAAAACCTTCCATAGTTTCCAGCTTGTAGGTTCCTCTACCCTGAACGCTCTTGACTCTGTACGGCCCTTCCCAATTCGGGGCAAGCTTTCCTTTCTGTCCAACACCAGAAGCCTCTATTTTTCTCAAGACTAGATCTCCTTGTTTAAAAAATCTCTCTTTAACCCTTAGGTTGTAATAGAATGAAGCCTTTTTCTGATATTCTACTATCTTTGCATGTGCCTCATCTCGCACTTCATCAATTAGATCCAGGGCTAACCTCTGCCCTTCCTCATTTTCTACAGCATTGAAAGTCTGAATCCTTGGAGAGGAATGCGATATCTCCACGGGAACTACTGCTTCTGCCCCATATGCCAACATGAAAGGAGTTGCTCCTGTCGTGACTCTACAGGTAGTCCTATAGGCCCATAATATTGGAAGTATCTCATCCACCCAATTATTTCTTGACTTCTCGATCCTCTTTTTTAGTCCATCCAGGATTATCCGATTTGCTACCTCTGCTTGCCCATTGGCTTGCGGGTGAGCCACAGAGGTGAATCGTAACTCAATTTCATTTTCTTCACAATACTTCTTGAATTCCTCATTGTTGAATTGTGTTCCATTGTCAGTGACGAGGATACGGGGAATTCCATATCGGCACATAATGTTTTCCCACAGGAATTGTGCAACCTGCTTAGTTGTGATTTTGGCCAAGGGTTTGGCTTCGATCCACTTGGTGAAATAATCAATGGCTACAATCAGAAATTTCCTTTGTGCCGTGGCCATAGGAAAAGGCCCTAGAATATCCATCCCCCATATGGCAAAGGGAATAGGCGAGTTGATAGAGGTCAGCATCTCGGGGGGTTGTCTAACAACTGGTGCATGCTTCTGACAGCGATCACACTTCTTCACATATTCTTTGGCATCAACCATCATTTCTGGCCAATAGAAGCCTAAACGAGTTATCTTATGAGCCAAGGCCCTGCCCCCCAAGTGTTGTCCACAAATACCTTCATGCACTTCTTCAAGAGCCAAGCGTGCCTCATCGGGCCTGAGACACCTCAAGTAGGGAACCACGAAAGATCTTTTGTAAAGAATCCCATCTATCAAAGAGTACCTTAGTGCCCGAACAGTTAACTTCCGTGCTTCAGTTGCATCACTTGGCAACCAACCGGTCTGAATATGAGCCTTGATGGGATCAATCCATGACGTCCCCAAGCCTATGGGAGCCACCAGCTTAACATCTATGCTTCGTGTCTTTAAAACACGGAAGTACACACTTCCTGAACTTTCTTCAATCTCAGATGAAGCGAACTTTGATAGCGCATCTGCCTTAACATTTTCTTCCCTTGGAATGTGTTCAACATGGCACTCATTAAATTGGGTCATCACAGCCCTTACTAGGCGGACATACTTAGCCATCGTATCATCCCTTGCCTCAAATTCTCCCTTTACCTGGGATATGATCAGCTTCGAGTCTCCACGGACCTTTAAGTTTTTGACTCTAAGTGTCCCAGCTAGACCAAGGCCAGCTATCAGGGCTTCATACTCTGCCTCATTGTTTGTGGTTGGAAAATCTAGCTTCATAGCATACTCAATTAAGAACCCATCCGGGCTTTGCAAAACCAACCCTGCTCCACTGGAATTTGTTTTTGATGCTCCATCAAAATAGAGAACCCAATATTCTTTCTCCTTATCATTCTTCTCCCTGTCCCCATTGTCGACTCCCTTGTCTTGAGGTATGGTATCTTCCTGCCCCCCGACTTCTTGGTTGGGTATGGTACATTCCACCACAAAGTCAGCTAGTGCCTGGGCTTTTATAGCCGTACGTGGCTTATACTTGAGATCAAACTCTCCCAACTCTATTGCCCACTTAATCAGTCTCCCACTTGCCTTGGGACTGTGAATGATATTTCTCAGTGGCTGATTTGTTAGCACTTCAATCTGGTGAGCTTGAAAATAAGGACGCAGCTTTCTTGAAGCCATTACCAAGGCTAAAGCGAATTTCTCTATAGTTGAATAATTCAACTCAGCACCATGCAAAATTTTGCTGACATAGTATACATAGTATACCGCGCTCAAGGCGCTCTCTGAAACAGCCAAGTACAAGAATAAAATTTCACTCAGAACTGGCTTGGCCAACAACGGGGCCTGGGCCATATACTTCTTTAACTCTTCAAATGCCTTCTGGTTTTCCTCATTCCATACAAAGTCTTTGATGCTCTTTAGCGATTTGAAAAATGACAAGCACTTGTCTCATGACTTGGAGATGAATCGTCCTAACGCAGCAACCCTTCCTGTGAGCTTCTGAACATCCTTGACAATTTTGGGGGGTTCCATGTCCAGGATTGCCTTTATTTTATCGGGGTTTGCCTCAATTCCCCTCTTCGAGACCATCAATCCCAAGAATTTTCCAGATCCTACTCCGAAAGCACACTTCGTCGGATTCAACATCATCTTGTGGTACCTCAGGACCTCAAAAGCTTCCCTTAAATGGGCTATATGATCAGTCTTTACTAGACTCTTGACTAACATGTCATCAACATAGACTTCCATAGTCTTACCAATAAGATCCTTAAAAATTCTATTCACCAACCTTTGATAGGTGGCTCCTGCATTCTTGAGACCAAACGCCAAAACAAGATAACAATAAACACCAAAGTCAGTGATAAATGATACCTTTGGAATGTCATCCTTATGCATTTTGATCTGGTTGTATCCACTAAACCCATCCATGAAACTCAGCATCTCATGTCCAGCGGTGGCATCAATCAAAGTATCAATTCTAGGCAGCGGAAAACAGTCTTTGGGGCATGTATCATTCAGATCGGTGAAGTCTATACACATCCTCCACTTTCCATTAGCCTTCTTCACCATTACAGGGTTTGCTAACCACTCCGGAAATTGAATCTCCTCAATGAAACCAGCCTCTAAGAGCTTTTCCACTTCCTGCTTTATAGCCTCTTGTCTTTCCGGGGCAAAATTTCTTTTCTTTTGTTTCACTGTCTTCCGGCTTGGATCTACGTTTAGCTTGTGAGTAATTAACTCCGGGTCTATGCCTGGCATATCAGCTGCTAACCATGCAAACACATCACTATTTTCTTGCAAAAATTTCACTAACTTCCCTCTATGGGGCTCCTCTAATGTGGCTCCAATGAAAGTCGTCATCTCAGGATTCTCGGGGTCTAAAGGAACCGAAACCAATTCTTCTGCTGGCCTTCCTCTATTCTCATCATTTTCTCGAACATCCATATCTTCAATAGGAAGAACCTGCCCCCCGACTCCATCTGCCCTCAAAGAGGCCACATAACAGCTTCTAGCCATTTTTTGATCTCCTCTCTCTTCTCCAATCCCGTTTCGGGTGGGAAACTTCATGACTGAATGGTAGGAAGAGGGGACTGCCTTGAAGGCATGTATCCCTGTTCTCCCCATGATAGCATTATAAGTTGAACTAGCCTTTACCACCATGAAATCCAGCATCTACGTTGCTTGCCTTGGCTCCGTACCTATGGTGGTTGACAATTTGATTATCCCTTCCACAGGACATTCTACTCCAGCAAATCCATATATCGGCATGTCGGTTGGTGTTAACTGGGAGTCGTTATATCCCATCCTTAGAAAGGTGTCGTGGAGCAAGATATCCACAGAAGCACCATTATCCACAAGGACCCTCTTAACCGGGCTATTTCCTATTATTGGTGTTATGACCAGCGGGTCGTCATGGGGAAACTTCACACCCTCTAGGTCGGAATCATCAAAAGCCAATGTTACTTCTGTCCTGGCCCTCTTCGGGGCTTCTCCAACAATATGCATAACCTCTCTAGTATATGCCTTTCTGGAATTTTTGGACAATCCAGCAGCAGTTGGACCTCCAAAGATCGTGTTAATCACAGGCCCTCGAGGTCTCGGCCCTCCATAAATGGTGTTTATAACTGGTCCTCTAGGCTGGGGGTTTCGCCCCTGATCGTCTTGGTCCCTCCTACGATCTTCAAAGTTCTTCCTTCCATTATTATTTCTGTCCCCTCCATCTCCAGTATACTTGTTCAATCTTCCTTTTCGAATCAAAAACTCAATTTCATCTTTCAATTGCCTACACTCATCGGTGTCATGGCCAACATCTTTGTGAAACCTGCAATACTTGCCCTTATCTAGCTTGGCGGGATCAGCCTTCAAGGGCTTAGGCCAGCGAATATCTCTGTCTTTCTCAATCTCCATCAAAATCTGACTTCTGGGAGCATTCAGCTTAGCGTATTCAGTGAACTTTTGCCCGGGTCCTCCCTTCTTGGGGGTTGAATCAGGGTTTTGTTCGGTTCTAGGATATTTGTCCTTAGCGATATACTCCAAATCAGTTTTTCGTTTCTTGCCTCCAGTGGGCTCATTACTTACTACGGTCTTCCTCATACTTTCTTCAACCTTGATATACTTCCCTGCCCTCTCTTGGAGCTGCAACATGCTCTCAGGGGGTCGTTTGGCCAAAGACATCTTGAAAAACTCATCCCTAGTTCCTTGTTGCAGTGCTATCATGGCTACCTTATCATCAAGGTCTGGGACTTTTAAAGCCTCCTTTGTAAAATGATTCAGGTAATCTCTTAAGGATTCCTTAGCTCCCTGCACAAGACTCATAAGAGATGCTGAACTTTTCTCATGGACTCTTCCACTGATGAATTGCTTAATAAAAGCCTGACTTAATTCTCTGAATGATCCAATAGAATTTGGGGGTAGGCGACTGTACCATCTTTGAGTCATACCCGACAGGGTTTGAGGGAAGGCCCGACATTTTATAGCATCATTCACGGGTTGCAGCAGCAGTGCATTAGAGAATGTCCTAACATGATTAGCGGGGTCTCCCGTGCCATCATAGGCTTTGATAGTGGGCATCTTGAATTTCCTTGAGATATGGGCATTCATTATTTCTTCTGTGAAGGGTGGAGTTGGATCATCAGGATCTCCAAGGGGAAGGAGATTGCTTGGATCAGTTCTTGGGATAGCAGCCCTTCTTCTTACCGGACCATCCAGGTCTATGATAGGAGGAGGATTTCTCCCCCTAGGAGGTATGTGGGGTCTGGTGGCTTGGTGAGCCTCCAAATCACGCCTCAGCCTTTGGATTTCAGCCTCATGAGCCCTGATCTTTTCCTGCACTTCTTGGGGATTCGCCCCTGGGGTGCTTTGGGGGCGTTGCCTTCCATCGGCCATTGGCTCTTTTCCAGGACGCCTCCTTCTCGGGGCCACTTCATCATCCGAAGATTCGGAGTCTCTCTCAGTGTATGGACCAGAAAATTCCTGATCCTCA
Organism: Apium graveolens; assembly: GCF_009905375.1. Classification (NCBI taxonomy): domain Eukaryota; kingdom Viridiplantae; phylum Streptophyta; class Magnoliopsida; order Apiales; family Apiaceae; genus Apium; species Apium graveolens. Next base: position 254,630,348 of record NC_133652.1, read on the forward strand.
GGGATAGGATCCAAACCTCGTATATAGGGGGGCGACCGCCCTCGTGCTTCGCTTCGCCCAGCATATCCGCTTCCTCCAACCTTGAATCGGGGGAGTTGTCCCTTGTAGCTGGGGTTGAGTTGCCCCTGTCTGGGCTTCCTCCTGAGTAGATGCATAAGTTGAATGGGGAGGAACCTCCACGGTTGATGAAATCACCTGGGTTGTCTCTAATGGTGTTCCTTCCTCTAGAGCTCCAATTGTTCTCCGTGTTCTCGCCATGGTTGTTGTTGTGATTCCCACAGACGGCGCCAAATGTTATGGATAAAAAACTAAGGTTATTACTTGCTGTATTTATTACTAAGATTCGGGAGCTCAAAGCTTTTAATGGCTGCTCTCGTGTTTCGTAGCTTAATTCTGCCTTTACGAGATGCCTATGTATCTCTGTGAATTAGAGAATCAAGCCAAAAAACGTAGTTCTGATTGGTGGGGGTGAGACCCCTTATATAGATGTTGAGAGTCCTTGAATTGGACTTGGTATAGGAGACTTGGTGGGCAAGTCTCATAATTAGAATGGACTTTGGAGTCCTAGATAGTAGGAAACTGATTCCTTATCCTTTTAGGTCCCCTTGAGGCTAATCTCCAAGGATTTATATCCTTATCGAGACTCTTTTCAACATCTGATTTGTCCCTTATTAATTAATTACGAAATTAATTAATAATCAGGGCTTTTGGGCCTTTTTTATTCCATCAGGCCTGATCTGGTCCATCAGGCTTAACCTTTCTGGTCTGAGTATCATATATCTTTTTATTGGGCCTAGCAGCCCACAGTTTGTACAATTAATGCAGTATTTAATTATACAATCATAATTTATTTATCCCTATCAATGTGCAAGGTGATTTATTTAAGTGTTTACTCAAGTTGAATTGACAATGCTAAATTATATAACTGTAAGTTTAAATATTATAAATTATTAAGTATATTTAATTGTTTAGGTGCTGCAAGTCTGGGCGGGTAATTTTCCTTAATTGTTTAGGTGCCGCAAGTCTGGGCGGGTACTTTTCTTACTTGTTTACTTTTATGTTGCTGCAAGTTGAGGCAACTTTATTTTTGTATGGTTATAAGATTAAATTGTGGAATTGAAAAACAGGTGGATAGTCCTAATTACGAATACTTCATGCCAAAATTTTCTAAAATTCCCCTGTATCTAAATCTATTTGACTTATTTGATTTCAATGATTTGAAAGCATGTTATGATTATTAGCTGTAACACGTATAGGATATGTCTGGGTAAGAACATTGAAATGACTTGTGGGTTGTATTTGTGGTATGGTTATTCAGGGTATTGTCCATATTACGAATAGGTCATGCCGAATTTTCCGTAGAAATATTATCATAAGTTACGCATTCTCGTGTTAAATAATATTCTGAGTTGGTAGTAAGTTTTAAACTATAATGTGTGCTACTTGTTATGTGCTATATAATATGCCATATATATATATCGCGAAAGGGTAGAAATAAGATAATCATTTCAGAAGGATACTAAAGTAGTATCTTTTTGCTTATGATAGGATCAGGCATTAAGGGCGTGAGACCAAGCAAAAGAAAAGAAAAAGGGAGAGTTGCATAGTGGTTCAGTAGTTACGGATGATTCGAGACGAACAGAACCAGACGTTGGGGATCAAGACTGAAGTTGGATAAGGTTTCGTATCAGACCGCAGTAACCGCATTAGCGACATATCAAGAATTAAGAATAGGAAATGTTGACGTCTTGAGAAAGCATCATGAAATATTTGTGTTATTGCGAGTGTGTATGATTGCTAAGGACCAAAGGCAAGTATCCCTATCATCACTTATTGTTCAAGTGATATTTATTTTGAATCTTATTATGCAAATATTGTTTTCCCTATTCTCAGTTCAGAATAGATAAATGTTTTACATATTGCTGAATTAAATGATTCTGTTTATGCAAGTACCCTCTGCTATTCTTTGTTCAGAATAGTTAAATGTTTTACTTATCAAATTACTGGATTTATAAATATTTTGGATTTTGAGAAAGATGATTTTGTTGCGAGAATTCCTGCCCAAGTGAATGGGGGAATAAAAATTATTTAGGATGTCGATTGATTCGACTCCTTTTTCAATAAAAAGGTTTTTAAGATTGGAATGGTTACTGGTTACTTGTTACAGCGTAGGTGATCGAGATATCGGTCCCACTGTAATATCTTTCAAGGCGAGTATATGCCTTTTCTGGCGCCCTATAGGTACCGTATGGCTGCGGGATACGTGTAGTACCTAGATTTACGGTATGGTTGCGGGATACCGGTGTTGTTTCGTGACTGATCATTAGGAACAACATGAAATATAATTGGTTCCAATCTAAACTGTTGTTTCTAAATTATTTTTGATATCCATAGAATAAATGATTTATCAACTGTTTCTGTTTTGGACTAATGGTGAAAAGCAGTTTTGATTCATACTGATACTTATTTTGTTATTAAATATCAAAGGTGGTATTAGTATAGATGATTGATGCTAACTTCAGTATGGGATGTTGTGAGCATCAAAGTTCGTATTAATATCTAATTTGATATGATAACAAAATGAGTATTAATTTCCAATGTTCGGTTTTGAATGAAGTTTATGATTCATTCCATAATCATTGTTTCATGTTATTGTGGTTTATGATATTTCCGTAAACACTGTTTTACAAGTTTTATTCTCGTCAAGATTCAATGCATTGCTGAAGCATTTCGCTCAAAAATATCAAAATGGTTTTGAATACAATTAAGGAATCAATTATGGGGTTCCTCAAATAAAATTTTATGATTCAGCGATTATGATTTTAAATGTTCTGCGCTATTGCAGACGTAGGTTTTATATCAAAATGACCCTATATATATTACAATGATCTTGCTGAGCAATTCTTCCGCTCATACTTGCCTGTTTTTAAATTTAACCTCCAGTGAGGATTAACTTGCGCTAATTAGCTACGTAATTCAAGGAAGCAAAGAAGCTTTTGGAAGGTGGTTGGTCCAGGGTTTGCGCACTAGTGTAAGTTTATTGTGTAAAGTTGTTTATATTATATTATATTATATTTATGATATTTTATAGTTGGGCCTAGTATACTTCTTTTCGAAGTTATACTAGCGGGTTAAATTTTAAGGTTTGAAATTATTGAAAAGAGTTTTAAAAGAAAGTGAAAATTTATTTGTGGAATTTGGATATCTTGTTTCTAGAACTGTAACCTTAAAAGATCTTGGATTAGTTTGGGGTCATTTTTTCTAAATATCTTCCGTTGGCATTTGTTTATTGATTAAACAGGTTAATTTGGATTGAAATTTCATAGTGACGACCAAATCCCTTGACCCCGGATTTGGGGGCGTTACAACTTCACTTCATGTAAAACTTCTTCCTATGAGCATAAGATATGTCGGGAGGCATGATATTACTCACAAGGTAGTTCATAATGTCTGCGAACCACGGCTCTTCTTCTTGCACTCCAAACAGTTGCTCGTCGGGAAAGGATCCATTTATCAATGTCTTATCCAATGAATTAGCATTAGGATTCTCTAAACGCGAGAGATGATCAGCAACTTAATTTTCAGTTCCTTTTCTATCCTTGATCTCTAGTTCAAATTCTTGGAGCAAAAGAACCCATCGGATTAATCTAGGCTTAGAGTCTTTCTTCGAGATAAGATATCGAATTGCAGCGTGATCAGTGAACACTGTCACCTTAGTCCCAAGTAGATAAGATCGACATTTCTCAAAACCATAGACAATAGCTAAAAGCTCTTTCTCCGTAGTAGTGTAATTCAGTTGAGCACCGTTGAGGGTCTTACTAGCATAGTAGACCACATGCAAAATGTTGTTCTTCCTCTGCCCAAGAACTGCTCCAACTGCATAATCACTTGCATCACACATCATCTCAAAAGGTTCATTCCAATCGGGTGCAGTTATGACCGGTGTCGTAATTAGACTCTTCTTCAATGTCTCAAAAGCTGCAAGGCACTCGTCATCAAATTTAAAAGGAACATCTTTCTCTAGTAAACTGCACAATGGCTTTGAAATTTTCGAGAAGTCTTTGATGAAATGCCTATAGAAACCCGCGTGACCAAGAAAATTACGAATTCCCTTGACGGAAATAGGTGGGGGAAGATTCTCAATGACCCCTACCTTGGCCTTATCCACCTCAAGACCCTTACTAGAAACCTTGTGCCCGAGAATTATGCCTTGACGCACCATAAAGTGACGTTTCTCCCAATTGAGAACTAAATTGGTTTCAACGCACCTCTTGAGAACTTATCCGAGATTTTGCAAGCATTCATCAAAAGAATTGCCAAAGACCGAGAAATCAGCCATGAACACTTCCATATTCTGGCCAATCATGTCAGAGAAGATAGCCATCTTACATCGCTAAAATGTGGATGGTGTACCACACAGACCGAATGAAACTCGTCTAAAGGCGAACATACCGAATGGACAAGTGAAGGTAGTTTTCTCCTGATCTTCCAGGGCGATACAAATCTGATTGTAACCCGAATAGCCATCCAGAAGACAGTAATATTCATGACCAGCCAACCTGTCAAGCATCTGATCAATGAAGGGCAATGGAAAATGGTCCTTCCTAGTGGCCTTGTTCAGCTTTCTATAGTCCATACAAACTCTCCACCCCGTAACTGTTCATGTAAGGATAAGCTCATTCTTCTCATTTTCTACCACAGTGATACCACCTTTCTTTGGCACACATTGAACCGGGCTTACCCATGAACTGTCAGAGATATGGTAAATGATCCCTACATCTAGCCACTTCAGAATTTCCTTCTTAACTACTTCCTTCATGATTGGATTAAGTCTTCTTTGTTGCTCGACTGTAGGTTTGCTACCTTCTTCTAGCATAATTTTATGCATGCAGTAAGAAGGGATGATTCCCTTGATATCTGCTATAGTCCATCCAATTGCCGATTTGAACTATCTCAGAATTCTCAAAAGCTTTTCCTCATCGCTACCAGAAAGGTCAGATGCAATAATAATAGGCAGAGTAGATGCATCACCTAAAAAAGCATACCTCAAATGTTTAGGTAAAGGCTTAAGCTCAAGAGTAAGAGCTTCCTCAATAGAAGGCTTGAGGCGTTTAGGAGCTTTGTTCAATTCCTCCATTCCAAGAGATTCAAAAGGATATCAATCTTCCTTTTCCAGAGAGAAGCATTCAAATATTGCAATTTCTCATCACCTTCGTCATCTTCACTGCCTAAATTCCCCAACAAGGCTTTTTCTAAGGCATCAGACCTTAGCAATTGATCAAGTTCCGATGTGACCACTGAATTGACCAACTCGACTTTTAAGCACTCCTCATTATCGGTAGGATATTTCATAGCATTGAATACATTGAAAGTTATATCCTGATCCAACACTCGCATTGTAAGCTCACCCTTCTGCACATCAATCAAGGTTCGGCCAGTTGCCGAGAAAGGCCTTCCCAAGATTATGGGAATCTTCTTATCCTCCTCAAAATCAAGAATGACGAAATCAGCATGGAAGATGAGTTTATCCACCTTAACCAAGACATCCTCCACAATACCTCTCGGATATGTCATAGAACGGTCGGCCAATTGCAAGGTCATGTAAGTTGGTTTGGGAATAGGTAAGTCCAATTGCTTGAAGATTGACAAAGGCATCAAATTGATGCTAGCTCCCAAGTCATATAAGCATTTGTCAAATGACACTTTCCCAATAGTACATGGAATAGTAAAGCTTCCTGAATACTTAAGCTTCGGAGGCAACTTCTGCTACAGCACAGCACTGCATTCCTCCGTGAGAGCGATAGTCTCTAAATCATCTAGCTTCACCTTCCGAGAGAGAATACCTTTCATAAACTTTGCATAATTTGGCATCTGCTCGAGAGCCTCAGCGAAAGGTATGTTGATATGAAGTTTCTTGAACACCTCCAAAAACTTCTCGAATTGCTTGTCCAGCTTTTTCTTCTGCAGCCTCTTAGGAAAAGGCGGTGGAGGATAGATCTATTTCTCCCCTGTATTATCCTCAGGTAGAGTGTGCTTAATACTAGTCTTCCTTGGTTCCACTTCTTCATCCTGCTGCTCTACTTCTTCCTCAGCTCCAGCTTTTTTAGTCAACTCTTGAGTTTGTTCGGGATTAGCAACCTTTTCAGACCTCAAGGTGATTGCCTTTACCTGCTCTTTAGCTTCCTTCTTTCCTGGCACTTCGGTGTCACTAGGTAGTGTACCAGGTTGACGATTTAGCAAGACATTGGCAATTTGTCCAATTTGATTTTCTAAGGTCTTGATAGAAACAGCTTGGCTCTTGCACATAAGCTTCAACTCCTCTAATTCAAATTTTTCATTAGCTTGCTGCAACTGGAGTTGTTATTTTGGTGCTTACTACGGTTGCTGAAAACCAGGGGGGTTATACTGCTTAGGTGGATATTGCTAATAAGGCTGTTGAACCGCATTCTGAGTATTACTCCAACTGAAATTAGGATGATTGCGGTTGTTTGGATGATAGGTGGCTGGCACAGGTTGCTGCGATCGCTGGAAGTTGCTCATGAACTTCATTGTCAACACCTTAAGTTGGGCAGCGATAACAGTTACTGCATCCTACTCCAGAATTCCTGCAACTTTTCCCTGAGTCAACCTCTGGGTAGCATTCTGGTACTCATTAGAAGCCATCAGTTCAATAAGTTCATAAGCTTCATCGTAGCTCTTAGCCCACAAGGCTCCTCCTGATGCTGCATCAAGCATGGGCCTAGAAGTAGGGCCCAACTAGGCCCTAATCCATTGTAGAAACAATTGATAATCATCCAGTCAGGCATGCCATGGTGTGGGAACTTCCTTAGCATCTCTTTATATCGATCCCAAGCCTCACATAGAGATTCTCCAGTTTGCGCAGCAAACTGGGTAAGAGCATTCCTGATTGCTGCAGTCTTCGCCATGTGAAAAAATTTAGTGAGAAACTTTTGAGCAAGATCTTCCCAAGTTGTGATAGACCCTTCCGGTAGAGACTGTAACCAGCACTTAGCTTTGTCCCTCAAAGAGAATGGGAAGAGTCATAGCTTGATAGCATCTTCAGTCACACCATTGAATTTGAAAGTGTCGCATATCTCGATGAAATCCCTAATGTGCATGTTGGGATCTTCGGTAGGCCCCTAAACTGAACTGAGTTCTGTATCATCTGGATGGTGCTTGACTTGATCTCAAAAGTGTTATCCACGATGGTTGGTCTAATGATGCTAGACTGAATGTCATTAATCTTAGGCTTAGAATAGTCCATCAAAGCCTTCAGATTCTCTTCTTGATCACCCATAGCTACTACAATTGGCTCTTCAACTTTCTCTTCTTCTTCTACCTTCTTTTCTTCCTCAAAAACTTCCCTACGAATTACCACAAGTCTTCCTCGGCTTTATCCAGTGTTCTCTTACAAGTACGCGAACGCGTATGTATACACCCTCGCTATATTACCTGAAATAAAACAAGGAAACAATTAATTAACGATGTACGAGTCAATGAACTTTAACGACCACTAATGGAAATCACATAAACTAGTAATTAACACTGCAGTCCCAAGCAGCGGCGCCAAAAACTTGTTAATCGCTAAACACGCGCTAATATTACACGCAAGTATACGAGTTCGCAAGTAGTATATAATCTTTTCTAGTTCATTCCCACAGAGACTGTATTGGTTAACTATCTAAATTACACACCTACGCAACAATGTATGGTTATTATTCAATGCTAAGACTATAACAAAGTGAGGTTGTTTATAACTAAGAATTACACTAACAATTATAACTAAGAGAATAAAATAGACCGAGTTAATATATATGACAAACATGGGATTCTAACTTCATTAAGTACTTCATTCAATAGCCTTATTATTCTCAACCTTAGCATGCAATGGTGATGACACTAATCAGACAACACGAAACTGATAAACACCAACTTTCGTTGCACGGGTACCATTCTACCAGACATCCACAAAAGAGATAGAAGCTGAATAGACACCAATTATATTGAGACCCTATATGTCTATAGAATTTGACAACATAACGGTTTAAGCACAAGTTATCTATCTTGATTACATAGGGAAAATAAGATGGGTAAAATTACCTACGAATCATGCATAACAATACATGAACCTATGCTAGCATGGCAAGTTCTAAATCCTTAAATTCACTTTCGCTTCATTAAGAATTAACATACTATCTTATAAGTTCGCGACACTCATATGACAAATAAGCATAACCATAACTAGGATATCATACAATCACCACACACTAAGGCATCAAATAAATTAAGTAAAATAATCCATAAATAAATCCGCTAGAACCCCACGATAATGATTAGCCCATAATCGAACTCATCGCCAACGTGGGTTCCAATAAAAACATGATATATCAAACGTAGTCTTTATACGAATAATTAAACCAAAGTACACACAAGAATATAGGTTCAAACAAAGAAGAAATAAGGATCCAAATTATAACTCAAAACAAAGATTCATAAGAATAAACTAGATCGTCCTCGCCTTTGTTGAATTATGCCAAAAGATCCCTTATTGTCTTCTCCTCTTGTGATGTCTTCAAATGAATTATCTTCTCTTAATAACTGACCTAAGTTATGTTTATATAGCAGGCCATGCACCCTAGGAGTCCAGAATTTGAATTGTAAAAGATTCAGAATTTTTAATTCCCGACCCAGCGCGACCGCACGCTTCACCAGCGCGGGCGCGCTGACTTTCCGTATTTTGACCTTTTCAATCAGGAGTACGGTTTTACCTATACGGTTCCCAATATAAATTTTACGATATTATTTTTGTTTCGGTAAACCGATAAACCAGACATTTTGATATACGAGATATTTTGATCAAAATCCTATCTTATATTTTCGTATTACATGCAATCCTATCCTATCTTTTCGCACTACGTCCAATCCTATCTTATCTTTTCACAGTACGTGTAATCCTATCTTATCTTTTCGTAATACGTGCAATCCTATCTTATCTTTTCATAGTACGTGCATTCCTATCTTATCTTTTTGTAGTACGTTAAATCTTATCTTATCTTTCCGTAGCTATAAATAGCCTTGCAGTACCTTGTTCAGATAATCATAAACAAACAGTAAAATCTTATAATTACCCAAAGAAAATACTTATATTCATAGTGTTCTTCATAATCAAACGAGGATTCAAAGGCGTTATCGAACTCCGATTTTGGCGTGCAAGTAGTCGAATCAAAGCTCGTAACAAGTAGATTCAAGCTCGTATTACGTGCAATCCTATTCAAGTGGATGAAAGATGGATAGTAATATCAATTCGAAGTTCAGGATTCATAGAGAATAAGTTAAGCGGTGCACTATAAGTATACCTTACTTTTACTGTCGAAGGTGTTTTGTGAAGTGATTTTTAATCGATGATTTTGATGATAGTAAAAATTGAGTATTCTTTCATTGATACTGTGAATTGTGATACTTCCTTATTGAAAGTAAAGCTAAACCAATTGTTTAGCAGGTCGGGATCCCCACTAGCAGAACTTGGGAATTTATCGTGTTTAAAAACTCATTTTTGATCGTTGTGAAATTATTTTATTATGATTAGCTTTTGATGATATAAGGGAATCTTTTATAAATTCTCTGTTGAAATGATTTATAAACCTAGGTTAAATGGTATGGTATATGCTTACTAGGGTCTATGAGCTCACTCGTTTATTATCACTGACTTTCAGGAAAGAATTTTGGAGAAGTAGGTTTCGAAAAAGATAATATTGTGATGAAATAGTCGAGAAGTGCATAGAATGTTAATGGAAACGTTTTTAGTAGATATATGCATAGAAGTTATTAAGAAGGTTATTATATGTTGTAAACTTTTATTGTAAGACTTAATTACGTTGTAAGTTCTTTGGTTGAGTTAATTACATTTTAAGTTTATGTAAGCTTGTATTGAGACGTTTGGTTTATTTGGCCAACCCGGGTCAGGTTTCCGAGGTTAATCCGGAACCGAGGCGCCACAGGTGGCATCAGAGCTAAGGTTACGATAGAAGGAAAATGTAAGAATTAGGATCCTAAGTTAGTACAGTAGGAATCTATATAACATCTAGGAGACGCGTAGATATATTTGTTTAATATGAAGAAAATAGGACATATTACGTGTGTGATACTTGATAATCGTTGATGTGAGATATAATTATGATGAAATTATGAGTGAAGTGGGACTAATAGTAGTGTTGAATTGTAGGTAAAGATGGCTGATGGAAATTCTAGTGGAAGTGGATCTGGTGTACAAATTAGTCCCGAGATGCTATTGGTTTTAGCAGAGATAAGAAATATGTTGAAGAGCTTAACCGATGAGCGAACACCTGTGGATACTCCTACCATGGATGCTGAGCATGTAGAAAATATAGAGCGAGAAGGTGAGAACAAGTGAAGGTGTACCTACAAAACTTTTAAGGATGTGGATCCCCCTGTATTTAAAGGATATTTAGATCCACATGCCGCAAACACATGGATTAAAGAAATGGAAAAGGTGATAGAGATCTCTGAATGTTTGGAGGAACAGAAGGTGAAATTTGCAACACACTCTTTAAGGGGGAAGCTGTTTTCTGGTGGGATATGGTTAAGCAGACTGGGGATTGCTATAAGATGACTTGGACGAGGTTTAGGAGTTGTTTTTCGATAAGTACTTCCTGACATGTATGAAAAATGAGATGGAGATGAAGTTTTTAGGACCGAGGCAGGAAAGAATGTCCGTGTTAGAATATCTATCCAAATTCTTAAAATTTTTCTAAATTTGCTCCTCATCAGGTCGATACAGAAGCTAGGAAATGTCAAAGGTTTCAAGAGGGACTGATGCCTCAAATCAGAGAAAGGGTTTCTTTATTGGAGCTGGAGCAATTTGATAAGTTGGCTGGAAAATCTTGGATTGCAGAAAGGGAGTATGAAGCTCGTACTCAATTCCTTAGCAATAAGAAGAGTGGAAGAGAGATAGAATCAAGTGACAAATCAGGATACAAGAAGGATAATAAGAAATTTCAAATGAGAAAGAAAGAGTTTTTTCGAGGAAATGATAGGAGGATGGCAACACCTGAGTATAAGAAATGTGGAAAGAGGCATGGTGGTGATGTTTGTTATCGAGCTGAGGGATTGTGTTACAACTGTGGGGAGAAAGGACATTTAGCGACTCAATGCCAAAAGGCCATAGTAACTTCTTATTTTAATTACGAAAGACAACGTCATTTAGCAAGGGACTGTCCACAGAAGAAAGTCAAGACTGAAGTTAAAACTAAAGGGAACAAGATTGCTACCACAGGAACTCCCCAGCAACCGGCACCCAGGGTAATAGCTAGAACCTATGCCATGACAACGCAAGATGCTGAAATTTCTCATGATGTGGTGTCAAGTACGCTTCAACCTAATAATCAAGATGTTCATGCTTTGTTTGATTTGGGATCAACCCATTCTTTTATGGATTTGAAATGTGTGGATAAATTAAATATACCTGTGCAATGTTTGGATAATGGTTTTCGAGTAAAACTTCCAAATGGTAGAAGTTTATTTGTAGATAAGGTATATAATGATTGTCCCTTAGTGATTAGTGGATAAACCCTTTTAGTAGATTTATTGCCTTTGGAATCGAGAGACTTTGGAGTTATTTTGGGAATGGATTGGTTGTCAAAGTATAATGCCAATCTAGATTATAGTAAGAAGCGAATATGTTTAATTGGACCAAATAAAAAGAGAGTTTATCTTAAAGGAGACAGGTTAGTTATGATATCAGTTTTGAAGGCTTGTAAGATGTTAAGAAAATGATGTAAAGGTTTTCTTGCATATGTGATTGGGAATGAAGAAGTTAAGAATAAAGTTGAGGATACACCCAAAGTTAAGGAATTTCTAGATGTTTTTCCTGATGAGCTACCAGGTTTACCACCCGAAAGAGAAATTGAGTTTAGTATTGAGTTGATTCCTGGAGCTCAACCCGTTTGAAAAGCACCATATAGGATGGCGCCAACAGAGTTAGCCGAACTTAAGATCTAATTAGCCGAACTTAAGATATAATTGCAGGAATTATTAGACAGAAAGTTTATTAGACCAAGTGTTTCTTCTTGGGGAGCGCCCGTTTTGTTTGTGAGAAAGAAAGCACTCTAAGATTGTGCATTGATTATAGAGAACTAAATAAGCTGACGATGAAGAATAAATATCCACTGCCGCGAATAGATGATCTTTTCGATCAATTGTAAGGAGCTACTTACTTTTCAAAGATTATTTACGTTCCTATGATCATCAGTTAAGAGTAAAAGAGGACATCATTCCATTGACATCATTTAGGGCTCGCTGCGGTCATTATGAGTTTGTAGTGATGCCATTTGGAGTGAAAAACACACCGGCGGTATTTATGGATCTAATGAATCGAGTGTTTAGGAATTACTTAGATAAGTTTGTGATTGTCTTTATTGATGATATTTTAATATACTCGAGAAGTGAGAAGCAACGTGAGGAACATTTAAGTATAGAACTACAAATTTTGAGGGAAGAGAAATTGTATGCTAAATTTTTAAAATGCGAATTTTGGTTAAGGAGAGTAAGTTTTCTTGAACATGTAGTTTCGGAGGAAGGAATTTCAGTTGATCCTGCAAAGATTGAAGTAATTATGAACAAGGAAAGAACGAAGATTGTTGTAATGCCCTCCAAACCCGGGTCAGAAGTTTGGGGTCCACAACACACACACACACACACACCATATTTAAACCTGTATATAGAATGTTATATGCATTGACCCTTCTTTACACAACCACGGATCACAACAGGTTAAAGTATAAAAACAAGCCAACACCTTAACTTTTATTTCATCGTACCAAATCCCAACCAGTTCAACTTACAACTAATAATAATATCATTCTTATAATCTTGCATAACTTATATACAATATAAAGCTCCTGCTAGCTCGATCCAACTTAACCTGGAATCCTAGCCCGCACACTGGACTGGGAATCCTCGTTACCAACAATTTCCTTTTCAACTGTTGAAAACATAAAAAGGTTTGCAGGAGTGAGCTAACTAGCTCAACAAGTCATAATAACAATAAATGAGGTTAAACAATAACCAATTGAAATGATTCGAAAGAATCAAGTTTCTGAATGCAATTATTAGAATTAAATATTTACTTTTCATTTTAAAAACCAAGGTTAGGTTGCTGATCAGTCACGCACTAACCCCGAGCAAGGCTCCCAGATTTGCTCTATATACTGGATCCAAGGCACGCATTGGCCTATTATGACCAAGAATCTGGTCCGACCACGAATCTGGTCCACATTTATAAAACCATCCAATTCTAAAACAATTCAATATGATAACCAATGTAATTCAATAAGCTGAATCATAAATAACATTTATCTTGAAGCATAGGGTGATTCACAATACCATGAATGTATAACAAGAAATTCAAAAAGATTGGCTTTTAATCAAGGAAAGAATCAGAAAGTAGAAGACCAAGGGTTTAATGGTTCCAAGGATTGGTCTTTTGTTAAACAAGGAATAAGGGTTGGTATGTCAAGCAATTCAATATCAGAAATCAGTATGTGGTAGATATGTATTTGTGGAGTAGTATCATATGTGTCTGGCTCGTATTTAAGAATTCAACAATCAATGGTTTATGAAGAATAAGGCTTATGGCTCAAGATCAATAAGAATCAGGGTTCAAGGTTGAATAGTGTAAAGCGCTTGCAATATAAAACATGATTTATTTTGATTACTAGCAACATATTATGAGAAAGTTTGAAAATCTTTGCAATATATCTTGAAGAAGGTTCATAAGTACTTGCCTTGTCACAGATGATTTCCAACTTTACTTGTACTCATCTAAGAGTTTTACTTTTTAATCACTTTCCTGCCTTTTTCTATGCCTTGCCTCTATTCATCAATCATTTGCTTTTTTTCTACATTTCAGTTCTATTTACAGATCATTGGCCTTCTTTTCTATGCCTCGCTTACTCTTCTAGGCATCACAAGTATCTATCAATACTCAATCTCATATCATTCTAATCGTCACATAGACGTCATAAGCTTTTATCTACCCTTCGTTTTACCCAAATCCGATTTACGGATTGAAAGTTACAGCAAAAACTGACAAACAGTAACCACATAGGCATATAACACATCAATTAGATAGCACGTAGCACATAGCACGCAAGATATTCGATCAAATAATTTTTCAAAGAAGATTCGGGGTTACAATGATTTTTCAGGTATTTAATACGAATTTTTAAATATTTTTCGGAATTAAAACAGGTCTCCGAATTATTTCATAATTAAATAACAGGGTCCGAACACCCGAATCTGACTTGTAAATAATTTAATAATAATTATCGAGTCTTGAAATTAATTTTAAAATAATATTATAAATCTCGAAACTATTTTTCAGAATTTTTAAATCCAAATAAATATTTAAATATAATTATTAAATCAATTAAAATCAATTAATAATTAATTAAATTAATTAACCAATTAATATTAAATTAATTGATTAATTAACATAATTAAAAATTAATTAAAATTAATTAATAAAATAAATCAGATTTATTTTTAAATAACTAAATAATTAAAACAATTTTCTGAATTTAAAATAATTAAATAAATATTTTTCTGATTTTTAAAATAATAAGAATATCATTTTTAAAAATAATTAAACATCAGGGTTTAATTTGTAAAATGCTGAAAAACCTGGGGGGTCAGGGGTAATTTTACCACCTTCTTCCCCCTTCATCCCTATCAGTTGGATGATTCTCGGTTTTATAAAATAGTTTTGTAATTATTCAGAAAATAATTAATAAATTCATAAATTAATATAAAATCATATAACACTCCAAAAATTACCAAAAAAATAACTTAATTATCTATATTTTATTCTGGACATAATAAAATTAACATACTTATACTTTACCCCATATCAACATCCACATAACAACACCAATTGTCAAATAATTCACAAAAAAAATCACATAATAATCACATAATAATCATTTATCAATAAAAAAAATTACACGCTATGTTCCGGATATTACATCCTTCCCCCTTAAAAGGATTCTGTCCTCAGAATCACACTAAGGATCAAATAATGATACATTTAAGTATTTCACTTCCATTTTCTCAGGTTGATTCCTCAACCTTACCAATTTTCATAAACTTTTACTCGCAGCATCACTCACTACTTAACAGCCTTTTGCTGACATCAAATTCTATTATTTGCTCATATAACTCAATTCAAGCCTCCATTTTATATATAATGGAGCTAAATTAGTCTTTATGAGTATACACATATAAACACCTATGAACCTGCTATACGTGTGGCGGTGTAGCCAACTTACTTACACTTATCTTGCCTATTTTACTGTTTCAAAAGGATCATCATAATGCCTATTAATTCTATTTTCTTTCTAATTCTATTAATTCGTGCTCATGAATGTTTGCAATAGTTAATGGTTATTGACCCTCATTCCCACATGGTTCTTTGTTCAATTAACTTAGTTTGTAATCGCTTTCAATCGCATTTGAGGTTCTTTAATCGTTCTCTTAATCTTCTCGTCCATCTGCAAATGTATACTGAAACCATGACGTATTCAATTTTTAACGTTCTCGAAATTACCTCAAAATTAAAATTAACGAGAAAATCTCGACTGAATATGATTGACGCACAAACTTATCACCATATCTTATTTTCCTTGAATCACAATCGAGTATATTTGCTGAGAAAAGATCTCTTACTATTTAGAAGAAAATACACTAACCTGGAGGCATCACCGACATATTCTAACCCATATTATCAATTATTTTGGTTCTAAGAAATTCTCATAAGAAAATGACTGCAATGTTTTCCTTGACGTCTAGCCACATATAACGTTTATTCTTTCTTTATGCCATACTATCAGAAAGTCTTCTTTGCCCTAGGTCTTGTATTATATTCTCGGAGTAGCTTGAATCTCTTGAGCTATCGAGGTTTAAATAAATTCCTATCTTTTTGTTTTATCTTACTTAATGCCCCATTCATCTAGGATTGGTATATACTATTCCGGTTTGACATAATTCATCGTATTCTGAATACTCCTGTCAAATCTCAAATCAAACAATATTGATCATTTACAATCAATTTCTGGATCTAATAACGTACCACCATTTCTTCAAGCAACAACTAACCCACTTATTGGACGAACTGCTTGCAAATAAAAGAGCAAGAATGGGTTTGGATAACCTGTCAATAATAATTTAATTCACGCTTTCCTCACCCTTGGTTCTCATGTGATTTCATTACGACATCTCTTGGAGAAATATATTTATCTTTATTTTTGAAAGTCAACGGTTATAATAATCCATCTCGTCTTTGATGCTCCATCCTAATTCTTGGGTAGGTATAACATTTACTAACATGTTTCTCCCATTCTCTTCATGTCTGGCCACTAGATATTTTCTTTCAGCCCTCGGTACTTAATCGTACTTCTGAGATGCATTCCATATTTCAATTTACAAATTTTCCTCAAACTCTTTACTTTAATCCTGTCCCACATAATACTCATATCTTACCTATATCCTGGCATCTTATAAAGTTTCTTTATCCTCCTTTTTGATTCCACTTCCTTTCCTATTTCTATTCTTCATTTTTACAGGTTATTCAAAATCGAACTCTTGACATTAATACTCATTTTGATGTCATATCAAATTAGATATCAATACGAACTTTGATGTTCACAATATCCCATTGTAAAGTAAACATCAATCATCTATATTAATACCACTTTTGTTATTTAACAACAATCTAAGTATCAACATCAATCGGAAACTCAATTAAAACTATATCTCATATTTTATCCAAACCAGAATTACTTGATAAATCATTTATTGTATGATTATCAAAACAATTTGGAAACAAGACATCCTTTAATAAAACTTTATTGCAGGTGATAAAATCTCTTTGATTGACTAATAAAATCCATATTGGTGTAGGTACTAATCTCTTCTTCATTCCACCTCCCTTTTTCCTTTCCTTTCTTATTCTCTTTGCTCTATCTTAAATTTTTAGTTCTTAAAACGTTCCCCTTATTGTCCATACAAATAACTTTTTATTTCTCTTGTCCATTATAAAGGGCATATTCATCCAAGTAAAGCCTCATACACTTGCAGCAATTCCTGAATTCTAGCAGTGTCTTTACTTCTTCCAAATTTCTCATTGCTTTGATTTTAGATTTGAAAGTCACATCAGAATTTGACTTAATCTAATTGGAGTTGATTTCCATCTAACTGACCATTAATTGGTAAAAGTAACCAATTAACTCACTTGATTGATCAATTACACCAAGTGATGACTAGCTAAATGAAATCAAAGACCAATTATATATAATCGGATTGACTGTAACAACCTTTTTCAAGAGCCGAGATCACAATTAATTGGAGTATCAACATGAAAATCAATAACACATGGAAGTATACTTTCTATTTTTAACAATAGGGTATTTTCTGAAAATTTGGGCAGCATCTCCTTTATATTATTGACTATCAGTCGGACTCAAACCGACACCAACAATCAATCAAACAACCAACACTCATCCCACAAGTAGACCAATCAACTTTCTCCTTCTCAACTTACCATTTCACCACCATACATAATACTAACCAGTACAACCCATATTTTTTTAGTTTAACTTAAGATTATAGTGAACAATTCTTATTATACCATACCTTTTCTCATATCTTCTGATTATAGCAGAATATCACTAATGAGTACCATTACAACTTATTCTAGAATTCTTCTAGTTCATGTTTCAATTCAAGCTTTTTAAGTATCAGTTTATCCATCCTTGAAAACATACACTTATTCTTATTAGTCAACTTGTTCAACTCCTGATAACCAGCATAGGGTCTTAACCAACACTATTATAATATTGTGAAAGAATTCAATTGGTTTTAAAACATTATTTCTTAATAATTATTGTAGTTAAACCACCATATCTTCATCTCCACTTATGTCTTTCCATACTAAATCTTCTTCACTGGCTCATTTATGAGCGTCAATTTTACCATAAGTCACTTACTTCAGTGGGAAAGCCCAACCATTTCTTGAAGAACACCCTTGAAGTTTATTCAAAACTAGAACTTCTTTGATCCTGAATCTTCCTGACAAATATCTCCCACCTGATTGAGGTATGTTGCATCTTTACAACGTATTAATCGAGTATCTATTAAGAATTTCTTCATTCGCTTATGTTGCCCAATCAATCATTTGTCCTATCCGATATACGCAGCTTTACTTTCTTATTCCTCTAGTTAATTTACTTCTAGTTAATTTTCCTTCAATTAATGAATATCTCAATGCCTTCGCCGACAGCTTGCGTGCCTCCTGGGCATCGTCGGGGAGCCATCCAATATCAATATGGGTTTTGATAGGATCTATCCAATGACTTGCCATACCAACCTGTGCTATCAGATTTATGACATGTATAGTAGGGGTCTTCAGGACCTGAAAGTGGATACTTCTCGGATAGTTCTCAATTTCGGACGAGGCGAAATGGGATAGGGCATCATCCATATAGTGTTCTCCTCTCTCTGAACATGTTCTACATACCATTCATCAAACTGAGTCAGTATTCCTTTCACGACTCTCAGGTACTTGGCCATAGTATCATCTTTGGCCTCAAACTCCCATTGACTTGAGCAACTACAAGTCTTGAGTCTTCACAGACCTTCAGGTTTTTGGCCCTCACGGCTCTAGCCAAGCCTAAGCCGACTATCAATGCTTCATATTCTGCTTCATAGTTCGTAGTTGGGAAGTCCAATTTCAAAGCATACTCAATCATGAACCCATCGGGACTTTGCAAGACCGGGCTTACACCACTAGATTTTGTTTTGGATGTTCTGTCAAAATGGAGAACCCAATATTCTTTCAAGGTCGTATCTTTATCTTTCTCTCCTCCTTCTGGGATTACCATCTCTTGCCCCCAATTTCTTGGTCGTTAATGGTGCATTCGACCACGAAGTCTGCTAAGGCCTGAGCCTTGATGGCCACTCGAGGTTTGTACTTGATGTGAAATTCTACTAACTCAATTGCCCACTTGATGAGCCTTCCACTGGCCTTCAGGCTATGAAGAATGTTCCTCAAGGGTTGGTCCGTTAGGACTTTGATCTTGTGAGCCTGGAAGTATGGTCTCAACTTCCTCGAGGCTGTGATGAGGGCAAGTGCAAACTTCTCTGTGGTTGAGTAATTCAACCCTGCTTCGTAGAGCACCTTGCTTACATAGTATATAGGCTTCCGGAGTTTCTGTTCTTCCTTTATCAGGACTGCACTCATGGCTTGTTCGGATACCGCTAGGTACAAATAAAGGGTGTCCTTCGGACTTGGTTTGGCCAGCAATGGGGCTTTAGTCATGTACTTCTTTAGTTGTTCAAAGGCCTCTTGGATCTCAGCTTTCCATTCAAAATTCTTCACCTTCTTAAGGGTTTTGATAATGGACAGATATTTGTCTCCAGACTTGGAGTCGAACCTCCCCGGAGTTGTGATTCTTCCTGTCAACTTCTGACCGTCCTTGATGGAATGTGGTGGTTCTATGTCCAGGATGGCTTTGATCTTATCGGGGTTGGCCTCTATTCCCCTCTTTAAGACCATGTGACCCAAAAAGTTTCCAGACCCAACACCAAAAGCGCGTTTGGTGGGGTTCAACATCATTTTGTGGTGCCTCAACACTTCAAATGCCTCTCTGAGGTGACTACTATGATCGGCCTTGCTTAGGCTTTTAACTAACATGTCATCAACATAGATCTCCATGGTATTCCCAATTAGATGGCAAATATCTTATTTACCAACCTTTGATAAGTATCTCATGCATTCTTAAGTCTAAAAGCCAGAACAAGATAACAAAATACACCAAAGTCAGTTATGAAAGATACCTTAGGAGTGTCATCCTTGTTCATTTTAATCTGATTGTAATGAATAAATCCATCCAGAAAACTTAGCATCTCATGTCCAACAGTGGAATCAATCAGGGTATCAATAGTGGGTAGCAGTCCTTAGGACAAGCATCATTCAAGTCAGTAAATTCGATGCACATCCCCCACTTCCCATTGGATTTCTTGACCATTAGGGGGTTGGCCAACCACTCACGGAATTGCACATCCTCAATGAACCCCGCCTCTGGTAGCTTTTCGACCTCCTGCTTAATGGCTTCCAGCCTGTCAGGGGCATAAGTTCTCTTCTTCTGCTTCACAACCTTTCGAGTTGGGTCAACGTTCATCGTATGAGTTATAAGGTTCGGGTCGATCCTAGGTATATCAGCTGTTGTCCAGGAAAATACATCACTGTTCTTTTGTAGGAAAGTTGTTAATTGGCCCTTTAGGGGCTTGTCCAAAGATGCTCCAATATACGTGACCTTCTCTGGTTCTAAGGAGTCTAGGAGAATTGGGACCAAGTCCTCTGCTGGCTTTCCTCGAAGTTCTTTATTCTCACGGACATCCATGTCTTCTATGAGGAGGACCTGCCCCTAGTCCCATCGGGCCTAAGTGCTGCAACATAGAAGTTATGGGCCATTTTATGATCTCCTTTCGCCTCTCCAACACCGTTCCTAGTCAGGAACTTCAATACCATGTGGTAGATTGAGGGGACGGCCTTAAATGTATGGATCCCTGTCCAACCCATGATGGAATTATAAGTAAAGGCTGCCTTAACAACCTGAAAGTTTAACATCTGTGTGGCCTCCGTGGGCTCTTCCCTAATAGTCACGGGGAGTTGTATTTCTCCTTCGACTTTGCATTCCACGTGGTTAAACCCGTAGATGGGTGCGTCGGATGGAGTTAGTTAAGAATTATTGTAGCACATCCCTATGAATGTGTCATGTAAAAGAATATCCACGGAAGCTCCATTGTCTACTAGGACCCTCATAATAGGGCAATTTCCGATTATCGGGGTGATAAATAGGGGATCATCCTGAAGAAGTTTTAAACCTTTAAGGTCTGGCTCGCCGGATTCAAGTGTCATCTCTGACTTAAAATGCTTGGACGGTTCTCCGACTATGGTCATCACCTCTCTTACATAAGCCTTTCTGGAGTTCCATGTAGTCCCAACTGCTGTAGGTCCTCCTAAGATCATATTGATTATCGGCCCTCGGGGCTGTGGGTTGCGATCTCTGTCATTACCCCTTCAATCATCATCTCTTCAGTCATGTCAATTTTTTGGCCTCCATCCTCTTCACCCTTGGTGAAACGTCCGAATTTTCCCCTTCGGATCAAATACTCAATCTCATCCTTGAGTTGCCTACAATCATCAGTATCATGACCAACATCTTTTTAGTACCTACAATATCGACTCTTGTATCTTTTCTCGGGGTCTCCCCTTAGTGGCTTCAGCCATTTAAACTCTTTATCCTTCTCAATTTTCATAAGGATTTGGCTCCTTGGAGCGTTCAACCTTGCATATTCAGTGAACCTTGGTTGCTGATTCTTCTTAGAAGAGGAGTCAGAGCTTTGGCCAATTCGAGGATACTTATCCTTAGCATCGTACTCATGATCCATCATCCGATTCTTGTTTCCAGTGGGTTTATTACTCACAGCTGTCTTCTTCATACTTTCCTCCACCTTGATATACTTTCTGGCTCTATCTTGGAGCTGCAGTATACTTTCAAGAGGGCATTTTTCCAGGGACATCTTAAAGAACTCATCTCTTATCCCTTGCTGTAGGGCTATCATGGCTACCTTGACATCAAGATCTGGGACCTTCAAAGCCTCCTTCATAAATCAGTTCAAGTAATCTCTAAGGGACTCCTTTGCTCCTTGGACTATTAAGTGATGGGCCTTTCCTCAAACCCTATCAGGTATGGCTCAAAGGTGGTACAACCGCTTATCCCCAAACTCTATTGGATTTTTCAAGGACATAACGCCCTGACATGATTAGCAGGGTCGCCAGTACCACCGTATGCTTTGATGGTGGGCATCTTGAACTTCCTTAAGATACGAGCAATCATTATCTCTTCAGTGAATGGTGGATTTGGATCATCAAGATCTCCTAGGGGCATCAAATCGCTTGGATTAGCCATTGGGGCAACAACCCTTCTAGGTATTGGACCATTCAGGTCTATGATTGGAGGAAAATCTATTTGCCTCACAGCAAGTGGAGGTCTTGGGGTCAGGTGCGCCTCTAGGTCGCGCTTCAATCTTTGGATCTCAGCTTCATGAGCCCTGATCCTCTCCTAGACATCTTGGGAATCGTCCCTTGAGTGCTCCTAGACCGTTGGTTGGTAGTAGGCATCGGCTCTTTACCAACACGCCTCCTCCTTGGAGCGACCTCGTCATCCGATGATTCAGAGTCTCTATCAGAATAGGGTCCAGAGAATTCCCGGTCCTCTGGGATTGGAGCCAAGCCACGTATGTATTGGGGTGTCCGCCCTTATGTTTCTCTCCGATTAGAGTGCCCGCTTCCTCTAACTTTTAGGTACAGAGGCATCCCATAAGGGGGTTAGTGGTCACGATCGTTGAGTATTCATACCCAACGGATTGAGGGTCCACAGGTGCATGTAACTGATGATATTGGGGATTCATCCCTTGAGGATCTGAGGGATTCGTCCCTTGTGGATGAGCCTCGTTTGCCCCTACCGGGGTTCCCCTTGGGTGGAGGCGTAGGTTGAGTACGGTGGTACCTCTACCACTGATACGATTGTTCATGATGGGACATGAATGTCTATTCCACTATTGCTTCTGCTCCCTGTGTTCACCATGGTTGTTGTATCTTTTTCATAGATTGTGCCAAATGTTGTGGAATAAAAACTAGAGTATGTTAGTAATTAATGCTAGGTTTTGTGAGCTTCGAGCTTTAATGGTTGCTCTCGCGTTTGGGACTATCGGTCCTTACAAGATGCCTACGTATCTCTGTGTGGTAGAGAATCATGCCAAAAACGTAGTTCTAGGTTGAGGAGTAGAGCCCTTTATTTAGAGGTGAGTCTAGGGTTATACTTCTATTGGGAGACTTGGGGGACAAGTCTCCAACTTCGATGGTGATTAGGAGTTCTATAAGGAAGGAACTCCAGAACCTTCTGTGAAGAACTTTGAGTCTGATTTGGACATATGTCTCTGCTCCTCCAGCCGTATTGGGCACAATCCGTGAACAGCTCATTTTCAGGGACCTTGACGACCTCTGCTGGTGGGCCTTGACTACATAGGCCGACTTGATTCTGCTATGAGCTTAGACCAGACAGGCCTGTACTGGATTTGGTCAAGAAGCTCAAGTGTAATTAACGTGACATTTAAAGAAAAAACAATCATTCTTTTTACAAAATTTATGATTTGAATAAATATATATCATATAAAAATATTTATTGTACCTATTTATTTAGTAAAAATAAATATATTAATTAGGCCTCCTTTTACAATCAATCTTTTTACAAATATATTGATTTTAGTTGTTTTCACGATTTAGGACTTATAAATATAATATTATTATTTTTCTAATTTTGGATGCCATGTTAAGTGGACATGATCGAACAATGGAACAAACACAACACATTACATTACTTACAAGTGGACATAAGAACTTCACTTTATTATTTTTAATTAGTTTCCCAAAAAATTCACGACTCAATCGATTAATTTCCTATTAATCTCATACAAAGTACTCTGATTAATTCAATTTATGAAATCCGATTAATTTTTATAAATTTTTCTTTATTGGAGTATATATAGTTATTTTTAAAATTAAAATACTAGATAAATTTAAATATGAATAATTATAGAAATTATGATATAATAAATATATATTTGTTAATAAATAACTAATATAATCATAATAATATATTTAACATAATGTAATATTATAACATCCGATTTTTATTCCGATTAATCCCCGATTTTTAGTTAATTACAACTTGGTAACTCGACTGATCTTACCCGATTCCTAATTTTTAACAACACTGTTTTCAATGCTTAAAATTTTGTTACTTATGTCCAGATAGTTCTAAGTTGTGTATTTGGAGTTGTGTAAGTTATTAATTCGTAATTGAGAACGATGAAATAGTTCAAATTAATAAATTATTTTTAGTTATTCTAGATTGTATAGTTTATAAGTCTAATTGTTTAAAAATAATAGATAATAGTTATGCATTTTCATTCCATATAATAATTTTATAATATAATTTGAATAACCTTAAATTTGGAAAATATTACAAGTACATAAATAATAAAATACTAGCTAATATACCGTGTTATACCGGTGTTACTTATAATTTTTATCCGTAAATTTTGTTTTTATTATTTTTATTACAATTAATCTAAATAAATATTTTCGTTAAAACTAATTTTGAAATAATTTGGAGTGTGTTTAAATAAAATGGTTATACCTGATTTAATTGATTTTATAAAACTACATAGTTTATAATTTTGTATCATCAACATTAATTATTTTCTACAATAATTTATTATTTTGATAAATGGTTGTTGATATATGCATATAACATCAGCGAGTACGCAAGAGCTTAGATTTTGTAAATTTATTGTTTAGAATTTATTTTCTTTATGTTCAAATAAATTAATATATCATTTAAATCATGTTTAAAAGTTTATTTATAAAGATAAATTAAGTTATCTATCGACGGTAATAGCACATGTACACGCTGCGTGGTGCGCGACACACACTGACAAGCACACAAAAGAAAATGACTTGTTTGCCCTCATTTACTCCTTTATTCACATGAGTATGCTAACGGTGTTATACCGGATTGGCAAAAGTACATATTTCGCAAGATTTTAAAAACTTCAGCATTTGGCTAGATATTAAACTTCAGGTGCACAAAGTGTATATTTCTGAAATTTCTGGTACATAAAGTGCACATTACTCTTATAATTTTAAGAAATTTACAGAGTTGGTAACAGTATGCACATTATATTTGACATTATATTAGATATTAAGATTTTTTAATGATGCACTAACTTTTTCTTAGATGAAACAATTCTATGAGCATCAAACATGTCATATAAGCTTAACAACTCTAAAAGTGAGTTGATGGTGCTCCTTTGACCTAACTCAGTTATGCTAGTAGTTGTCGATCTATTATGTCGCATAAAATGCTGGTTGTCAATTTTCATGTGACATATTCTATTTACCATGAAAAGAGTTTATGTTTTATCATGCAAGGTTTTTTCACTTAGTAATGAGAACACATGCATGTCATACAAATATTAGACCAATAACAACAATGCAAAGATATTCTTGACTCTCAAGTAGGAACAGATAAACCAGAGCTAAACATATAATCAATGACATATAATATGACATGCATGTAAGATTCTTTGGAGCAAGTTTGGGCCTATTTCCGGATATATATTGGCGGGGTCTTGTTATTTTTTAGAGTAATGTTAGAGACAAGAAAAAGGTATAAAAGATTGTTATAAAATAACATGGCATGATTAATATTGTAATATAAAATAGTTGATATTCCAGTATAAAATAATTTAATTGATGCTGTTAATGTGAATACAAAGGTCTATTTTTATTTAAAAATAAAAGACTAACACATGGCATTTTGTAATTTTCCTGAAAACCAATTGGTACCTATATTATTTTCCAATTTTTCAGTTTCCATTTTGTATAACGTGACGCACACTTTTACTTTATTACAATTTATAGCTTTATATATATATAACGAAATATTATGTGCTAGAAATTGTAATAAAGTAGAAGTTATATATATATATAACTATATATAGCTCAGGTGGTAAGTTCTAAATCAAATCACCTGAAACTTTAATATATGGTATTTTTATTCCTGTTTAGTAAATTATAAAGTTCAAGTTTGAGAAAAGTCTAATTTGTATTCACCCCCTTTTATAAATTACATTGTTACTGATAGATACTAAATAATAATTGATATCAGAGCAAACCTTCAACTCACAGAAAATTTAAAGATCTTGAAGCTGTTCAATCAATCATGGGTAAGAAGGATGTTGGTGATGAGAGTTTTGTTGATTGTATTGATAATGGTCCTCTTGTTCTTTTTCAGATAATCGTAGGAGTTGCTGCTGCTGATGGAACTAGTGGTCAAGATAGAAGTGTTGTAAAGAATCCAAATGATTATTCACCAGAAGATCTTGAAGAAGTCAACGAAGATAAAAGGACTATGAACATTCTCTTTAATGGTATAATACCTGACACATTTCAATGTGTTATGAACAGTTCTACAACTAAGGATGTTTGGGATACCATTCAAATACTGTGCGAAGGATCTGAGCAGGTTAGAGAAAATAAGATGCAACTTCTCATACAAAAGTATAAGTATTTTCACTCAATTCCTGGAGAAGGCTTGAGTGAAACATTCAAAAGATTCCAAAAGTTGTTGAATGGTTTAAAGCTGCATGGTAGAGTCTATCAAGTCAAAGACTCAAATATAAAATTTTTAAGATCTCTTCCAAAGGAATGGAAGTCAACAACAGTTTTTGTCAGAAACTCATATAAATACAGGGAATACACTCTTGACACACTGTATGATGTCTTGAAGACTTATGAGATGGAAATGCAACATGATGAAGAGGTAGAAAATAGCCAAAGAAAATCTGATGAAATAAGATTAATAACATCAAAGGGAAAAGTTAAAACTGTTGCAATTGAAAGTGATTCTTCTTCAACAACTGAGTTAGAAGAGTTGGATGTACATATGGCTTTTCAGTCAAAAAGATTTTTAACTTAAATTTAAAAGAAAATCTTTCTCCAAGCCATTTGAAAAGGAGTTCGGTATAAACACGGATTTGGTTGATAAATTTAAATTCAAATGTTACAATTATGGAACAACTGGACACTTTGCCAATGAATTTTTAAAGCCAAAGATCCTAGAAGTGGTGAAACTGTTAATTACAAGAAGATATACTTTGATCTCCTGAGACAAAAGGGAAAAGTTTTCTTCATAAAGGAAAAGGACTGGGCCGGTGGAGATGATTCTGGTGAAGAAGCAAATTATGTAAATCTGGCTCTAGTGGCTAATGATGATAGTCTTGAAGCTAGACCATCTGTAACGCCCACAAATCCGGGGTTAGAAATCTTGGTCGTCACGCAATCCTTCAATCATGTGTAATCTGCATTAACTCAATAATCCAATAATTCCATATCATAGACCCCCAATCTCACACACTCACAAGTTATAGTCTTAGAAATGATATACAACAAGTATCATCTGTTATTAAAACTCAAATGTACTTTACAAGATCTCAAACAATTATTCATAACCTCTACATGAAGTTACAATGATTACGACTGATATCTTATACCTATCTGATACTCTGGCCCACCTGAGACAAAGCTGTCAGGGATTCTCCCCATGACTGTAAGCGACTAAGTCCCACACCGGCATACTGGTTATCTGTTGTGTTGTGTCATTTAAAAGAAAGCAAGAGTGAGCTATAATGCTTAGCGTAATAATGTACAGTATGAAATGAATGTATGATAAACTCAACTAAAATTTCATATATGATAAATACGTTTTATTCAAAAATAGTTTTCCTTGGTGATACACACCTTTTTTTGAAAATAATTCTTTGATGGATTTATTATCCTGTGAATACCTTAATGCTAAACCCATCACCTAAGCTTGGGTTACAGTATTGCATCATAATTCCAGTTGGAAGAATCAGACGTTAAGTGGGGCCTCCGCATACGATGATCAGTCATACTACGGGAAAATAGTAACATTTTCTACTAATAGAAGGACGACACCTTCGTATCCCGGTTATCACCCTTGCCGTATTCGGGCTACGTGTCCCATTTTTGGGTATACACATACTTCACAAGTTCCTGAGTACACAGAGTACCTTCGCCTGTGGTACCTTTGGTAGTCCACCTAGCACACATATTACTAGAGTCTACCCCTCCCTTGCCCTTTAACAGAATTCTATCATATCTTGAGAACTCGAACCATATTGAAGTTCCCCCAAGCGTTTTGCTTGTTGATAGAAACAGCTTGTTTTATTAGCATATATATGTATATGTATACGTACTTCCGAATTTTTCGGAGGAAGTACTAAGGATGTGAGTTTACCGTTGTCAACAGATAATTAAATAAGGGGAAGTTTCTTTTGAAACTATATTCAAAATAATTAAAATAAGTCGAGATAATATTCTTCGACGATCTGAAATTATTCGAATGATTTTCCGAAAATCAGAAAGTATTATAGATCTGGTTTTACGATTTTTAAATCATAAATAAATCATTTAATAATAATTAATAATTAAATATCAATCATTAAATAATTAAACCTCGAATAATTAGGCTTTAAAAGAATATTGAAATAATATTTCCTCAACTAATTTGTGTTTAAGTAATTTAATAATCTTTAATATTTAATCGGGTTTAAAATAAATAATCGTTGGAGAATACTCCTCCCAAAATAAATGAATAGTTAATTAATATTTATTATTCGAGCAATAAAATATAGTTGAGGGAATACGATCTTTGGAAATCGTTTTAATAAAAGTTCTAGGTATTTAATGTTTCGCAAGTGGACGTTGAGTCCCTTAAAACGTAACTGCTATGGACTTTTAATGGTCCAAAACATCTCCGGGATGATTCCCGAGTTTATACTTTATAAAAACTGACCGACTATCGGTCTTATAACTTATATATCACGCTCTACTAAAGCGTTTATATTCTTAAATAAAACACCTTTAGAATACTTCTTGGTTTTCATTAAATTATACTGACCGATCTTCGGTCTAAAATATACTCCTCATATATACAACGCTACTCTCTAGAGTTATTGATTGAAATTCGATGATATTCATAAACAAAAACCATTATCATATCATATGATATTATGTAACATAATTCATAAAATATCATAAATATAGCATCATGTGTATATCGACATTATTTGAAAAAAAATACAACACAATAGTTTCAAAAAGGTAGGGTTTGAAAACTTGCCTGGAGACCAAGACACGTTTCACGACTTCCTCTCGTTCCAGGTTTTCTAATCAACAAACATCATAATCTTAATCAGTATTCCTACTCTCATCATCAACTTATATTTCTAATAAGTTCAATACTTCATAATTTTCATTATTCGATCGACTCGAAATAAGTATCACTCCTTGGTCGAAACGGACGGTCAAAGTGGTTTTCTAGAATTGACTTTACCGAATATTACTATTACGCGACTCGCACTCTATCATTTTTAATAAATCATATAATTAATATTTTAATACGAAACTACCTCGAGGAGCTTCTTGAGTGCTTTTAATATTTATCCTAAAAGTTTCATTTTGATAAAATGAATTTAATTAGGTGAAACGCATTTCAAAAGTTCGGTCAACTACAGAGTTTTACTATTCAAACCGCTTTCACTAAAACATTGATATTTCTCAAACCGTTAACTCAATTGATGAACCATTTTTCTGCGCGCGATCTAGACAAAATTTAGAACATATAATTTGAAAATGGTTTTCTGGTAACAGGGGTGAAAACCTCAAAGTGGCAGTTTCCTAACATGGGTTGTTTTTGATATTCGTACTCCGCACGACCTCGGCTCCGACATTTTTATAAAATTGAAAAATCAACATTTTTACTTGAAGTTTTTATTGAAGCTAATAAATCTATTTCTTACTCTCTGTAAAAATTTCATGATTTTTAAATATTTTTAAGTTGATCATTTATATTCACAAAGTTCGTAATTTGTAGCAGTTTTGTCGCGTAAATCCCTTTTATTAAAACGGTCATAACTTTTGATTCGTAAATCGGAATCAAGCAATTCAAGTGCCTAAACGATCCTCATAACATTTTCTATAATATTAAAATATCTTTTTTCAGGAAACTACAGTTTATACATTCGGGAACTTCTACAGAAACTTAAGTTGAGTTTTGTTCATTTTAAAGAGGTTACGATTATGATCCGAGTTTCGTTTACGTCTTAAATCATTATACCACCATCAACAACCATCAATCATCATCTCAACGATAAATCCTCTTAAGAACATCATGTTATTGAGGCAAAAATCATCAACCTTAAAAATAATTAACTAAACATCAAGATAATATGAAATTAATCATCAAAACCATACTTATATCCAAGATCCTTACTTTTCTTGAAATTTAAAACTTAAACAAGTTTGGATGAATGTTTATACCTTCCTTGAAGCTTTTTAATACTTAATAAAGTCCTAAGATCCTTGATGAAGCCTTGGTCTAGCTTTAGGAGCCTTAAATTTTTTGAAAAATTAAGAAAATAAGTTAGTGATTTTCGGAGTTACTATTCACCCTCAACTTCAAACATTTTTATAAAATTGAGAACTTCATGGATGGGCATTAAATTTGGTGCGTGACTTACCCTTGATATACGAGAGGTTTGGTAAAAATTTAGTGATTTTTGAATGCGTAAAACATGAGATGTGAATTTTTCTCTCAATGATGTTCTTGAAAATCAACATGATGTTTTGTGTGAGAGAGAGAGAGTTTGTTGCTTCTTGAATGCTTCTCTTGGAAGATTGTATTATGTGACTTGTATATCTTCTAGTATGTATCCTAGGAATAGATAATGTTGGCATATATTAAGACATATCTTGCTAGCTTTCTAGGTTACAAGCTAATCTATTTAGTCTTAGGTTTTAGCTTTACTATTCCTAGCTTTAGGTTATCATGCTTTCTAGTTTAGGTTACTATTTGGTAACCTAGCCATGGTTAGTTTCTAACCATGGTTAGTTTCTAACCATGGTTAGTTAGTTTAGTTAGTTTGGTTCGATAGGTTTATTTATTCATTTTCGCGTTTGCTCAGTCGCTTAATCATTTTCGTAATAATTTCTCGTAAACGGTTCGTGGTGTAAATCCTTTCACATACATTCTTTATGTTTTGAATTATCGTTCTTGGATATAAATCCGTAGGATTTTATATTAGTAATTATGTTGTGATTCCCGTAATCCTTGATGGTTCATAGATACGGTCATTTTTTAACGTTCATTTTCTTCGAAAACTAATGGCATTTATATACACTTATTTGGTACGTATAATCATGTTATCTACTCCGAAACTCAATTTCTCATGCACAACATAGTGTGGGCTAAAACGTTTTCCCGTCTGTCAGGGTTACTATTCATTAAGCGTTTTACAAGGTCTCAAAAATTTGAGTTATTATATTACTTTTCATAAAGGTCTTTTACTGATGTCAAAAATTTGGGTACTTACAGTCTTCCCCCCTTAAAAGGATTCCGTCCCAGAATCAGTTTAGAAACAGGCAGGGATATGCTTCTCACATGACAACCTCGAGTTGTCACGTTGGCTTTGCAGTATTTGATCTCTTCATAAAAGTTTTACTCCTCCGTCAAATATATTTCAGAATACTTGTTATTGTAGATCTATGATCTCTACACGTTGTTCCACATACGCTAAGTCTGGCTGCAATTTTATTAGCTCATTTTCAATCATATGTCTGGCTTTGACGGTTAAATTTCTTAACCTCGATTCGTGATATTCGTTATAAACTTGGCGACCGTTCGATAATGGTGCTAATTTATAAGTCAACTTTCTTAGTCCTTTAATTCTTCAACCGGTCCAAAAATCTTGGGTTCAACATTTCTTTCCCTTTCGAATCTCATCACTCCCTCCTCGGGAGGTACTTTCAATAATACTTGGTCTGTTATTTCGTACTTTCTGTCTTTATAGTTCTGGTCCGCATATCTCTATTGTTCATCCTGGGCTGCCACTAGTCGGATCCTGATAAGTTCTAGGAATTCCTTTAGTCTGTTGACTCAACTATGGTCCGGTATCCTCCGCTTACCAATTTCTTCCCAACCTAAGAGAGAACGATTCTTTCTTCCGTACAAAGCTTTGTAGCCGTTCCAATGCACGCATGATAACTCGTTATTGTCGGTAATTCGATTAACGTCAACTGGTCGCTTCATTTCACTTAAAAATCTATGATATGGACGATTAGCACATCTTCTAGTGTTTAGAATCATCCTTCAACTTATTCGTTTCCCCCTTCATCGCTCCTACTAGTGCTGGTGTTTCGTTCCTTAACGTTTTCCCATTTTGGCGCATCATATATGTCAATTATTTTATGTAATAAGTCCTCGTTACATTTCTGTTATATGTTTAGTGTTAGATTTAATATTTCTTCCCATAGTAACGTAAGGCACGTCGGGTCCTGTTGCCATCTTAAAGGAAACACCATTTCATATGCAATTGATTGATACGCTTTTAGAGTCATGGAATGCCCAGCTTCTGCTATCGGTTAGACTTCTTTAATCACTCCTCGTATAATATTTGTAGTACTACGATACCTTCCGGGTCGTGTTCATTATTCTCGCTAGCGCATTAGATGTATTTGCATTTATTGGAAACTGCTACTAGTGGCCTTTTTAGGGTGTGTACGATCTTTCTTGCCTTCAGTCAGTTCTAACCATAACATTCTTCATTCTTCCACGTTGTCCTTCGTGAGGGATATCGGCGTCTATTTTCCGTATGCTCGCGTGGTAAGTATATATATACGAATTTTCTGTCAATGATAGGTGATTCTCCTAACCGTTCCAAATAAAAGGCAAACCGATAGACGTATCTTCAATGGCCTGGATAGTCCTCCCATTCTACTTGTCGATTTGAGAACTCTATGTCGTGCCTCTGTTCGTCCCTTCTCGCGAATATCTTGGGTCCTTGCGTGGCGTGATATCACGGGGTCTCTCTATCACCAATTATCTCTTCCGCGTTCATAACAATTTTATAGAGCGGAGATCTATTATTTGCATAGTAAAATAATCGGTCTTTTTTTTAACCTATTATTAAAAATCCTAAAATAGCACGACAGCTTACTTGGTTCTTGATAATCCTCCTCCAAAATTTATAATAAACTCTTACTCCCATTTGGGTCATTTAAAGCCGCAATCGTCAAAATTTTAATCCTCACCTTTCTGTTTTCACTTTTAACCATGTCGAGTACTTACTTGCCAAATCAATGACATCCCTTTCATATTTGGTCATGACCAATATCTTTTTACGTTTTCAGGCATCTTTAAGTCTTCTTGTTAAGTAATAAAGGGTTCTCTTCATGCGATCCTTCTCATCAGTTGTTCTGAGAGTTGTCATCCTCAATATATCTTTTCCAACTTAGAGTATCGACCACCGCATTGGCCTTTCTTTGATGATAATAGATTTCTCAATCACGGTCCTTGATCAATTTGACCAAAACTTCTACGCCGTGTCCAGCGTAAGTAAAAAAAATTCCAAATTTTCCTCATATGTTAAACTCCTTGTCCCTTTCAGTGCGAACCTTATCACAATTATTCTAGATCATTATTAGGATGCCTTATGTCACGGTCTCTAAGCTGCGTAGATGTATCATTACATTTCATACAAAATCCTGTTTTTATCGCCGAGTATTTCTAACAAGAGGTTATTACTAATATTACCTTCACTTTTTAAAAATTTTATTCCTCGAATTCATACATGATTGGTCTTTCCTGAATTCATTACTTCTTATCCCGATAGTGTTTCACAGAAGCGTACCTCACTAATCACATTGTATCTCTATTATCGTTCTTCTATAACCATGTTAAAGATCCTTATGATAATAACTAAACATGGTATTACCTTTTTAAAACTTACTCATCACGATGATCCGATTGCACCATCATAGCACTGAGCTTTCAGTCTCATATTACAACAATCGGTTCTCAACTATACCTCTCTTTGTTCGGAAGGCAATTGGCCTTGGAAAAATGATTTTCATGATATCGATGAAATTTAGACAATTTTAACAAGATTTCAAATTCTAACATCTGAACAATTAATGAGCTCTGAATTAAAGAGTCGCAACACTCAGAAGATTTATAACTTGGAAGGAAGAATACAACAAGGATTATCCTTCCATGTCCTTAGAATTTTATATTGTGATATTATAGAGAATATCCATTGAAAGCAATGATTGCTGAATAATAAAATCATACGAATGATAAGATTTTTCCATTCAAAGAATACTTTTCTTTTCGAATAATAGAAGAACTATCAAATAACATCCTCAATCAAAGGTTAACCATTGAGGTTTTAAAGAGATGCTATTTTGAAAGAAGGAATTTTATTCAATGATTAACAAATAAGGAAGTATATTGTTATTCAATCACTTTATGATTTTAATTGGATATTCGTTATATAAATGAAAGAATAGAACATTTCATGAATAAAATATTATATAAAATTGAGTATGAATTCTCGTTTGAGTGGGCGACCTAGTTAGGTCTCAATTAAATCATTCTTTGAAAATTTCATCAACAATTAAATTTTGCATATATAATGCACTATGGAAAAATAAAAATTTGATTGGAAGTTGAACTAGAAAAATAATAACTAGTCC
Source organism: Apium graveolens (assembly GCF_009905375.1). Taxonomy (NCBI): domain Eukaryota; kingdom Viridiplantae; phylum Streptophyta; class Magnoliopsida; order Apiales; family Apiaceae; genus Apium; species Apium graveolens. The sequence goes on from NC_133652.1 coordinate 254,664,666, forward strand.
ATATCAAGCAATATTATCAACCAGCTAAGAAAATGGACAGCTCAATTGGTTTGGCCCATAGCAACTAGCTAGGACGATTAGCTAGGATTTCGTCGTATTAATTAAACTTTCGACTAGTTAGGACAATTAACTAGTCATTCATGAGAACATATGCAACTAGGTATATTTCAGTTTGTTTAAAAAAATCTCAACGTCGTAACCATTGAAGAAATTTGTGGCTACCCATATGACGATTTTGAAGTAAAGAGTTTTCAAATTTGGGCCGAGAAAGACAATTATAACTCTGAATCGAGTGGACTTGGCATCAGAACAATCGATAGCCTCTTATCAAATATTTCTTTCCAAATAAAAGGGTACACTCATAGGTGTCCTCGTTCACATACTTTATCAGATTCTCAAATAGAATTGAATTCGGAATACCAATATCAAATTGACACCCTTACTATGATTTCAAAGTTCAATATACAATTTCATCTCGATTAGAAGAAAAGGATTCCCAAGGAATATATGGATATTAGATCATCCATGTTTTTAACAATTTGTTAGATATTTACAATCTCGACTGAGAAGAGTAAGTAAGAAAGAAGAATCAATTAAAGATACTCATTATGAATATTCATCGATGAATTAAGGGAAAATTTATATAAAAAAAATTTCTTGGATAATTAAAATGAAGTATAAATAGCTCTGAGTTGAACAAGAAGATCATAATCTATGAATGAAAGTTCATGGATTAACTAAAAGAATTGAACAAGTCTTGATGTAGAGAAAGACTATTCAAGATGGTCACATCGGAAGTTCAAAGTAGGGAACGAAAATGATTGCCTGATATGACTTATCAAGGCAATGTGAATGATCAACAGTTTGGAGGGAGTAGCATGACAATGAGTAGGTGTCAAAATATTTCACAGATTATCCTAACTCTCGTTATTATCCGTCTGAGGATCATACCACCTCTTCGTCTTTGTAATTCCTTATTTCAGCTAGTGTCTCTTTCAAATCATTTTAAAATCGCTTACTAACTTGACTTTCGCACGTATATCTGTCATTCAGGTGTTTTACCTCGAAGACCTTACTTCGAAATATTCCAAAAGCATCTTTTAAGCCGGTAGGGGCCTGCTACACGCATCCGTTACTAACTACAAATGGTCAGTTCTCCTTGGGAACAGATCGAAGAGATTTCTTAGGGATCTCAATGCAGTCCATAAGTTCGGTGGTATGTGTGTGTTAGTGAACATACATTACCGAATATATTAGAGGTCTACGAGTATAAATACGTAGTCTCTGACATCATTTCTACCGAAGAATTCCGTTTTAGACTCACTGGTCTATCCTTTTAAAAGGTTCTAAGATCGAACTATCGCTCGTTGTAATCTTACGCCATTCAATCGTAGACATGCCATCAATTCTCGATGCTCTCGATCTCTCAGCTAAACCATCATAACCTTACATGTTAAGCACACTAATAATATCATGTAGTGTAGTCGTCTTACGATAACATTCTTATATTACATTCAAATCTTCCTTAATAGAAAATACCCTTAAGGGTATATTGGACACTATCTCTGGTGAATTCGTGATTAATACGATGTTCACATCCTCATTGGTAAAATGACACCTTCAATAGTTTGGGTTAATAACCTCAACTGTATATTAATAATTAGACTTCATGGTTCTCACATGTGATGCCCCCTCATGGGCAACCTATAAAGAACTACGAGTAACAAGGCTCGTGTTGTCCAAATGAACATTTGGGTTTGATAATACCGTTTTCCCCAAATGCCCTGGAGACTCAGCTCCGAGTTCTACATCCACATCATTGCCAAATTTTATATGATTCTAATTTTTCTTCTCATCATTCTAATAATCTCCAATCATTCTATTAGTCACACTTTAATACCTCAAATATACATTTATCCTAACCTACGCCTTGGGGCTACATCCGGTTGTCCAATAATGAACTTTATTCGAGCTCTTACGAAATCTCGCATCCAGACAAACTCCTAACACTCTCATCTCTGAGTACTATAACTTATTGCTCTGATACCATTTGTGTAACGCCCCCAAATCCGGGGTCAGGAATCTGGGTAGTCACGCAATCCTTCAATCATGTGTAACCTGCATTAACTCAATAATCCAATAATTCCATATCACAGACCCCCAATGTTAGGTCACATACACTGTAGAAAGGGGTTGAATACAATGTTTACTACAATAAAATCGAATATAAGAACTCAAGTAACAGGAAACAGATTTTATTCAACACAATAAACTCTGTTACAATATGGAACTGTCCTCTCTCAGTGATGAACAAATTATCACGAGAGCTGCTAGCGTTACAAAGAATAATAACTTTGATAATGATAACACTTATAGTGTAAACCCTATGCCTGTGTTTATATACTACACAGTTACAAGATAATGTTCTAATTGATATGGAATATAATTCTGCTTCCTAAAATATATCAACTAGTTATCTTTTCTTCTAAGTATTCTTCATAGAATTCTTTCTTCATGCATAATTCTTTCTGTCTTAGTCTCGATCTTCTTTCCTTTCAGCCGCCTGCCTTATCTGAAAGTCATATTAAGTCCTGAAATTATCTTCTGATAAATATCTTCTGACAACTTAAGTTCTGATAACTTAAGTTCTGATATCTTAAGTTCTGTCTTCAGTATAAGTGCTGATTTCCAGTTAAATACTGATTTATCATGTTAGTTAAGATCTGAAAACTAAACACAAATCATATTACACATGACATTATCAAATATATCTAACAATCTCCCCCAACTTGTAAATTAGCATAATATACAAGTTCAACAGATATTTGATGATGTCAAAAACATTAAGTACAAATGCATGAGAATTTGACTAGATAACTATAACTTATATTCCTTTCAGCTTTACCATCTTAAGGTCTGATAACAGCTTCAGTCTGTATACACTTCAGAATTTAAGCGGTTGTAGATCTTTGATTTGGCTTCAATTTCTGATCTCTTTGATATCAGGAGTTGTTCTGAGATAGTTCTTCAACAAACATCTCTCAAGATATTCAAGTTCATTGACCATCCTCCTTTTAGCATTTATCAATTTAACTGTATTTTCACCAATTTGAAAAAAAACTGCTCTGAGATCATTTATCTTAGCTTTTCTTATCTCCCGATCTAGTCTGATCAGATATGCCTTGTCAGAATCTAGATTGAATTCCACAGCCTTGTAACCCAGAAAAGTAGTTATGATCTTAGCAGAGTTAGGCTTCATTTCGACAATATCACCTCTGTGATCTCTGTACTTGGGACAGTATATGCTGTCAGACTTTACAGAATAAAGCTTATTCTGTCTTTGAATTTGAGATTTTAAATAACCTGCAACACTATCTGTTAATCTGTCTTTCACTTGAAGTAAAAATAGAACATGTTCCAGTTCCTCAAAATACTTCAGTGGTATAGCATTCTGCCTAATCTAGTATACCCTTCCATCTGTCATAAAATATAACAAGATATGTTCTTTCAAAGAGGTATGGTAAACTATTTGTACAGATTCAAGTCGATTCAATCTTTCAGGAGTTGCTCCAACACCTGGTTCACTTAAGGAAGTTGGATCATTGGTAGTGTTATGTACTCTTCTTTCATCAAAACTATCCAATCCAGATTTATCTCTTGCTTCCTTTCCTGTAACAACTCTTGCTTCAAAACCACTTATTGCAGTCTTCAAAGGTTGAGCCTGTTTAGCTTTGGTGAATCCTGGTAGGAGTATATTTGAAGGTTTAACATGAGCAACGTCAGAGGTTTCCTTTTCCTTATCTTCTGATATCAAGCCAACTTGAGCTATGTCAGAGGTTGCTTGCTTCACTGTCATATCAGAACTTACTACATCTTGACTCTGAACAACATGAGCCATGTCAGAGGTTGTTTGAAAAATCTTCTTTTGCATCAGAGTAAGATTAGCATCTTCTTCATTATCAATTATTTCTTCATCCATGACTGGCATATAAACCTTTACAGGTTCATCAACTTTTTCTTTGCCCTTGGACCTTGGATCAATTTCCACTTGTGATTTGGCTTTGGTTGCCTCAGAACTTTTTCTTTCCTTTATCACAATACCCTTAGGCTTTGGAAATTTCTTTTCAACAACAGAAGCTTTAGATTTTGTCTTGACACCTTCTACTTTGAGTCTAACTTCTTCTTCCTTTAGACTCTCAAAGTCCATTCCTGGATTTTCTTTAAGAAATAACTGCTTTGAAATTTCTTCATCAAGTTCCAGATATTCATCAGAACTTATCCTTTTACCAGTATCAGAACTTATTCTTCTCTAAGTATCAGAACTTGTTCCTTGAATTGTAATTCTAGCTTTACTTGATGAAAATCCTTTGCCTTGACCTTGACCTCTACCCTTGTTAGAGTTTCCCTGATCATCATTTCCATCATCCTTTCTCTTCAGTGTCTGAATAGATTTGCATATGGACTTAATCACTTTCTCCCCCTTTTTGGCATCAGTAGGTAAAAGAAGAGAGACAAGCAATTCCACTGAGGATTGGATCTCATTGAGTTGATTTTGGTGAGAAGCTTGATTCTTCAGAATTTCATCAATTTGAGTTTGTTGCTTCTCCTGAGTTTTCTCAATGTAGGCAATTCTGTCAAAGGCTCGCTTGAAAAATCTGTTCTTTTCAAGTTTCACATTCATATCTTGCTTGATCAAAGTTTCTTGAATTTTATTCACCTTGGCATGAGTTTTTGAGTGTTGATCCTGAAGGTGCCTAGTACTCAATGCAGTAACTCTCAGCTGTGCCTTAAAATCATCATTTAACAGCATTTCATCAGCTTTTGCCAGATGCTCAGGAGGAATCTTTTCAGAAGGAACAAAACTAACTGTGTTCCATTCCTTAGTCCAATCCTTTCCTCTAGGAGTTTCACTCCAAGGTACTGGTGCTTCCCCTGTAACAAACTTCTTGACTAAATCAGCTTTATTAACTGCTTGTTGAGGTGCATGTCCTGATGGACCAGCTGCATCCGCATCTAAATTAGCACCAGCTTCACCAGTAGTTTCTTCATTGGTAGCATCAGAACTTGTAGATCCTGCAGTATCAGCATCCTCTGATAAAATAGGTGAGGCTATAGAGGCTTCAACATCATCCTCTAAATTCTAATCTGCAGCCAGGTTCTGATCAACATCCAAAATAGATGTTGTTGGTGGAGTGAGTTGAATTGGTAGAGCTTCCAAGTACAAAACCTCAGGCACAATCAAGTTATGAATATCAATTTCAGCACTTGTACCTGGTTCTTTAGTATGTACTGGATCAACTATAGGTGACATAGGAGGTATAAGCATTCTGTCTTGAGCAGTTTCTGGTTGTGCAGAAGGAAGTGATTCAATAATAATTGGTTCTGTTGAGATCAGAGATTTCTGATCCCCTTCCTTAGCTGCTTCCACTACATCCTCTGAATCTGACTCAACTATGTCCCTGTGAGCTCTCTGTTTCTTTAACTTCTTCAACGGTGGAGACAGTGTAGGAGCTTTATCATTAGAACTTAACTTTCTAAGCCTTTTGAGGGGCCTAGAGCTCCCAGTTATAGTATCTTTCTGAGAAGAAACCTTCTCAGCTTCTACAACAACAGGTTCTGATATGGGAACCTGTTCCTCAGTATCTGATTCATCTCGCAGAATAATTCTCCTTCTCCTCTGTTGAGGCTGAGGTACTTTCTTAGTCCTCTTGGGTTTTGAAGATGAAGGCTTCACTGTAGTATCTGAAGGTTGAGGTTGAGAAGTTTGAGGTGTTTATGTAGAGGTGGTAGGTGCTGATGGATGAGGTTTTGATGGTTGGACAGCAGGATATAGTTCAGTGTATTTAAATGGATCGTAGGTTATTAAGGCTTGTTTGACAGATAAAGGAACTAGGAGGGGTCGTAACATAGCCTTCTTATTATTAGTAGATAATAAGTCAGTAAAAGCTCTTTTAACTAGTCTGAATGATGAAATTAATTTACTAGCTGATTGGGGCTTATCATCACAACAAAAACTATAAATAAGCTGACAGAAACTAGCAAAGTAAACAGTATTTCTATCTTCTGTCATTCTATCCCCAATAAAACCTAAGACAACACTTGCATAATCAAAATCAGTTTAATTTATGAGAGCATACCCGATTTGTTGGCTGAATTTAGGGATTGCATCGAAATTAGAACATTTGTTTGCAAAAGCCTTGGTTATGCAGTCAAAGAAGAAACTCCATTCCCTCCTTATATAAGATCTCTTCAACTGACCCAGCTTTGCCAATGTCCTCTCATACCCCAGACTGGCCATCATGTTTTGAAGAACTGGCTCTTCAACAGTAGAATAAACACAGTTCTCAGGCAGCTGCAGTGCTTGTCAAACCGTAGCCAATGTCACGACATGCTCATCCTCCTCTGATGAAAAAATTATAATTGGGGACCCTTGAGCACCACCATTATCATATACTCCGCTTCTCCAAAACTCCAGCACTTGAGTACCAGAGACTTCATTCGGTTCGGTCAGAGCGTACCCAATATCAGAACTAGTAAGAAAGTCCTGAATGAAGTGAAGTTCTGATGAGGCTTCTGACTTGCTAAGAATAGCAGAGAAGTTATTAGGAACAAACTTAGCTCCATCAAAAATTACCTCTTTTGGTGCCATATCTGTAGGAAATTAAGTGAATAAGAGAATGTTTGCAAAGTGTTTGTAAAAAGTCCTGAGAGAAAAACAACTTCAGAAAATAAGAGAGAGAGAGAGAGAGAGAGAGAAAGTAAAAGAGATGTAGAATAGAAAAGTAAGTAAAAGATAGTAAATCTTTTATCTCTCATATATATACTCTCTCCACTCAAAAGTTGTATTTTTGAAGCATGGGATACACTTTACACCTGGCACCATGTGAACAGTCAGTAAACGGTTAGAAAAAGAGTTAATGGGCACATAAAATAATTAATAATTACCGTGCACATGCAGTTTTTCAGGACATACACGTTAACCACTAACCCATAATCATTATGACCATTTTATCTCACATTAACCAATATTCTGTAAAATTATTATCGTTCAAGTAATGACCAAAAATAAACCAAGTAAATAAATACTGCCACGTCAACATCAGAACTTGATTATTATCAGGATTTAAAAGTCATCAGAATATGGCTCCTTTACTCGAAAAGTGAATGTTTATTTCTGTAATTCTTCACACAAATACTGATATGGTTTCATCAGAACTTAATCATCAGAACTTCCATCAAAACTTGTCCTCAGAATTTATGCAATCTGACACATAAACTGTTCATCTAAAACAACATTTATCACCACCGTTATTTTCATCATTCATATGGAGTGTAAGTGCGTGCATTAAGCTAAATATCAGACAAAGAGTAAAGTCTGATTCACTTCAGTATATCTTAGAAAGAAGGCATAACTAAGAACTTTACTCAAAATCTGTCATTATTCTGAAGCCTACTATTGAATGAGTTCATGCACGAGTCCACTTCAGATGTTTTGTGCTCATTTTATGCATATTTTGAAATTCCATTTTACAGTGGCTTCTCAGTGTAAGTGCGTCACGACTGCTTATCAGAATTTATGATGTTATCAGAGTATTTCTCTAGTAATCATAGATTGTGAAAAGTCACCAAGAAATTTTTTATTTTGCTTTTCTAATGCATATTACTTAATACCATCAATGCACTTGGGTCTTCCCTTCCATATTTTTACTCTAGATCTCAAAGGAGTACCTGATTTTTATTTCTTTTCTTTTATTTTATTTTCTTTTTCTTTTGATAAGTGAGGCTTATCAGCACTTAGTACATCCATCAGATTTACTAACATCAGAACTTAACAGATAAGAAGCACTATTCTAGTTTTTGACTTAGTAAAAAGATACACAAAGTAAACTTAACTAAGCTCAATATCAGAATTTGCTTGTGTTAAAAGATTTCCACATAAACAATTACTTCAAACATGGGATCTTTAGTGTATTAAAGACTACTTGGTCAGTATCTAGCACAGTTATCCTCATTGGATTGAATAGTCACAGAAACATTCATATCACTATCAGAGTTTAGAAATTCACATCAGACAACAATCAGCACTTAGAAAACTTCAATTTAAGCACAAAATACACAAAGATAGTAATATTTGTAAATACTGATCATAAAGTCTGATGTATCAGAACATAAACTAAGCAGATTTAGAGAAAGAACCTGAAACCATTCCAAGTTCATTTACCAATCTTGTAAAAGTAGCTTCACACAGTGGTTTTGTGAAGATATCTGCTAGTTGTTGATCTGTTGGAACAAAATGCAATTCCACTGTACCTTCATCCACATGTTCCCGTATGAAGTGGTACCTAATGTTGATGTGCTTTGTCATTGAGTGTTGAACTGGATTACCTGTAATAGCAATAGTACTTTGATTATCACAGTAAATAGGGATTTTAGAAAATTCTAACCCATAATCCAGTAACTGATTCTTCATCCAAAGAATCTGTGCATAACAGCTTCCTGTAGCAATGTATTCTGCTTCTGCAGTTGATGTGGAAATTGACTTCTGTTTCTTGCTAAACCAAGAAACCAATCTGCCTCCAAGAAATTGGCAGCTTCCACTTGTGCTTTTCCTGTCAATTTTGCATCCTGCAAAATCTGCATCTGAGTAACCTATTAGCTTAAAGTCTGATTCTCTAGGATACCACAATCCCAGATCATTTGTACCCTTAAGGTACTTGAAAATTCTTTTCACAGCTGTTAAGTGAGGTTCTCTTGGATCTGCTTGAAATCTTGCACAAAGAAAGGTTACATACATGATATCAGGTCTACTTGCAGTTAGATAGGGTAGAGAGCCAATCATACCTCTGTAATCAGTAATATCTACTGATTTACCAGTATTTTTATCCAACTTAGTTGCAGTGGCCATAGGAGTGGATGCACTTGAACAATATTTCATTTCAAACTTTTTCGATAAATTTCTGGTGTACTTTGATTGACAAATAAAAGTTCCTTCTTCATTCTGCTTGACTTGAAAGCCCAGAAAATAGTTAAGTTCTCCCATCATACTCATTTGATATCTTGACTGCATCAGCTTAGCAAACTTCTTACAAAGTCTGTCATTTGTAGAACCAAAAATGATATCATCAACATATATTTGCACCAAAAGTAAGTCCTTTCCATGGTTGAGGTAGAACAGTGTTTTGTCAATAGTCCCTCTGTTAAATCCACTTTCCAGAAGAAACTGAGCTAAAGTCTCATACCATGCTCTTGGAGCTTGCTTAAGGCCATAAAGTGTTTTATCAAGCCTGTAGACATGATTGGGAAATTTGGGATCTACAAAGCCTGGAGGTTGTTCAACATATACCTCTTCTTCCAATTCTCCATTGAGAAAAGCACTTTTCACATCCATTTGAAAGACTTTAAACTTCTTGTGAGCAGCATAAGCCAAAAATATCCTTATGGCTTCCAATCTAGTAATTGGTGCAAATGTTTCATCATAATCAATTCCCTCCTGTTGAGAGTATCCGTTTGCAACCAGCCTTGCTTTGTTCCTTGTAATTATGCCATCACTGTCAGTTTTGTTTCTGAACACCCACTTTGTACCAACAACAGACCTGTTCTTTGGTCTTGGCACTAGGGTCCAGACTTTATTTCTTTCAAATTCATTTAACTCTTCCTGCATTGCTTGCACCCAATCAGCATCTTGAAGAGCTTCTTCCACTTTCTTTGGTTCAGTCTGAGATAGAAAAGAATAATAGAGATATTCATTTGATGTAGCTATTCTAGTTCTGACAACTACATCAGGATTGCCAATAATTAAGTCAGATGCATGTGCTTTGGTCCACTTCCTTACAGATGGAAGGTTCTCTCTAGATATGGATGCTCCCCCATAATCCATGCTGTCTCCATCAACATTTTCTGATGCTCCCCCTGAAATTATGCTCTCTGAGTTGGATCCTTCAGAATTTGAGTTTCCAGAAATATCACAACATGAGTTTCCAGAATTATTAGAACTTGGCCCATCAGAACTTGAAGAGCCTGTTGTAGGTTCTGATGCTTCTTGAGATGTGGTTGGATCTTCAGTATGCTCCCCCTGCACAGGTGCATTTTCCTTTGACGTAGTCACCACAGTTTCAATAACATCAGAGTTTAATCCCTCAGAGTTTACAATATTAGGATTTAGACTGTCAGGAGTTACAGAATCAGAATTTAAAACTTCATTTTCGAATCTCAACTGATCATGATCGTTGAAATCTTCAATTCCAGTAATCTTCTTATCATCAAAAGAGACATTGATCTATTCCATGACAACCCTTGTTCTTAAATTGTAGACTCTGAAGGCTTTTGTGGAAAGTGGATATCCAACAAAAATTCCTTCATCAGCTTTTAGATCAAATTTGGATAGCTGTTCGGGATGAGTCTTAAGAACAAAACACTTACATCCAAATACATGAAAATACTTCAGATTTGGCTTATTTTTCTTCACCATCTCATATGGTGTCATTCCATGCTTGTTAATGAGTGTAGCATTCTGAGTAAAATAAGCAGTCTGCACATCTTCAACCCAAAAGTAGGTTGGCAACTTTGCTTCATCAAGCATAGTTCGTGCAACTTCAATAAGAGTTCTATTCTTTCTTTCAACAACCCCATTTTGCTGTGGAGTTCCAGGAGCAGAAAATTCCTGCTTTATTCCATGGTTTTTGCAGAACTCTTTCATAATCAAATTCTTGAACTCAGTTCCATTATCACTTCTTATGATCTTCACATAATTTTTGACCAATTTATCCAGTTGCTTGACATGATCAATCAAGATAGATGCAGTTTCACTTTTTGTATGCAAGAAATACACCCATGTGTATCTGGTGAACTCATCCACTATGACCATAACATATTTCTTCTTTACAATAGACATGACATTCACTGGACCAAATAGATCAACATGTAGTAGGTGATAAGGCTCAAGAATTGATGATTCAGTCTTGCTCTTGAATGAAGATTTTCTTTGTTTTGCCTTCTGACATGAATCACAAAGGCCATCAGGAGCAAATACTGATTTTGGCAGTCCTCTCACAAGATCTTTCTTGACTAGTTCATTTATATTGTTAAAATTTACATGAGAGAGTTTCTTGTGCCAATCCCAGCTTTCTTCAATTGATGCTCTACTCAACAGACAAATTGCAGAACCATAAGTACTTGTTGAAAGCTTGGCTTCATAAATGTTACCATGCCTGTATCCTTTCAAAACAACTTTGTCTGTAGATTTGCTTACAACTTCACAGTGTTCTTCAAAGAAATCCACATGATAACCTCTGTCACAAATTTGACTAACACTCAGCAGATTGTGTTTAAGTCCTGAGACCAGAGCTACTTTTTCAATGATGACATTCCCAAGATTGATATTGCCTTATCCCAGATTTTTTCCAATGTTGCCATCTCTATAAGAAACACCTGGGCCAACTTTCTCCACAAATTCTGATAGCAGGGCTTTATTTCCAGTCATATGTCCTAAACATCCACTTTCCAGAACTAGGATGTTTTTCCTGTTGCCCTGCAATCACAAAGACCACTAATGATTAGTTTTAAGGACCCAGACTTGCTTGAATCCTTTGGCCTTTTTAAGTTTGTTAACATTTGTAGCGGATTTAGCATCAGAGTTTATGTTAACAGTTTTCTTATCCGAATTTGCAATATCAGACTTTGCATCAGAACTTACACTAGAAGGAATAATGCTAACTTTCTTTACGGAAGGTTTTATTTGATAATAATCATAGTACAACCTATGATATTCCTTACAAATATAAATGGAATGCCATAAACTACCACAATGAAAATAAGGATTTTATGGCTTATATCTAACAGACTGACTCTTAACTCCTGACTTTGAAGGTAAAGAGTTTATGTTTTAATTCTTCTTGCAAAAAGAAGCCAGATGGTTAGAGTTTCCACAGTTATGACATATTTTTCTAGGAGCATTAGGAACAAGCTTATAATTGTTACTTTTGTTCACACCTTCCTTTCCATTCCTATTTTTCCTATGTGGCTTTACCTTGTTTACATTCTTAACATCTTTCAGCTTATGTTTAAGCTGCTTCTTAGTCATTAAGCCTATGTTAACTTCAGTTGGCTTATCTTGTTTAGGTTTGTCAGAAGTTACTTTCTCCTAAACTTTTGATTTCTCAATATCAGACTTTGCAGTTACAAACTTAACAGGATTTACCTTTGGTTTTTGTTTAACAACTACATGCTCTGTTTCTACAGTTCTCTTACTGTTCTTATCATCTCCATAACCTAAGCCCTCTTTCCAGTTTCCACTACTAAGAATATCCTGAGTTGCTTTACCAGAGTTAGTCAAAGTCCTGATAATCTCTCTTTCCTTTTCTAACTCAGTTTATAGAGATTCATTCATTTTTAGCACTTCATCCCTAACATAAAAGGCATCATCTCTATCTTTCTGAGTTTGATGGAACATGACTAACTCTTTTTCTAAATAATCATTCCTCTTTTTATAAGCAAGATTTTTAGAAGTTAATCTTTCACATATTAAAGTTTGATATTTATAACTAATGAACATGGATTTAAGATATCTTCTCAACTCAGTAATATCATCAGTATGAAATGCATAAGTAATTTGAGGTACCTTAAGTCAGCAGTATCAGAACTGCTATCAGCATTTTCCATCAAGGCATAGTTTTCCTCATCCTCAGAATCTGAAGCATCTGACCAACTTTTCTTCTTTGTGACAAGAGCCTTGCCTTCGTCACTCTTCCCTTTTCTGCAATCAGGAGATATGTGGCCTTTCTCACCACAGTTGTAGCATTTAACATTCGAGTAATCTCCTCTGTCAGACTTTCCTCCTTTGCCTTCAGATTTTCTGAAACCTTTCTTATCAGAACTTGCACCTTTCTTGGAAAACTTCTTTCCTCTCCTGAATTTCCTGTATACAATCTTTGTGATTCCTTTCACCATAAGAGCACGCAGCTTCATTATCTCTTCATTAGGGTCTATCTCAGGTATACTTTCAGTTTCTGAGTCATCATCACTATCAAAACTTGATGACTCAGTATCAGACTTTGTGATGAGAGCTTTTCCCTTTCCTTTCTTTAAGGAAGCAACTTTGGGACTTTCCTCCTCAGCCACAAAGGCAACTGTTCTTGACTTTCTTCCATTCCTCTTGCTTCTTTGTTCCATCTCAAGTTCATGAGTCTTGAGCATCCCATAAATTTCATCAAGAGTTGTTTCATCAAGTTTATAGTTGTCTCTTATTATTTTGGCCTTCAAATCCCATCTTTCAGGAAGAGCTAACAGGAATTTAAGATTTGAATCTTCAATATCATACTCTTTGTCAACTAGTGACAAATCATTCAAGAGTTTGACAAATCTGTCATAAAAATAGTTAATGACTCATCAGGCTTTGAGTCAAAGTGCTCATACTCTTGAGTGAGTATAGTCTTCCTGTTCTTCTTGATTGAATCAGTTCCCTGACACCTTGTTTCCAAAGCATCCCATATCTCTTTTGCAGTCTTGCATTGAATTACCCTGTTTGACATGATATTATCAATGTCACTATGCAGCAAGTGTCTTGCCTTTGCATCCTTCACAATCGATGAGATATCTTCAACAGTGTAATCACTTTTCTCCTTTAGTACAGACTTTGCTGGCTGACCTGCAACTTCCACAGAGAGTTTGGTTGGCATATGTGGTCCTTCATTAATCCTGTCGAGATATTCTGGATCTGTAGCTTCCAGAAACATAGCCATCTTCACTTTCCATATGGAATACTCAGAAGATTTAAATATGGGAACTCTTATAGTCTCATATCAACTATGGGTTATGGTTTTTGGAGGTTCTTCAGTTTTGATGGGCTTGGTTGGAGTTTCTTCTTCATACATGATTGTTTATGGATCTTAAACTGTATGTGTGTTAACAAATTGGCTCTGATACCACTTGTTAGGTCACACACACACACACTGTAGAAGGGGGTTGAATATAGTGTTTACTAAAATCAAATCGAATATAATAACTCAAGTAACAGAAAACAGATTTTATTCAACACAATAAACTCTGTTACAATATGGAACTGTCCTCTCTCAGTGATGAACAAATTATCACGAGAGCTGCTAGGGTTACAAAGAATAATAACTTCAATAATGATAACACTTATTATGTAAACCCAATTACTGTGTTTATATACTACACAGTTACATGATAATGTTCTAATTGAAAAAAATTCTTTGGTGGATTTATTATCCTGCGAATACCTTAATGGTAAACCCAACACCTAAGCTTGGGTTACGGTATTGTATCACAATTCCAGTTGGAAGAATAAGACGTTAATTGGAGCCACCGCATACGATGATCAATCGTACTACGGGAAAATAGTAACTTTTTCTACTAGTAGAAGGATGACACGTTCGTATCCCGGTTATCACCCTTGCCGCATTCGGGCTACGTGTCCCATTTTTGGGTATACACATACTTCACAAGTTCCTGAGTACACATAGTACCTTCGCCTACGGTACCTTTGGTAGTCCACCTAGCACACATAGTACTAGAGTCTACCCCTCCCTTGTCCTTTAACAGAATTCTATCATATCTTGAGAACTCGAACCACATCGAAGTTCCCCCAAGCATTTTGCTTGTTGATAGAAACAGCTTATTTTATTAGCGTATATATGTATATGTATACGTACTTCCGAATTTTACGGAGGAAGTACTAAGGATGTGAGTTGACCGTTGTCAACAAATAATTAAATAAGGGGATGTTTCTTTTGAAACTATATTCAAAATATTTAAAATAAATTGAGATAATATTCTTCGACGATCTGAAATTATTCGAATGATTTTCCGAAAATCAGAAAGTATTATAGATCGGGTTTTACGATTTTTAAATCATAAATAAATCATTTAGTAATAATTAATAATTAAATATCAATCATTAAATAATTAAACCTCAAATAATTAGGCTTTAAAAGAATATTGAAATAATATTTCCTCAACTAATTTATGTTTAAGCAATTTAATAATCTTTAATATTTAATCGGGTTTGAAATAAATAATCGTTGGAGAATACTCCTCCCAAAATAAATGAATAGTTAATTAATATTTATTATTGAAGCAATAAAATATAGTTGATGGAATACGATCTTTGGAAATCGTTTTAATAAAAGTTCAAGTTATTTAATAAAACTCCTCATATATATAACGCTACTCTCTAACGTTATCAATTGAAATTTGGTAATATTCATATACCAAAATTATTATCATATCGTATGATATTATATAAAATATTTCGTAAAACATCGTAAATATAGCATCATGTATATATCGACATTATTTGAAAATAAACACAACACAACAGTTTCAAAAAGGTAGGGTTTGAAAACTTGCATGGAGTCCAAGCACGTTTCCCGACTTTCTCTCGTTCCAAGTTTTCTAATCAAAAAATATCATAATCTTAATCAGTATTCCTACTCTCATCACCAACTTATAATTCTAATAAGTTCAATACTTCATAACTTTCATTATTCGATCGACTCGAAATAAGTATCACTCCTTGGTCGAAACGGACGGTCAAAGTGGTCTTCTAGAATTGACTTTACCGAATATTACTATTACGCGACTCGCACTCTATCATTTATAATAAATCATAAAATTAATATTTTAATACAAAACCAGCTCGAGGAGCTTCTTGAGTGCTTGTAATATTTATTCTAAAATTTTCATATTGATAAAATGAATTTAATTAGGTGAAATGCATTTCAGAAGTTCGGTCAACTACGGAGTTTTACTATTCAAACTGCTTTCACTAAAACATTGGTATCTCTCGAACCGTTAACTCAATTGATGCACCGTTTTCGCGGGCGTAATTTAGACAAACTTTAGATCATATAATTTGAAAATGGTTTTCTGATAACAGGGGTGAAAATCCCAAAATGGCAGTTTCCTAACAGGGGTTGTTTTTGACATTCGTACTCCGCGCGACCTCGGCTCTGATATTTTTATAAAATTGAAAAATCAACATTTTTACTTGAAATTTTTATGACAGCTAATATAATATATTTTTTACTCTCTTTAAAAATATCATGAGTTTTAAATATTTTTCAGTTGATCATTTATATTTACAAAGTTTGTAATTTGTAACAGTTTTGTCGCGTAAATCTCTTTTACTAAATTTGGTCATAACTTTTGATCCGTAAATCGGAATCAAGCGATTCAAGTGCCTAAACGATCATCATAATATTGTCTATCATAATAAAATCTCACTTTTCAGAAACTACAGTTTATACATTTGGAAAATTCTGCAGAAACTTAAGTTGAGTTTTGTTCATTTTAACGAGGTCATGATTACGATCCGAGTTTCGTTTACGTCTTAAATCATTATATTACCATCAACAAAAATCAATCATCATCTCAACACTAACTCCTCTCAAGAAAATCATGTTCTTGAGGCAACAATCATCAACCTTAAAACTAATTAAAACATCAAGATAATATGAAATTAATCATCAAAACCATACTTATATCCAAGATCCTTACTTTTCTTGAAACTTAAAACTTAAACAAAGTTTGGATTGGATGAATTTTTATACCTTCCTTGAAGCTTGTTAATAATTAATAAAGTCATAAGATCCTTGATGAAGCCTTGGTCTAGGTTTAGGAGCCTTAAACTTTCATGAAAAATCAAGAAAACAAGTTTGTGATTTTCGTAGTTACTATTCACCCTCAACTTCAAACATTTTTTTAAAATTGAGAACTTCATGGATGGGCATGAAATTTGGTTCTTGACTTACCCATGATATGAGAGAGGTTTGGAAAAAATTTGGTGATTTTTAAATGAGTATAACATGAGATATGAATTTTTCTCTCAATGGTGTTCTTGAAAATCAGCATGGTGTTTTGTGTGAGAGAGAGAGAGTTTGTTGCTTCTTGAATGCTTCTCTTGGAAGATTGTATTAGGTGACTTGTATATCTTCTAGTATGTATCCTAATAATAGATAATTTTTGCATATATTCAGACATATCTTGCTAGCTTCCTAGGTTACAAGCTAATCTATTAAGTCTTAGGTTTTAGCTTTACTATTCCTAACTTTAGGTTATCATGCTTCCTAGTTTAGGTTACTATTTGGTAACCTAGCCATGGTTAGTTTTGAACCATGGTTAGTTAGTTTAGTTAGTTTGGTTCGATACGTTTATTTATTCGTTTTCGCGTTTGCTAGGTCGCTTAATCATTTTCGTAATAATTTCTCGTAAACGGTTCGCGGTGTAAATCCTTTCACATACATTCTTTATGTTTTGAAGTATCGTTCTTGGATATAAATCCGTAGGATTTTAAATTAGTAATTATGTTGTGATTCCCGTAATCCTTGATGGTTCGTAGATACAATTATTTTTTAAAGTTCATTTTCTTCAAAAACTAATGGCGTTTACCTACACTTATTTGGTACGTATAATCATGTTATCAACTCCGAAACTTAATTTCTCATGCACAACATAGTGTGGGCTAAAACTTTTTTCCCGTCTGTCAGGGTTACTATTCATTAAGCATTTTATAAAGTCTCAAAAATTCGAGTTATTATATTACTATTCATAAAGGTCTTTTACTGATGTCAAAAATTTGGGTTCTTACATCATCAATCACTCAGGTAATCACTCTTGATCTTTTTAATCTGAGTAAGAGTGACTGCAAAGAAAATATTAATGATATTTCTTCTGAACTGTATAATTTGCATGTCACTCTAATATCTTTTAAAAAAGAAAATGCTAGAGTTAAAGAATTTAATACTTTGCTAGTTGAGAGATACTCTTTAGAAACTGTGTTAGAAACTCAGTTTCTTGATTTTGTGAAAATGAAAAAGGCTTACTTGGTTGTTAAAGATGATTTGCTTGATGTACTAAAATGGGAAGAAATTTTAAAAAATCAACTTAAACTTGAACAATCTGTTATTGCTAAGTGGAAAGAATCCAGGAATGTAGCTTGCAAGATCGGGAAAGTTCAAGATATTGAATCTTTCTATGAAAATGCTTGGAAATTAGATAAAAGTGAATGATGTGAGTCAACAGATATTGATTATTCTTTGAAGGATAAAGTATAAACGGAGAAAAGCTATCCATTGAACCGGTCAGTACTTCTAAGCTGGAAACACTTGATAAGAAGTATGGAGCAGTCAGCAAGAACTTTGTGACTTGTGAGAGGCAAAATCAAGGATGTTAAGCAGAAGAACATAGGCCACTTATCCAACAAGGAATTAAAGGATACGATTGAGACTAAAATATGCACCAAGAAAAAGGATAACATAAATGGTAAGATTGGACTTAACAAACACAACAACTACATACTCGATAAATATGCTCCTAGAAAAACATGTGGTAAGTGTGGTAATGTTAATCATCTATATGCTAATTACAAATTTGTATCCATGTCTATTATGCCTTTTCCTCAAATGCTTATGCCTGCTATGCATTCTTTGTCTATGCCTAATTTGTTCTGTCAGAACTGCAATAACATGCCATTCATTCCTATTCCTTACTTTTCTGCTTATAGCATGCCATGGAACATGCATGGAATGAATAAAATGTTTACTCTTCATATGAATATGTTGAATCCTCAGAACTTTGAATCTGATTCAAACATCAACCACTTTGTTGAAAGACCAACACCTAAGGCGAAAGTTAATTTAAATCCTCCAAAATCTAAAGTGAAAAAGGGTCAGAAGACAAAGAAGACATCTGACAAAACAGGACCCAAAGATACTTGGGTACCAAGATTAAATTGAGTTGATTTTGTTGTGTGCAGGGAAAAAGGAAAAATCTCTGGTATATGGATAGTGGTTGTTCAAGACACATGACTGGTGATTCATATCTTCTCATAAAATTTGTAGAGAAATCTAGCCCAAGTATTACCTTTGGAAATGATAACAAAGGATATACTGCGGGATATGTCTTATTTTTTAAAGGTAATGTCATCATTGATCAAGTAGCATTGGTTCAAGGACTTAAACATAACTTGTATTGTGCAAGACATGCATGTTTAATTACCAGACTAAGTCACATTGAAAACCCTAAGATTAAGTTATTTGATAATCAATTATGTATTCTGTAATTATATTTCTTGAGTCTGTAAAAATGGTTAGAATATTAGTCTGGGGGATTTTTCTGTGAAAAGAATCAAGCTAAGGAATAATCTTTGGAAGAACATTAAGCCATGATCATGCCTCAGAGAAAAGATGTAGAAACTTGGAGTTGAATAAAGCTGTTCTATGAAAAATATTCTACGTCAAGATATCAACAAGTCACATATCAAGTTATATCGAGAAGCCATTCGAAGTCCAAAATGACTAGTAAAGAAGTCCAAAATTGCTTATAGAGAAGTATCAGAGATATCGACTAGTCAAATGAAGATATAGAGAACCGGAGATTGGAAAGTCTACAAAGTAGCTGAAAGAATACAAGATCAAGGGCAAAGATTAACTGGACAAAGGGTGGTCACAGGCCTGCAAGATTCAGCAGAGATTTTCTAAGCCAGAAATGGAAATAGAAATAGGTTGCTTTTAAATAATGGTTTTGTATATTTTAGTGCAAGTTTTGTAAACCCGTGCTGCTAGCTATAAAACATGCACGGGTCCTTAGTTCACAAGTAACAAACATATCTTGATTTTCTTGTATTTTATAAAGATAGAAGCTGAGTTCTTAATTTATAAGAACATATATTTTGTAGCAAGAAAAACTTAATTAATATAATTAAGTGAGTTTTTGATATTGTGTGTTTATGTTATTTATGCTTACTTCAATATCACTACAAATTACTAACTGCTTTATTGACCAAAATCCACATAAATTTTAAAAGACAAAATTATTCAGGAAATACATTCACCCCTCTCTGTGTTATATTCTTAGCATTCAATATCTAACAACTGGTATCAGAGCAAAATCTGAAAGTAAACAGATAAAGATCTTGGAAGAATGAGTGCTCAGAAATTAACAAGAATTAAGATACCAGCCTTTGACAAGGTCAACTACATACTGTGGAAAAAAATGATGATGTTCATAAGGATGACAAATCCCATGTATATTCATATCCTCAAGAATGGACCTTTCATTGCTATGGTGAGAGTTTCTGAATCTATAGAAGAAGACACAGTCATACCAGCACATTATGCCCCTAAAGACCCCTTAACCTACACAGAGCCTGAAAAGGAAAAGGTTGCACTGGATATCAGTCTCTAACTCATTTTAATTGAGTCTCTTGATGATGTAATATACAACAACATTGTCAACTATGATTCTGCTAAACAAATTTGGGAAAAGATTGAGATACTGTGCGAGGGGTCAGAGGAAGTTAGATCTAACCAAAGGAGAATCTTGGTGTCACAATATGAAGGTATCATTGTTAAGCGTAAAGAAGGAATTACTGAAGTTTTTGCAAGATTCAACAAATTGATAAATGACTTACAACTTCATGATAAATATTATGAAGCTGAGGAGGTTAACCTAAAGTTTTTTCTAGCCCTTCCTGGCCATCTTGAATAGAAGATATCTGCTATTAGAGAAGGAAGAGATTTGAGCAGGATGACACTGGAGGTTCTATATGGGATTTTGAAAATATATAAGCTTGAAATGTTACAGAGAAAGTCATTGAAGGCAAACCAAGGACATGTAGTAGATGGATCTAGTGCCTTGATGGTCAATGACAGTACAATACTTGAATATGAACAAGAAGCTCAAACTCCAGTCATTCATGCTGTTGAGAAAAAGAAAAAGGAGCCCTAGAAACAAGTCATATTGGAGCTATAGGAGGATGAGTATTATACCCTTGATGAGCTAGATGAGAAGGATCAATCTATGGCCTACTTTGCTAGAAAATTTTCTAACATTAGGGTGAAGAAGCCAAAGTATTTCAAGAACAAGGGACAATCCTCAAATAGTAACAACTGGAATGGAAAAACTCAGTAAAACTCAGGTGAAAAAGGTGGCTACAAAACTGGATCTGTTGATATATCAAAAATAAGGTGCTGCAACTGTGATGAGTTGGGCCACTTTGCAACTGAGTGTAGGAAGCCAAAGAAAGTGAAGAATGATAAAACTTATCTGGAGTTGGAAGCAAAGTATGAAGCTCTCTTGAAGAAATAACAGCGAAAGGCTTACATAGCTGAAGGCAAGAGTTGAGATGACATTGATGAATATGATGATAATGAAGAATTTGGAAATTATGCACTCATCACTTTAGAACAAGGAGAATCATCCTTATCAAAATCAGAAGTACTAACTCTAACTACCATTGATTTAAATACAAGCCAATATAAAGAAACTGTTGAAAAGATGAGTATAGAAATATTTCATATCCACACAAGCATGGTGGCAGCTACTGAGGAAGTTACCAGACTGTCAAAGATTAATGAGAAGCTTGAGATTGAAAAGCAAGAATTGGAGCTGCAGCTTGTTGAGCTTGAAACAGTCAAGCAAGAAAATGAATATTTGGAAAACAAGCTCAAGTGTGCAAATGAAATTGAATCAGTGCTGAGGTAAATTTTGGAAAAGAATGAAGTGAAATTTAAGTCCTTTAAAAATGCATCTCAGTTGGTTGGACAATATAATGAGAAAAACAAACCATGTGCTAATATAGCTATTGGTTTGGACTATGATGCCTTGAACAATAATAAGAAAAATGAAGGTGACAAAGGGAAAGCAATTACAAATCAAGATGTCCCAGTTATGCTGAGAAAAGTAGATGCACCATTGTTCAAGGCATGTGAAGTTAATTTCAGTGATGTTCAGTTGGTCATCAAACAAGAACTTGCATATGAAAATAGTGAAAAGAATGACGCAGAAACCACAACCACAAATGAACCTCGAAAGAATCCAATAGTCAATCAAGTTATCAAGACACCAACCAAGGAATTAAAACTGAGAATACTGGGAAAAAGAAAAAGAACAAGAATGGAAAAATAGGCATGAACAAGAGCAACAACTATGCCTTTGTTGAAGATGCCCCCGAAAAGAAGTGTAAAAAATGTGGCTCAATAAATCACCTAACTCACCTTTGTAAAAAGGCTGTTAGTGAGCCAAAGTTGGGAGACTGCAAATACAATGATGCATTTGCTGAAGATCCCTATTCATTCTGTGATAAATTTGATTGCATTCCTTGTAATATGAAATTAATGACAAGTTGTCATAAATTGAGAGTAGACCTCAAAGAAGTTAATCTTGGATCTACGGCTAAAAAGGAAAATGTAAATCAATCAATAAATAATGTTCTTTTTAAATCATCAAATTCTACTTCTACTACTTCAGTGAAAAAGAAGAAAGTACCCAACACTATTTTGGTAGCTAAACACACTTAATCCTCATTGTGTGCAGGTCAAGGTGCAGAGAGTCATATGGATCATTGACAGTGGATGCTACAGACATATTTCATGTGATAAGGCCCTGCTATCAGAATTTGAGGAGATGACCGACCCATTGCTGATTTTTAGAGACAACAACAAAGGATTCACAATGGAATATGACAAGCTGGTTTCTGGAAATGTTGTCATAGAAGATGTAGCATTGGTTACTGTACTTGAAGTTAATCTTCTAAGTGTCATCCAATTTACGAACAAAGGATTCAAGGTAAATTTTGAAAAAGAAGACTGCTCAATTATCAGCAAAAAGAATGGTGAAACTGCTCTGAAAGGAGTTAGAAAAGGAAGCTTGTTTTTTACAGATTTGAGTTTAGCAAACAAGGGTGGTATTTGTTGCTTCTATACCAAGGCATCTATTGAGCAAAGCAAGCTATGGTACACGAAACTCTCTCACATGAATTACAAAGCAATTAATACCTTGGTGAAAAAGGAATTAGTGAGAGACATGCAAAATTTGGAATTTGCTCAAGATGAAGTTTGTGAGGCTTGTCAAAAAGGCAAAATGAAAAGGTCCAATCACAAAAGTAAAACTATGAATTCCATAAGTGCAGCATTGCAACTCAATCACATGGACCTGTTTGGACCAGTTAATCTCTTATCTATTTTAAAAAAGAAATATGTATTGGTGATGGTACATGACTACTCAAGGTACACATGGGTAGAGTTTATGCATTCAAAAGATGAAACTCTACACATCATTATTGAACACATAAAGAAAGTTGAAAAATAGGCTGAAGATCAAAATTGTATAAAGAGATTGAGAAGTGATGATGACACATAATTCAAGAATGCAACATTGAGTGAATTCTGCAAAGACAAATACATTGTTCAAGAATTTTCAGCTGCAAGAACACCTCAACAAAATGGTGTTGTTGAGAGGAAAAATAGAAATCTAGTTGAAGCTGCCAGAACAATGCTATAAGATGCCAATCTTCCAATAAGTTTTTGGGAAGAAGCTGTGAATACTACATGCTATACTCAAAGCAGATATTTGATCAACAAAAACCAAGGCAAATCAACTTACTCGATTCTATCAAAAAGAAAGCCTATTATGAAGCATCTCCATGTATTTGGAAGCAAGTGCTTTGTGCAAAAAGACAACTATGAATATGTGGGAAAATTTGACTCTAAGTTTATTGAAGCAATTTTTCGGGATATTTATCGGAGAGAACTACCTACAGAGTTCATTTGCTTGAACAGAAGAAAATTATGGAAAGCATAGATGTGACCTTTGATGATGACAAGTGTCCGGGCTTGGAATGCCTTGATGAAAATGAAGCTGAAATTTTGAAGTTTGAAAATTTTAATATTGACTGTGATTCTGAGGTTGATGTTGAGATCAACACAAAAAATAGAATGAAGCAAGAAACAACTGAACAAGTGATCCATGAAAATGAAGATTCTAATCAAGAAACAGTTTCATCTGAGTTAAATGGCACAAACTCACTGGGAGAAGAAGATGGCGGTTCTGCAAGTCATGCCAATGGTGAGGGCAATTCTAGTCAATAAGATCACACCAGAAAATAGGATAGAAGTCACACTAAAAATGCAATAATTGGTGATCCAAATGCTGGAGTGAGAACTAGAAGTGTTACTGCAAATAAATATTTGTATACATGTTTTCTGTCATAAATTGAGTCAAAGAAAACTGAAGAGGCCTTACTTGATCTTGACTGGATAACTGCCATGCAGAAAGAATTAAATTAGTTTGAGAGAAATAAAGTTTGGGAATTAGTTCCTGTACCAAGAAACATAAGCATTATTGGAACAAAATGGGTGTATAGGAACAAAATGGATGAAAATGGAATTGTGACAAGAAACAAAGCAAGACTGGTTGCTAAAGGCTACTCACAAGAGGAAGGAACTGACTATGATGAAACTTTTGCTCCAGTCGCAAGACTTGAAACAATAGGAATATTCCTTTCATTTGTTGCACAATCAATTTTTAAGGTGTATCAAATGGATGTGAAGAGTGCATTCCTCAATGGTGAATTGAAAGAGGAAATCTATGTGCAACAGCCACCTGGCTTTTAAGATCCAGAATTTCCAGACATTGTTTATAAATTGTTGAAAGATCTCTATGGTCTAAGGCAAGCACCTAGAGCATGGTATGACACACTATCATAATTCTTTATCAAACATGGATTTACTAGAGGAAATATTGATAAGACTCTATTCTACAAGAAGCATGGTGATGATATTATCCTATGTGGATGATATCATTTTTGGTTCTACTAATGAGAAGTTATGTCAAATATTTTCAAGGTTCATGTAGAATGAATATGAGATGAGCATGATGGGAGAGCTCAGTTACTTCCTTGGCCTTCAAGTTAGTCAAAGAAGTGATGACATCTTCATCAGTCAAACCAAATATGTTAAAAATTTATTAACGGAGTTTGGAATGGTTGACTGCTCACCTTCATCTACACCAATGCCTACAACTACCAAGTTGGATAAAGATAAGAAAGGAAAAAGTGTAGACATATCTGGCTATAGAGGAATGATTGGATCTTTGCTATACTTAACTGCTGGTAGACCAGACATTATATTTGCAACATGGTTGTGTGCTAGATTTCAAGGAAAACCCAAAGAATCATATTTAATGGCATTAAAGAGAATTTTCAGATATTTGAAGGGAACAACAAACTTGGGATTATGGTATCCTAAGGGAACTGGTTTTGAAGCTGTTGGATATACGGAAGCAAATTTTGCTGGATGCAGATTTTGCTGGATGCAGGGTTGATAGGAAGAGTACTGGTGGAAGCTGTCAATTTCTTGGACAAATACTTGTATCTTGGTATAGTAAAAAACAACAATCTGTGTTAACGCTGAGGCTGAATATATAGCTGCAGGAAGTTGTTGTGCTCAAGTGCTTTGGATTAGAAATTAACTAATGGACTATGGTCTAGTGTTACACAAAATTCCTATCATGCGTGACAATACTAGTGCCATGTCTATTTTTTTCTAATCCTTAATCATTCTAGAACTAAGCACATTGATATAAGGTACCATTTTATTAGAGAACTTGTTGTAAATGGTATTATTGAACTCATTTTTGTTCTAATAGAAAAACAATTAGCTGACATTTTCACTAAACCTTTGGACGAAGCAACTTTCACTAGACTTGATAGTGAAATTGGAATGTTGAATTCTTCATCCTAGAGGCAAGAACTCAGCTAATATGTTGCAGCAGATTAATTTATGATAAATCAAAATTGATTTGATTTAATTGGAAATTAACTAGAATATGATTTATAAATATTTCAGAATTCTCTGTATATAGCTGCAGAAAGTTGTTGTGCTCAAGTGCTTTGGATTAGAAATCAACTAATGGACTATGGTATAGTGTTACAAAAAATTCATTTCATGCGTGACAATACTAGTGCCATATCTATTTTTGCTAATCCTTAATCATTCTAGAACTAAGCACATTGATATAAGGTACCATTTTATTAGAGAACTTGCTGCAAATGGTATTATTGAACTCATTTTTATTCTAATAGAAAAACAATTAGCCAACATTTTCACTAAACCTTTGGATGAAGCAACTTTCAATAGACTTGATAGTGAAATTGGAATGTTGAATTCTTCATCCTAGAGGCAAGAACTCAGCTAATATGTTGCAGCAGATTAATTTATGATAAATCAAAATTGATTTGATTTAATTGGAAATTAACTGAAATATGATTTATAAATATTTTAGAATTCTCTGTATATTTATTTTTTAAAATTTAAAATTCAATTTGGAAATTTTCAAATTCTAAGACAAACTGTCTAATTGTTAATTTACATTTTCAATATGTGATTAATAGAAGACATAACTGAAAAGAACAAAAGTATGTAGAGAACTGAGTTCTCGATGAGTCTAAATGACTTCTCGACAAGTCTTTTTGAGACTTCTCGATAAGTCTTTTTCCTGACTTCTCGAAGGACTTCTCGACAAGCCTCATTATGACTTCTCAATAAGTCTTGTAGAGATCTCGACATATGTTTATTCATAGAGTTCTCTACAAGTATAAATTTCAGACTTCTGGATAACTTAGAACTGAAATAATTTAATTCAATAAATTATTTTTGTAAAATAATTTTGACACAAAATCATTCTAATTTTATTTTGATTTATTCAAATAAAAATTGGGAAAATTCAGTCCATTCAGGACAAACTGGTATTTATTTGACATCTCGATAAATCACTATCTAGTTCTCGACAAGAGTCAGGAAAGTGACATCTCGATATGTATCAATTCATTCTCGTAATTTCTCGATAAGCAAATCCTAATCGTTTATTCCTACTTCTCAACAACCCACTTATCTTTTTTTATAAATACTAGACATCTTGACATAACCCCTCTTTACGCATTCGAGATCTCAATTAACCTAGTTTTTGCAAACCTTAACCGCTCTCTCTTATTTCGAGTCCTTTCTCTCATAAATTTCTTACCCACTCAAATTCATACACTTAAAATGGCTTCAAACACTGTTAAAGCTGTTATCCCAAGGACGATACCAACTACTTAACTTTTACTGATGCTAACCAACCTCCTGATAGTTTCAAGGGCTTTGTTAAGTTTTTATTTGAGACTTACTTTGCAGGTGCCTTGACTGCTAATCCTATTATGTACTTGGATGTTCTCAATGGCTTCTAGAATTCAGCTGTAGTTAGGAATGTTGTGCATGAGAATCAAGATATGTCTTTGGTGGTAAGCTGTTCAATTTAAGGCCAACAAGTGGAATTTGATGAGAGTGATGTCAACAAGGCACTGGGAATCCCTAATAACAGCATGGTGGAGGTACCAACTCAACAGGAGTTAGCTGAATTTATGGATTTCAGAAATTACATTGAGAAGATCAACCTTGCTAGCTTGAAAAAGAAGCATCTAAGGAGGGAATGGTCATTCCTGTTTGACTCCATAGTTAGAGCCTTCACCTGCAGGAAGACTGGGTATGACAATATATCCAGTGTGGTCCAAAAACTGGTGTTCTCCATGGCTCACAAAATGCAAATTAATGTGGGTCTATTGATCTTGGAAGAACTCGGCACAAGGCTCACAATACCTTTGGCCAATAGAGGTAAGGAAATTTTCTTTCCTAGGTTTATTATGTCTACTTTAAATCATAAAGTTACAGACATACATTTACTTAATGGTATTGATAAGATTAAAATAAGCAATTATAAACACGTGTCCAAGATATTATTTGATTCACTAATTACAAAGAATAAGGTACCAGTAGGTCTAAAAATCACTACTTTATGTTAGAGAGATTTAGAACCTACCCATACGCTATGCCTGACATGAGGTCAAGTGCAATTTCTAAATCAGTTATGGCTCCTGCACCTGTAGAAGTACAAATACGGGATAACCAACAGGGACCTTCCACAACTATGACCGCTTCTTCTCTACCATTAGAAGCAAGGGAACCAACTGCTTCATCCTCTCAAAAGGGTGAAGTTAGTAAAAAGAAGAGAAAACAAGAACCTTTAATGTCATAAGTGAGAGTGGTGAGGATCAAATACAAATAGAGTCTAACCTGGTCAAGAAGCCACAAAGAAAATTGAGTCGACCACTCATGGAGCTACCTCTATATCCTCCCAAAAGGATGCAGTTGTAAAAGAGGGAAATAAATAGACTCTAGGGGAACCTTCTCAACAAGGTGTCTCTATTGAACAAAGCACTCTCCCTAGTGCATTCTGTACAGAGTCTGCACCTCAACTTGAGCACTCTCAGGTTGGTGAAATAAGAAATATGGTTTGCACACACAAAGAGGGCACATCATTTGAAACTCCTTCACTTACTCAGGGGAGTTTCCAACAATCAATTCTATATCTTACAAATCTAATCTCACAAACTTCTTCTTCATACACTAAGAAATTGAATTTTCATCTCAAGGTTTACCAAAATCAAGTGACACAGTTCATGAAACTGTGCTCACCACCCAGGAACCACATTTAGTTGGTGAGAGACTACTGGCTGGGGTAGACCTTGATGACACCAACAAAAATACAGGGGTTTCATCAATTTTAATTGAAGACCCTATGGATGTTACTTTAGCACCTCATGTGCCAAACAATCTTTAAATATTGGTAGGTTTGAGGATAGTACTCCTGAGGGGGAGCTATTAAAATCCTCTCCAATTCAATTGGAGGTTCCTCAAGTAGGGACAACTCACGTCAAAACCCTAACTGAAATTGCATTGTCTATTGAGGCTGGGAGTAAAATTTCCAATGATCCATCTATTGGGGAGGCAATTATAACACATTTAAGTGCTAGTTCTTTGCAAGAAGAACAAGAGTTTGATGCTATGGTACATGATAGTAACCTAGTCAACTCCCCTCCAATTTAAATGGAGGTTCCCACTAGTGGTGAATAACAAACTAGCACAACCACAACAATAGCTGCGAGTCCAACTGTGACCCCTATCACAGGGCTAACTACCACCTTCAACCCCTCAACCTCACACCAAACAGACATACCCTCTACCTCAACCACTACTCCATAACCTTCTCACCTCATCTCTCAATGGCTATAAGATGCTCAAGCCCAATCAACAATAGTTAATGATCGTTTGGTTGAGCAACTTGCAGGCCTAGCCAATATCACCCAACAACTCCTCACAACAAATATGTCAAACCAAGACTATCAATCCATACTACTTTCCTACAAGGAGGATGTTGAAGAGCAACATGAGAAAATTACAGATGAAGCAGATGGTAATATGGATGCA
Source organism: Apium graveolens (assembly GCF_009905375.1). NCBI lineage: Eukaryota > Viridiplantae > Streptophyta > Magnoliopsida > Apiales > Apiaceae > Apium > Apium graveolens. The sequence continues at coordinate 254,693,765 of NC_133652.1, forward strand.
TGGCTTTCCAAGGACTTTACTACAACTATGGAGGATGCCTTATAAAAATTTAGAGAAGAATATGTGACCTTTTTGGGTAGCAATGTTAAGATCCTCACTCCCCAAGAAGTGTATGATGCAGTGATAGAAGTGTATAAATCAAAGTTAAAGGCCTTTCATGCCTTTTATCATATTGGAAGAGCTATGGAAAACACTCTGGTCAAGCATCAAGCTGCTGTGAAGAAGTTGGTGAATGACAGAATTGATAAACTGAAGCGTATATTTCAAGACATTAAGACAAAGTTCAACAAGTTTTCAGACATACTTCAAGCCCTCTCTCTAACTGTTGTGGAAGAAAATGCGTCTAAGCTGAGGGAGTCTTTCAAAGCTCTGCATAAAGTGATCTAGAAGTAGATCACTCAGAATATGACTCAAAGGTCAAGCTAGATCAACTTTACAAAGCTAGGTTTGAACTTTCAGCCTTGGTCATAGAGGAGGTCAATAATGTTGTGCAAAATTCTGTTGGTACTTTGGCAGCATCAAGCTCAAAACAACCTATGTCTACATCAACCAACCTACAAATCCAAAACTTGCAAGCTCAAATCTCAACTCTAAAATCTTCCAATGAATCTCTTTCAACTCAAATCTCCCAATTGACATCTTTGGTGCACAGTCAACAACAAGATATAAATTTCGTAGTAGACTCCCACAAACACCTTCAAATACAAAATCCTGTCTCCTTGGGAACTATTATGAGAGCTTTACACATTCCTCTTCTAGCATTTACAAAAGCAGTTAGACCTGAAGTTTCTGATCCTCTACTCCTGCCTGATACCAAGACTAAGGGGGAGATAGAAGCTAGACCGCTAAAATCATCCATCCAAGTAACATTTCAAACAAGTCAAGATGATGTTGGGATAGAAAGACTATAGAAAGTAGCCGAGGGACCCTGTTTTGACAAAGAACTTGATGAATTGCTCAGGGATCTCAGAGTTTTTCTAACAACCAACTTCTTCACATACAAAAAGGCTTTGGACAAAAATATCAATTTTCTAAGGGTGATAATGGTGATAAAAGAGAACTTCAAAGAGAAGAGGATTGTTGCAAATATAAATGACTCAATAATGGATAGATGTATGCATGTGTCTCTTAATTGTCTCCAAACTAGAGGAGCATCTGAGTTGAATAAATCTATTTTAGGAAAAATGTTCCAAGTCAAGATATCTACAAGTCACAGATCAAGTCATATAGAGAAGTCATTCGAGAACTCCAGAATGACTTATCAAGAAGTCCAAAATAGCTTATCGAGAAGTCCAAAATAGCTTATAGAGAAGTCTCAAAGATATCGACAAGCCAAATGAAGACATGAAGATTGGAGATATCGACAAGTTAATTTTCTCATTAGAGATCTCTGAGATATCGACAAGTCATTTCTGCATTAAAGAACTCAGAGATATCGACAAGTCAAAATGAAGATGTGAAGATTGGAGATATCGACAAGTCAATTTTCTCATTAGAGATCTCAGAGATATCGACAAGTTAAAATGCTTATAGAGGTCTCAGAGATATCGAAAAGTCATTTCTACATGCAGAAGTTTGGAGACCTCGAAAAGCCAAGTTCATTAATTGAGAACTTAGAGACCTCGATAAGTCAAAGACACTTATAGAGAAATAAGAGATCTCGATAAGCCATTATACGTATCGAAATGTCAATTCTCTATACAACAAACTGGAGATCTTGATATGAACCTCAAGTACAGAATGCAGACAAGTTAAATATTCAAGATTATCAATAAACAAACGATCTAATAAGTTAGATTGAAAAGTCTACAAAAGTAGTTTGAAGAGTGCAAGATCAAAGGCCAAGATTAACTGACAAAAAAAATTCACAAACATACACGATTTGCAAAGATACACTAAGACAGAAATCGAAAGCTTTAGAGATAACTTAAAGTAGGTTTTAGTGCATCTTATTGCATGCTATGTAAACCTGTGTTTACTAATCTATAAAGTAAACACTGGTCTTTTGCTTTTAAATTATATCAAACAGATTTAGTTTTTATTGTAACCCTCAAGAAAGAAGCTAAGTTCTTTACTTACAAAGAACCCAGGGATTTATAGCAAGACACTAGCTTGATTTTAATATAAAATTAAGTGAGTTTTGAAATATTGTGTGCACTATTTTATTTCAGCTAACATAATATTACTATATTTCAAATCTGCTTTGTTAACCAAGTAACAAACATTCAAAAAGCCTTAAAATTACCAAAAACACATTCACCCCCCTTCTGTGTTGTATTCATTACCTATCAAATGGTATCAGAGCAAAATCTGAAAGCAACAGATTAAAGATCTTGAAAAAGTGAATACATAGAAGTTTAGTAGTATCAAGATACTAGCCTTTGATAAAACTAACTACACATTATGGAAGAAGAAGATGATGTTATTTCTAAGGATGGCCAACCCCTTGTACATTCAGATTCTGAAGAATGGACCTTTTATTCCTATGGAAAGGATTGAAGAGTCTACAGAAGGAGAAATGGTCATCTCAACTTACTATGGTCCTAAAGATCCTTCAAAATACATATACATTGAGAAGGAAAAAGTTTCTCTTGATATTGGTCTGCAATTAATTCTGTTAGAGTTACTTAACAATGTCATGTACAATAACATTGTCAACTGTGATACAACCAAACAGATCTGGGAGAAAATAGAGATTCTGTGTGAGGGTACAGAGGAAGTAAGATCCAACCAAAGGAGAATACTGCTGTCTCAGTATGAGGGTTTCATGGCGGGTTTCATGGCTAAACCTAAAGAAAGTATAACTGATGTCTTTGAAAGATTTAACAAGCTGATTAATGACTTGCAGCTTCATGACAAATACTATAAAGTTGAGGAAGTTAACTTGAAGTTTTTTCTCACCCTTCCAGACCATCTAGAACCGAAGATTTTAGCTATAAGAGAAGGGAGAGACTTGAGCAGAATGACACTGGAGGTTTTGTATGGCATTCTAAAAACCTATGAACTAGAAATGATCCAAAGAAAATCTTTAAGAGCTGGTCAAAGGCACATTATTGATGGATCAAGTGCACTAGTTATTAATGACACCCAGTCATCTGATGATGAACTAGAAATCCAGACTCCAGTTGTTTCAAGTAATGAGAAAAAGAACAAGGAACCATAGAAGCAAGTTATTCTTGAACTTGAAGGGGGTGAATTCTATACCTTGGATGAACTGGATGAGTTAGATCAGTCCATGGCTTATTTAGCAAGGAAATTCTCTAACATTAGAGTAAAGAAGCCAAAGTTCTTCAAAAATAAGGGACATACATCCAACAAGGACATCATTTAGAAGGCAAAGGCATAGTACAACTCTCACGGCAAAAATGGCTATAAAATAGGATTTGTTGATAGGTCAAAGATCAGGTGCTTCAATTATGATAAATTGGGCCATTTTGCTACAGAATGCAGGAAGCCTAAAAAGGTGAAAATGGACAAGGCCTATCTTGAATTGGAGGCAAAGTATGAGGCTCTTCTAAGAAAGCAACCGGGCAAAGCTTATATTGCAGAAGGAAAAAGTTGGGATGATTCAGATTGTAACATCCCAAATCCGGGGTCAAGATTTGGTGTCACTAAATATTCTTTATATAATATAAAATAATATACAATGACCCCTCAATTCCGGATCGTTTACAGGTTATGGTATGAAACAAAAATCTGACCTTCTAAAATATAGAACAACTGAGATACAAGTTTAAATACCTTTGTACTAATTCCCTTGTCTTATTTTTCTAACATCTTCATCCTCTTGCAGCGGAGATCTTTCTAACTTCTCCAGTCTATTAAAAGCTCTTCACTTTTATCCTCATTTTTTTCTGAAAGAAATAAGAATTTACAAAGCAAGAGTGAGCGAGTAAATATGGGTCGTTACTAGCCTTTGATTATAAATCGAAAGTGACGAGCAATTCCCAGATTCATCTCCTGAATCAGGGTTTTGTCTGGTTTTGGAATTGTAAAACTTGTCAAGGGAGAATGCCATTAATGGCGATCAACAATGAATTAGACTAGACACTAGTTTAATGTTCACACTCATATCCTATTGATCAGTCAGGATATAGTGTAGATCTATACCTACTTGTATAGATCTATTCGGGTACCTAGGCACTATGGCCCAAGGGTCCGGTCCATCCCCGGCCTATATGGTTCAGTTTATCACCGGCCCTTATTGTAACCATCCAGCCCGTAGAGTATTTTGATGTCAAATCATTTTGATTTCAAAACATCCCGATTCAGGGTTTGCAAATAAGCTGGAAGAATAGGTATTTGCTAAAGAGATCAATCGATAATAAAGGAACAATAATGAAAGGTACGTGCATAACTACGAGTAATTGCAGCAAAATATAAAACATTTACTATTCTGAACTTAGAATAGGAATGAAGTATTTGCAGTATATTACGAGAAAATTAGGAATACTTGACTTTGTAAGCTTTAACCACTATTACTGGTTGACTTTGGTCCGATTTGAACGTTCGGCTTTTTTGTCAAACCAGTAGCCTATTCTGGATAAGATTCTATCCCTTATGTCCTTCGATTGGAATCTTGTTGAGCCTGATGATTGACCACTAGGCTATTCTTAGTCCGACATCAATCCTTGGGTTGTTCGATTTGCACCTATAGAGTCGAAATACCCTAATTTAGATAGCCATTTATGCTTAACACATTCTTGTTATCAAATCTACCTAGTCGATATAAAAACCCGACTCGTATTTATATGTATTATTGAAATACACATAACATTTAAGGTTCACATCTTTAAAATTTGGTTCAGTATTTATTTCTGGAAAGTACGTATACTCGTTGTTTTGAAAATAGTAGGGTAATTGGTCATTTATAAAATATCTTGTCACAACACATAATTAGATTCGTATCATATAATTATATATCTTCGTTCAACGTCTCCGATAATTATAAGGTACGTTCCCGTATTTTCAGAATTAATTTCTCGAAAATCGGGCAGCGTCTCCTTTGTTTATCGGCCTACCCATCGAATCATAATCGACGTTAACAATTCAACAATCAATCCAATTCGCAATCCCAAAAACCGGTACGACTTATAATAATAATATCCTATTTTTCATTTCAAAATTAATTTTACAACTAATTTTATTTGATCGCCGACGGCGATCAAATTCGTGGGTTTCCGTTTACATCGGACGTCGTACGTGAATTTCATCGATTAATTTTCTAACTATCATAATAAATATTCGACTAATCATCAAAATTCATTCAAATAAATATTATAATAATTATCGAATAATTTCATCAAAACTTTGCAACCAGTTTCTGACAATCACAAGAGTATTCGAATAAATCGAATTACTCGAACAAAAATAAACACAACAAGGACACAAGAGCAACAGAATTATAGAAATACAGCTACAACCGCGCCACCACCCTCACCGGAAAACGGTGAGGGGCAGCGACAACACGAACGCACACCACACACACAAATAACATATTCCATCTAACTGATACATACATACATAAACATATATATATATACTAATTAAACAGATTGGAACTGAAGCAAGGAACGATGGCCGGAAAAATCGAAGCGGAGGCCAGAAAGCTCGACTGTAACAGAGAGAAGAATAGGGGAAACAAGGGAGAAAGAGAACATAGAGATTTTAAGGGAGTGATAGAGAGAAACGAGAGAGAGAATTGGAGAGAGAGAGAGAGATTTCTGAGAGAGGGAGACCGCGAGAGAGTGAGGTCGGGAGAGATGAACAAAAAGAGGAGGGGGCATTGTGCGTATATATTATTTTTTTTCTTTTATTTGTTTTACAGGTTTTTCAAACATGTGTCCTGATATATAAGAAAATCTAATTTTCGGTCTCGTTTATGTCGTCCCTTGAACAAAGTGTTAGATATATTTGTGATGTCATGGCTAATATGATTTGTGTTTAAGTTTTCAGATCTTACTTAACAGGACAAATCAGTACTTAACTGGAAATCAGTACTTATACTGAAGTCAGGACTTAAGATATCAGAACTTAAGTTATCAGGAGATATTTATCAGGAGATAATATCAGGACTTAAGGAGACTTTTAGATAAGGCAGGCGGCTGATTGAAAGGAAAGAAGATCAACACAAATACAAGAAGAAATATGCATGAAGAAGGAATTCTATGAAGAATAGAATACTTGGAAGAAAAGATAACTGATTGATGTATTTTAGGAAGCATAATTATATTCCATATCAATTAGAACATTATCTTGTAACTATGTAGTATATAAAGACAAGCATAGGGTTTACACTATAAGTGTTATCATTATCGAAGTTATTATTCTTTGTAACCCTAGCAGCTCTCCTGATAATTTGTTCATCACTGAGAGAAGACAGTTCCATATTGTAACAGAGTTTATTATGTTGAATAAAATCTGTTTTCTGTTACTTGAGTTCTTATATTCGATTTGATTGTAGTAAACACTATATTCAACCCCCTTCTACAGTGTGTGTATGACCTAACAAGTGGTATCAGAGCCAATCTGTTAACACACATACAGTTTAAGATCCAAAAAACAATCATGTCTGAAGAAGAAACTCCAACCAAGCCCACCAAAACTGAAGAAACTCCAAAAACCATAACCCATAGTCGATATGAGACTATAAGAGTTCCCATGTTGAGACCTTCTGAGTATTCCATATGGAAAGTGAAGATGGCTATGTTTCTGGAAGCTACAGATCCAGAATATCTCGACAGGATTAATGAAGGACCACATATGCCAACCAAACTCTCTGTAAAAGTTGCAGGTCAGCCAGCAAAGTCTGTACCAAAGGAGAAAAGTGATTACACTGCTGAAGATATCTCATCGATTGCAAAGGATACAAAGGTAAGACACTTGTTGCATAGTGCCATTGATAATGTCATGTCAAACAGGGTAATTCAATGCAAGACTGCAAAAAAGATATGGGATGATTTGGAAACAAGGTGTCAGGGAACTGATTCAATCAAGAAGAACAGAAAGACTATACTCACTAAAGAATATGAGCACTTTGACTCAAAGCCTGATGAGTCATTAACTGATTTATATGACAGATTTGTCAAACTCTTGAATGATTTGTCACTAGTTGACAAAGAGTATGATATTGAAGATTCAAATCTTAAATTCCTGTTAGCACTACCTGAAAGATGGGATTTGAAGGCCACAATAATAAGAAGCAACTATAATCTTGATGAAACAACTCTTGATGAAATTTATGGGATGCTCAAGACTCATAAACTTGAGATGGAACAAAGAAGCAAGAGGAATGGAAGAGAGTCAAGGATAATTGCTTTTGTGGCTGAGGAGGAAAGTCCCAAAGTTGCTGCCTCAAAGAAAGGCAAAGGAAAAGCTCTCTTCACAAAGTCTGATACTGAGTCATCAAGTTCTAATAGTGATGATGACTCAGAAACTGAAAGTATATCTGAGATAGACCCTGATGAAGAGATGATGAAGCTGTGTGCTCTTATGGTGAAAGGAATCACAAAGATTGCATACAGGAAATTCAGAAGAGGAAAGAAGTTTTCCAGGAAAGGTGCAAGTTCTGAAAAGAAAGGTTTCAGAAAATCTGAAGGCAAAGGAGGAAAGTCTGACATAGGAGATTACTCAAATGTTAAATGCTATAGCTGTGGTGAGAAAGGCAACATATCTCCTGATTGCAGAAAAGGGAAGAGTGACAAAAGCAAGGCTCTTATCACAAAGAAGAAAAGCTGGTCAGATGCTTCAGATTCTGAGGATGAGGAAAACTATGCCTTGATGGAAAATGCTGATAGCAGTTCTGATACTGCTGACTTAAGGTACCTCAAACTACTTATGCATTTCATACTGATGATATTACTAAGTTGAGAAGATATTCTAAAACCATGTTCATTAGTTATAAATATCAAACTTTAATATGTGAAAGATTAACTTCTAAAAATCTTGCTTATAAAAAGAGGAATGATTATTTAAAAAAAGAGTTAGTCATGTTCCATCAAACTCAGAAAGATAGAGATGATGCCTTTTATGTTAGGGATGAAGTGCTAAAAATGAATGAATCTCTAAAAACTGAGTTAGAAAAGGAAAGAGAGATTATCAGGACTTTGAGTAACTCTGGTAAAGCAACTCAGGATATTCTTAGTAGTGGAAACTGGAAAGAGGGCTTAGGTTATGGAGATGATAAGAACAGTAAGAGAACTGTAGAAACTGAGCATGTAGTTGTTAAACAAAAACCAAAGGTAAATCCTGTTAAGTTTGTAACTGCAAAGTCTGATATTGAGAAATCAGAAGTTTAGGAGAAAGTAACTTCTGACAAACCTAAACACGATAAGCCAACTGAAGTTAACATAGGCTTAATGACTAAGAAGCAGCTTAAACATAAGCTGAAAGATGTTAAGAATGTAAACAAGGTAAAGCCACATAGGAAAAATAGGAATGGAAAGGAAGGTGTGAACAAAAGTAACAATTATAAGCCTGTTCCTAATTCTCCTAGAAAAACATGTCATAACTGTGGAAACTCTAACCATCTGGCTTCTTTTTGCAGGAAGAATAAGAACATTAACTCCTTACCTTCAAAGTCAGGAGTTAAGAGTCAGCCTGTTAGATATAAGCCATAAAATTCTTGTTTTCATTGTGGTAGTTTATGGCATTCCATTTATACTTGTAAAGAATATCTTAGTCTGTACTATGATTATTATCAAATAAAACCTTCTGTAAAGAAAGTTAACATTATTCTTTCGAGAATAAGTTCTGATACAAAGTCTGATATTGCAAATTCTGATAAGAAAACTGTTAACATAAACTCTGATGCTAAATCTGCTGCAAATGTTAACAAACTTAAAAAGGCCAAAGGATCCAAGCAAGTCTGGGTCCTTAAAACTAATCATTAGTGGTCTTTGTGATTGCAGGGCAACACGAAAAACATCCTAGTTCTGGACAGTGGATGTTCAGGACATATGACGGCTAATAAAGCCCTGCTATCAGACTATGTGGAGAAAGTTGGCCCAGGTGTAACCTATGGAGATGGCAACATTGGAAAAACTCTGGGATATGGCAATATCAATCTTGGGAATGTCATCATTGAAAAAGTAGCTCTGGTCTCAGGATTTAAACACAATCTGCTGAGTGTGAGTCAAATTTGTGACAGAGGTTATCATGTGGATTTCTTTGAAGAACAGTGTGAAGTTGTAAGCAAATCTACAGACAAAGTTGTTTTGAAAGGATACATGCATGGTAACATTTATGAAGCCAAGCTTTCAACAAGTACTGATGGTTTTGCAATCTGTCTGTTAAGTAGAGCATCAATTAAGAAAGCTAGGATTGGCACAAGAAACTCTCTCATTTAAATTTTAATAATATAAATGAACTAGTCAAGAAAGATCTTGTGAGAGGACTGCCAAAATCAGTATTTGCTCCTGATGGCCTTTGTAATTCTTATCAGAAGGCAAAACAAAGAAAATCTTCTTTCAAGAGCAAGACTGAATCATCAATTCTTGAGCCTTATCACCTACTACATGTTGATCTATTTGGTCCAGTGAATGTCATGTCTATTACAAAGAAGAAATATGCTATGGTCATAGTGGATGAGTTCACCAGATACACATGGGTGTATTTTTGGCACACAAAAAGTGAAACTGCATCTATCTTGATTGATCGTGTCAAAACACTGGATAAATTGGTCAAAGACTCTGTGAAAATCATAAGGAGTGATAATGGCACTGAGTTCAAGAATTTGATTGTGGAAGAGTTCTGCAAAAACCATGGAATAAAGCAGGAATTCTCTGCTCCTGGAACTCCACAGCAAAATGGAGTTGTTGAAAGAAAGACTAGAACTCTTATTAAAGATGCATGAACTATGCTTGATGAAGCAAAGTTGCCAACCTACTTTTGGGCTGAAGCTGTGCAGACTGCTTATTTTAATCAGAATGCTACATTCATTAACAAGCATGGAAAAACACCATATGAGATGGTGAAGAAAAAGAAGCCAAATCTGAAGTATTTTCATGTATTTGGATGCAAGTGTTTTGTTCTTAAGACTCATCCCGAACAGCTATCCAAATTTGATCTAAAAGCTGATGAAGGAATTTTTGTTGGATATCCACTTTCCACAAAAGCCTTCAGAGTCTACAATTTAAGAACAAGGGTTGTCATGTAATCTATCAATATCTCTTTGGATGATAAGATGATTACTGGACTTGAAGATTTCAATGATCATGATCAGCTGAGATTCGAAAATGAAGTTTTAAATTCTGATTCCGTAAATCCTGACATTCTAAATCCTGATACTACAAACTCTGATGGATCAAACTCTGATGTTATTGAAACTGTGGTGACTACGCCAAAGGAAAATGCACCTGTGCAGGGGGAGCATATTGAAGATCCAACCACATCTCAAGAAGCATCAGAACCTACAACAGGCTCTTCAAGTTCTGCTGGGCCAAGTTCTGATAATTCTGGAAACTCAGATTCTGATATTTCTAGAAATTCAAATACTGAAGGATCTAACTCAGGGAGCATAATTTCAGGGGGAGCATCAGAGAATGTTAATGGAGACAACATGGATCATGGGGGAGCATCCAGTTCTAGAGATAACCTTCCATCTGCAAGGAAGTGGACTAAAGCACATACACCTGACTTAATTATTGGAAATCCTGATGCAGGTGTCAGAACTAGAACAGCTACATCAAATGAATGTCTCTATCATTCTTTTTTTTCTCAGACTGAACGAAAGGAAGTGGAAAAAGCTCTTCAAGATGCTGATTGGGTGCAAGCAATGCAAGAAGAGTTAAATGAATTTGAAAGAAATAAAGTCTAGACCCTAGTGCCAAGACCAAAGAACAGATATGTTGTTGGTACAAAGTGGGTGTTCAGAAACAAAACTGACAGTGATGGCATAATTATAAGGAATAAAGTAAGGCTGGTTGCAAAAGGATACTCTCAACAGGAGGGAATTGATTATGATGAAACATTTGCACCAGTTGCTAGATTGGAAGCCATAAGAATATTTTTGGCTTATGCTGCTCACAAGAAGTTTAAAGTCTTTCAAATGGATGTGAAAAGTTCTTTTCTCAATGGAGAACTGGAAGAGGAAGTATATGTTGAACAACCTCTAGGATTTGTAGATTCCAAATTTCCCAATCATGTCTACAAGCTTGATAAAGCACTTTATGACCTTAAGCAAGCTCCAAGAGCATGGTATGAGACTTTAGCTCAGTTTCTTCTGGAAAATGGATTTAACAGAGGGACCATTGACAAAAATTTATTCTACCTCAACCATGGAAATGACTTACTTTTGGTGCAGATACATGTTGATGATATCATTTTCGGTTCTACAAATGACAAACTTTGTAAGAAGTTTGCCAAGATGATGCAGTCAAGATATCAAATGAGTATGATGGGAGAACTTAACTATTTTCTGGGCCTTTAAGTCAAGCAGAATGAAGAAGGAACTTTTATTTGTCAATCTAAGTACACCAGAAATTTGTTAAAGAAGTTTGGAATGCAAGATTGTTCAAATGCATCCACTCCTATGGCCACTGCAACAAAATTGGATAAGGATACTGGTAAATCAGTAGATATTACTGATTATAGAGGTATGCTTGGCTATCTACTCTATCTAACTGCAATTAGACCTGATATCATGTATGCTACCTGTCTTTGTGCAAGATTTCAAGCAGATCCAAGAGAACCTCACTTAACAGCTGTGAAAAGAATTTTCAAGTATCTTAAGGGTACAACTGATCTGGGATTGTGGTATCCTAGAGAATCAGACTTTAAACTCATAGGTTACTCAGATGCAGATTTTGCAGGATGCAAAATTGACAGGAAAAGCACAAGTGGAAGCTGCCAATTTCTTGGAGGCAGATTGGTTTCTTGGTTTAGCAAGAAACAGAAGTCAATTTCCACATCAACTGCAGAAGCATAATACATTTTTGTAGGAAGCTGTTGTACACAGATTCTTTGGATGAAAAATCAGTTACTGGATTATGGGTTAGAATTTTCTAAAATCCCTATTTACTGTGATAATCAAAGTGCTATTGATATGACAGGTAATCCAGTTCAACACTCAATAACAAAGCATATCAGCATTAGGTACCACTTCATAAGGGAACATGTGGATGAAGGTACAGTGGAATTGCATTTTATTCCAACAGATCAACAACTAGCAGATATCTTCACAAAACCACTGAGTGAAGCTACTTTTACAAGATTGGTAAATGAACTTGGAATGGTCTCAGGTTCTTTCTCTAAACCTGCCTAGTTTATGTTCTGATACATCAGACTTTATGATCAGTATTTACAGATATTACTATCTTTGTGTATTATGTGCTTAAATTAAAATTTGCTTAAGTGCTGATTGTTGTCTGATGTGAATTCTAAACTCTGATAGTGATATGAATGTTTCTGTGACTATTCAATCCAATGAGGATAACTGTGCTAGATGCTGACCTAGTAGTCTTTAATATACTAAAGATCTCGTGTATGAAGTAATTGTTTATGTGGAAATCTTTTAACACAAGCAAATTTTGATATTGAGCTTAGTTAAGTTTACTTTGTGTATCTTATTACTAAGTCAAAAACTAGAATAGTGCTTCTTATCTGTTAAGTTCTGATGTTAGTAAATCTGATGGATGTACTAAGTGCTGATAAGCCTCACTTATCAAAAGAAAAAGAAAAGAAATAAATATCAGGTACTCCTTTGAGATCTAGAGTAAAAATGTGGAAGGGAAAACCCAAGTGCATTGCTGGTATTAAGTAATATACATTAGGAAAGCAAAAAAATTCTTGGTGACTTTTCACACTCTATGATTACTGGAGAAATACTCTGATAACAACATAAATTCTGATAAGCAGTCGTGACTCACTTACACTGGGAAGCCACCGTAAAATGGAATTTCAAAAGATGCATAAAATGAGAACAAAACAGTTGAGGCGGACTCATGCATGAACTCATTCTACAGTAGACTTCAGAATAATGACAGATTTTAAGCAAAGTTCTTAGTTATGCCTTATTTCTAAGATGTACTGAAGTGAATCAGACTTTACTCTTTGTCTGATATTTAGCTTAATGCACACACATACACTCCATATGAATGATGAATATTATTGTGGTGATAAATATTATTTTAGATGAACAGTTTAAGTGTCAGTTGCATAAATTTGGAGGACAAGTTCTGATGGAAGTTCTGATGATTAAGTTCTGAGGAAACCATATCAGTATTTGTGTGAAGAATTACAAGAATAACCATTCACTTTTTGAGTTAACAAGCCATATTCTGATGACTTTTAAATCCTGATAATAATCAAGTTCTGATGTTGATGTGGCAGTATTTATTTACTTGGTTTATTTTTGGTCATTACTTGAACGATCATATTTTTACAGAATATTGGTTTAGGTGAGATAAAACAGTCATAATCATTATTGGTTAGTGGTTAGTGTGTATGTCTTGAAAAACTGTGCACAGTAATTGTTATTATATCCCGTGCCCATTAACTCTGGCTTTAGATCTTTTACTGACTGTTATTATTTCACATCAGTCTAGGGAGTCGAGGGGTCATTATTTTTACTTGAAATTGTTACACATTCCTCACATCCCTTAATATTCCATTGCCTATTTAAATGACTGATCATTCATCAGTAAAACCACATCTGTTCATTTCTCTCAAACAATGGCACATTTTAGTTGGTATTACTATTATAGCACATAAACTGTGACTATCTTTCGGAACGGAATTCCGAATTCATATCCTATCAACAACATTCCATTCGTCATTTGGATTCAACTTCCAGAGAACATTAAAAATGATCTGTAGTCTTTCCAAAGAGAAGTTCATCTTCGTATTCTTAAACAGCAGGAGCAAATCATTCATCTTGTTGTTCTCTTTGTTGAAAGTAGGAAGAAGAATTAATTGTCATCCATATGTTTCTCTTCACCATCAGCTTTGTCAGGCTTCTTAGACTAGGACTAAAGTTGTTGATGTTAAGAATCGTAGAATAGGAATATCTTGTAATTTTTGCATGTAATTGATAAATTTCATGAAATGTACTTATCTGATATATCAATGAAATTTTCTTTAATTGCAAGATTTGTTCTTTGTTTCTCAAATTATGTGACTATGCATGTTTAATTGCAATTTATTAATCTTTACTTCATCGATTTTTACTTTTATTTTGTGATGAATGTTTTGATTAAATTCTATTGATTTGAGGAAACAACTGAGGAACAGGTTCCCATATCAGAACTTGTTGTTGTAGAAGCTGAGAAGGTCTCTTCTCAGAAAGATACTGTAACTGGGAGTTCTAGGCCTCTCAAAAGGCTTAGAAAGTTAAATTCTGATGATAAAGCTCCTACAGTGTCTCCACCTTTGAAGAAATTGAAGAAACAGAGAGCTCACAGGGACATAGTTGAGTCAGATTCAGAGGATGTAGTGGAAGCAGCTAAGGAAGGGGGTCAGGAATCTCTGATCCCAACAAAACCAATTGTTATTAAATCATTTCCTTCTGCGCAACCAGAAACTTCTCAAGACAGAGTGCCTATACCTCCTGTGTCACCTATAATTGAACAAGTACATACTGAAGACCTAGGTACAAGTGCTGAAATTGATATTCATAACTTGATTGTGCCTGAGGTTTTGTACTTGGAAGCTCCACCACAACAACTCACTCCACCACCAACACCAATTTTGGATGTTGATCATAATTTAGCTGCAGATCCGAATTTAGAGGATGATGTTGAAGCCTCTATAGCCTCACATACTGCTATTTTATCAGAGGATGCTGATACTGCAGGATCTGCAAGTTCTGATCCTGCCAATGAGGAAACTACTGGTGAAGCTGCTGCCAATTTAAATGCTGATGCAGCTGGTCCATCTGGACATGCACCTCAACAAACAGTTAATTAAGCTAATTTAGTCAAGAAGTTTGTTATAGGGGAATCACCAGTACCTTGGAGTGAAACTCCTAGAGGAAAGGAGTGGACTAAGGAATGGAACACAGTTAGTTTTGTTCCTTCTGAAAAGATTCTTGCTGAGCATCTGGCAAAAGCTCATGAAATGCTGATAAATGATGATTTTAAGGCACAGCTGAGAGTTATTGCATTGAGTACTAGGCACCTTCAAGGTCAACACTCAACAAATCATGCAAAGGTGAATAAAATTCAAGAAACCTTAATCCAGCAAGATATGAATATGAAACTTGAAAAGAACAGATTTTTCAAGCCTGCCTTTGATAGATGTGCCTACATTGAGAAAACTCAGGAGAGGCAGCAAACTCAGATTGATGAAATTCTCAAGAATCAAGCTTCTCAGCAAACTAAACTCAATGAGATCCAATCCTCAGTGGAATTGCTTGTCTCTCTTCTTTTATCTGCTGATGCCAAAAAGGGGGAGAAAATGATTAAGTCCAAATGCAAATCTATTTAGACACTGAAGGGAAAGGATGATGGAAATGATGACCAGGGAAACTCTGATAAGGGTAGAGGTCAAGGTCAAGGAAAAAGATTTTCATCAAGTAAAGCTAGAATTACAAGTCAAGGAACAAGTTCTGATACTGGGAGAAGAATAAGTTCTGATACTGGTAAAAGGATAAGTTCTGGTGAATATCTGGAACTTGATGAAGAAATTTCAAAGCTATTATTTCTTAAAGAAAATACAGGAATGGACTTTGAGAGTCTAAAGGAAGAATAAGCTAGACTCAAAGCAGAAGGTGTCAAGACAAAATCTAAAGCTTCTGTTGTTGAAAAGAAATTTCCAAAGCCTAAGGGTATTGTGATAAAGGAAAGAACAAATTCTGAGGTAACCAAAGCCAAATCACAAGTGGAAAGTGATCCAAGGTCCAAGGGCAAAGAAAAAGTTGATGAACCTGTAAAGGTTTATATGCTAGTCATGGATGAAGAAATAACTGAAGAAGATGCTAGTCTTACTCTGATGACAAAGAAGATTTCTCAAACAACCTCTGACATGGCTCATGTTGTTCAGAGTCAAGATGTAGTAAGTTCTGATATGACAATGAAGCAAGCAACCTCTGACATAGCTCAAGTTGGCTTGATATCAGAAGATAAGGAAAAGGAAACCTCTGACATTGCTCATGTTAAACCTTCAAAGATACTCCTACCAGGATTCACCAAAGCTAAACAGACTCAACCTTTGAAGACTGCAACAAGTGGTTTTGAAGCAAGAGTTGTGACAGGAAAGGAAGCAAGAGATAAATCTGGATTGGGTAGTTCTGATGAAATAAGAGTACATAACACTACCAACGATCCAACTTCCTTAAGTGAACCAGGTGTTGGAGCAACTCCTGAAAGATTGAATCGACTTGAATCTATACAAATGGTTTACCATACCTTTTTGAAAGAACATATCTAGTTATATTTTATGACAGATGGAAGGGTATACCATATTAGGCAGAATGTTATACCACTGAAGTATTTTGAGGAACTGGAACATGTTCTATTCCTACTTCAAGTGAAAAATAGATTAACAGATAGTGCTGCAGGTTATTTAAAGTCACAAATTCAAAGACAGAAGAAGCTTTGTTCTGTAAAGTCTGACAGCACATACTGTCCCAAGTACAGAGATCACAAAGGTGATATTGTCGATATGAAGCCTAACTCTGCTAAGATTATAACTACTTTTCTAGGTTATAAGGCTGTAGAATTCAATCTAGAGTCTGACAAGGCATATCTGATCAGACTAGATCAGGAGATAAGAAAAGCTAAGATAAATGATCTCAGGGCTGCTATTTTTCAAACTGGTGAAGATACAACTGAATTGATAAATGCTAAAAGGAGGATGGTCAATGAAATTGAATATGCTGAGAGATGTTTGTTGAAAAACTATCTCAGAACAACTCCTGACATCAAAGAGATCAGAAATTGAAGCCAAGTCAAAGATCTACAACTGCTTAAATTTTGAAGTGTATACAGACTGAAGCTATTATCAGACCTTGAGGATGGTAAAGCTATAAGGACTGTAAGTTGTAGTTATCTAGTCAAATTCTCATGTATTTGTACTTAATGTTTTTGACATCATCAAATATCTGTTGAACTTGTATATTATGCTAATTTACAAGTTGGGGGAGATTGTTAGATATATTTGTGATGTCATGGCTAATATGATTTGTGTTTAAGTTTTCAGATCTTACTTAACAGGATAAATCAGTACTTAACTGGAAATCAGTACTTATACTGAAGTCAGGACTTAAGATATTAGAACTTAAGTTATCAGGAGATATTTATCAGGAGATAATATCAGGACTTAAGGAGACTTTCAGATAAGACAGGCAGCTGATTGAAATGAAAGAAGATCAAGACAAATACAAGAAGAAATATGCATGAAAAAGGAATTCTATGAAGAATAGAATACTTGGAAGAAAAGATAACTGATTGATATATTTTAGGAAGCATAATTATATTCCATATCAATTAGAACATTATCTTGTAACTGTGTAGTATATAAACATAGAAATACGGTTTACACTATATATGTTATTTTAATCAAAGTTATTATTCATTATAACCCTAGCAGCTCTCGTGATAATTTGTTCATCACTGAGAGAGGACAGTTTCATATTGTAACAGAGTTTATTGTGTTGAATAAAATCTGTGTTTTGTTACTTGAGTTCTTATATTCAATTTGATTGTAGTAAACACTGTATTCAACCCCCTTCTACTGTGTGTGTGACCTAACACAAAGCCGCGGTGAAAACGAGTAAAAAAATTTACCAATTACATATTAAAATTCCCAGAATAATTAAATACTAATAAGATAAAATTTTCATAATTAAATATGCAATTCTCAAATGCGCATCCAACCCGCGTTTTATAATTTAACGAACCAACGTGCGGGTGAACTTAATCCCAAAAATTTCCAAAATAATTTTAAAATTCTCGAAATATTCCAAACTTAATAAAATATGAGTTTCATAATTTTTTGACGCATTCGGGGATTTAATATTAAATTTATGCTATAATACAATCAGAAAATCATTTTGGTATAAATAATTGATGAAACATCGATTTCTAAATTTTATAATTTCCTAAAAATAATTATTAAAATTATAAATCCATAAAAATAAGTTTAGAGACAATTTCAAAATTTATAAAAATAAATCTTCAATAAAATTACTTTAATAGTGAAAATAAAACCATACAACTTCATAATTAATTATACAAATAATCTTCGTACCCAGCGATTCACACCCAATTAATAATATGGCAACATACCGCTGACAGAACCATCACATATTTTATTTATTTAACAATTCCATGATTACACTTATATATCTGATCCGGAAATAGGTTACTTAGCCGCTAAGGAACTATAAAAACGATACAATGTATGGACTGCAAGAAAGTATCAGTACTTAGACTTGCAGGAAGATTAATAGCCTTTGATACATCAAAGTTTTCCTGAGATTCAACAGACAGTTGTTCAGCATCTGTTCCTTTCGTACTCTGAGCATCTGCAAACATATAACAAATAAAACTTAATCTCTCTATTCTTTTAAAGTAGTCCACTACTCCTCACACCACACATCTCATGACTTTTAATAGTCAGAGCTTCCTCACAAGGATTACTAAATCTTATCTCTCATCTACCTCTCCTTTTACCAGGAAGGATCCTGCCTCTCTTAAATTCTATTTTTCTCTCAATATTTTCACACATCTCACTAGAAAAGGGCTCAGAAAGATTGTCCTACATAAATAAGAGGTGGCTAAAGAAGGGTGATATGTGATCATACAACTAGAGGTAGTCCTTAACTAAGATCTAGATGTAATCATGTCAACATGATTTATTCATGAAAAGCATACTATAAATGCTGAAAGAACTAAATCAGTATTTAAAATAAATGTTGATTAAGTAACATCAATATTTATACCTTGTGAATTCACAATTAGGCTCATAGTAGATACTGTGGTTATGACAGTTGTTGTTCATCAATAATGAGAACCTCCATTTGAATTGGAGAGGATTTGATCAGGTTACTATCATGTATGTAATATCTCGGATATATCATGTAATTATTTTTGCTAATAAATAAATATTATGCATGTTCAGTATGTATTCTATGAATTATTTGTTAAGTGGTATATGTGTTTGGGTGATTAAAAATAATATAAATTGAGTATTTTAATTTTTATATGTCCAAAATAAAAAATAGATAATTGTCATATCTTTCTATTAATTTTTATGTTGATTTATGATTTTATAGAAAATTTATGAATTTAATAAATTCTTTTTCCGAATATTTTTAAATCATTTTATATAATCGGGAACCAGCCGATTTCACCCGTTTTTACGTTTTTATAACCCGAAACTCTTCCGAGAACTCCTTCCTATCCTAATTGCAATATATTTTCCATGTTTTGAAGTTTTTGATCCGGCGTACGGTTTGTCCTGTGCGGGTCCCGGTGCAATATTTTCGATACAAAATTTGTTTCAGTAAATCAATAAAACTCGTATTTTCGAAAAACAGGATCTTTTTATTAAACTATTATAATTATCACCTCGTAATACGTGTAACCAGGCGCTGAGACCAAGACCGCAGTATAAATTGTACAGATTTGGATAATTATCCCGAAACCGGTACCGTTTTGGATCTGTTTTTTTATAAATAAACATACTATTTTATATCCGGTATGATCCAACGGGGTACAATATTCCGTAAATATAAATAGCCCTTACCGAATTTTATTTTGTATAGAAAATCATATGCAACTAGTAATTATATAATTTTACAGAAAAAGACCTAATTTCTTATAACCTTCTGAGAATCAAAGTATAATTTTGAGGTGTTATTGAAATCTTCTCGGGAAGCTCTAGTAACCAAAACGAAGGATTTAAGGAGTACTATCAGATTCTTCAGGTTTCAGAACTACATAAATCAAGGTTTATATTCTATATATTTATTTATTTTCGAATTATTTTGATTAAAATTATGAATTTTTGTTCAGATGATTGTTTGGATGATTTGATGATTGCATGTTTTAGAGCTTTTATTCCTGATGATTTTGATATATATGACTGATTTGGAGTTCAGTAACATGTTCAAAATTGGGTTTAACTTTCGAATTTCAAAATTAGGGTTTATAACCCGTATGAATGTTTTTAATTGAAATTTGGGGCTTTTTGTTCTAGAGGTTATTAGATGTTTTTGTTGATTGTATCGTGTTCCTTGTTGAATTTACAATTGATTCATGTATATTACAACAACTGGCGATTCCTGGTTTGCTCGAATCGAAGCAAACAAAGTTTGCCGGAACCGGCGAACTTCTCGACTAATTTCCGGCCAACTCCCGGGTTATTAGAACGATTTGATTGTTGGGTTGTGTTCCTGGTGATTAGGAGAAGTGATCTGGAGCTTGTGGAGGTGTGAGGATCCCGGGAACTCCGTCTCCGGCGAGACAGGGCGTTTTCCGGCGACGGGGTTGTAAAATTGCACTTTAGTCCCTGTACTTTTGAAAACGATGAAGTTTGGTCCCTGAACTTTCCAAATTTTCAAAAATAGGATTGCTGTTTACAAATTATTTAAAAATTATATTTTCCATTCATTTTAATTACATAAATTCGTTTTTAATTATTAAAAATTTTAAAAATTATTATTTTAATTCCAAAAATTATTTTTAATTCAAAAATAAATCTGAATTAATTAGTTAATTAATTTTAGTTAATAGTTAATTAGTTAATTGGTCAATTAATTTGAAAATTAATTGATTTAATTAATTATTAATTGATTTTAATTAATTATTTAATTAGATTTAATTATTTATTTTTGATTTAAAAATTTTGAAAAATAGTTTCGAGTTTTAAAATATTATTCTAAATTGTTTTCAAGGCTCGATAATTATTATAAAATTATTTTGAAGCCAGAATCGACCAACCGAACCCTGTTTATTGTTTCAAAAATGGTTCAACGGCCCGTTTAAATTCCGAAAAATGTTTAAAAATCCATATTAAGTATCTGAAAAATCCTTTTAACATCAAACCTTCTTTGAAAAGTATTTTCAATCAAACATCTTATGTGTTATGTGTTATATGTGCATTGATTAACGTGTTAAATGCATATTTGTACGTTATATGACTGTTTTGATCGTATCTTTCAATCTGTAAATCGGATTTGGATAAAACGAAGGGTAGATAGAAGCTTATATCGAGTATAATCATATGAGTTGAGTATTGATAGATACTTATACTGTGTGAGCAGAAGAGGCAAGGCGTAGGAAAGGGAAGCAAGTAGTCGAGGAGTAAGAGGTTGTGATTGAAAGCTAGTAGAGTGTAGCAAGCTAATACAAGGCAAGTGTTCTGAACTTTCTTGAGATATACTGTGAATAGTTGATACTTCTGCTTTATATTGCAAGTGCTTTGAAGCACTGAACCCTAAACCTTGATTCCAGTTATTGATCTTTGAGCCGTAAAAGACCGATTAATTTTTCACAAAAAACAAAAGTATTTTAAACCTTATTCTTTCTGAACCATTGATTATTGAGTACCTCGAATACGAACCACAGATATATGATATTACTCCACAAATACATTTAAACTAAATACCGAACACTGAACCAGGATTACTTACATACACAAACCATTGTACCTTATACATTGAAAGACCAAATCCTTGTAACTCTGAAACTTTGATTCTTTTGTTATCCAATTCTTTCAGCACCTGATAGCCATTCTTTGTAATTGCCATATTGTTTCCTTGTGAAGTTTGAAACCATTTCATGATTGGAAATCCAATGTTATTTATGAATCTGTTTATTGCTTTACATTTTTTATTCTGTTATTGTGATAGAATTGGATTGTTTTATAAAATTGTGGGCCAGATTCGTGGTCAGGCCAGATTGGTGGTCAAGTTAGGCCAATGTGTGCCTTGGATCCAGTAATTAGAGCAAAGCTGTGTGCCTTGCTCGGGGTTAGTGCATGACTGATCATCAACCTAACCTTGGTTTTTAAAATGAAAATCTAATATCCATTGCTAAATCATTATTCATTGTTCACTTGATACCGTAACTTATTTCACTTGATCATTATTCATTCTCAGTATTGTAAATGTGACTTGCTGAGCTAGTTAGCTCATTTGTGCGATTTTGTTTATACTCTTTTCCAGTTAAGAAGGAACCGGTTGGTAGCGAGGATCCCCAATCTAGTGCGAGAGCTAGGATTCCAGCTTGATCGGAATAAGCTCGCTATCGGCTTTTGGAATAGTTTAAGTTTGTGTAGTTTGTATTAATGTTTAATATTCAGTTGTAAGTTTAAATAGTTGGGATTTGGGCATTTGTAATATAAGTGTGTATATGGCTTGTGTGCATACTTTAACCTGTTGCGATCCGTGGTAGTTAGTAAGTAGGGTCACTGCATATTATTATTATCTTTATTATTGTTATAAGCAGGTTATAAATAAGGTGTATGTGTGTGTGGACCCCAAACTTCTGACCCGGGTTTGGAGGGCGCCACATGTTTGGTATCCGAGCTACAGGTTATAAGTTACTGACACAAGCCTAGATTAACGGGAATGGGTAGAGGGTTAGGATTAGAAGTAAGGAAGTAGAAAGATAGAACGTCGAGAGGTTGAGTGCAATGGTATAACAGGTATTAGTATGATTCACGTTGTGCTTCGAGATTCTTGTTTTGCGATATGATATCAGATACCAGTGATGGCCGACTCTTTCATCCCAGTACAGCTGACCACTCTGAGCCCTCAGTTGGAGGACCATCTTCAGATCTAGGTCCTGTTGCTCCGCCAGTGTTGGCTATTCTACCCCCAGCTGTGTTGCAGCCCGTACCACTGCAGGCCATTCCATCCTGGGTATGAGGCCACCTATCAGAGGACCCCCACATGATGGTTCAGCGTCTACTGGTCATTTAGTTACGGTTATACCTTTTCAGTTCTCTTCATATCCTGTTCCGCATCATCAGTTTGAGGCTTGCCTTATGGAGCAGCGACACCTATAGGGTCAGATTCAGGAGTTATTGCATATTATGCGTACCAGAGATATTGAGTGTGGAGAGAGGCGACTCAAAGAAAGGCTCCAGGTATTTTGGAGAGCAGCTGCTGTGAGGATTGCTGAGGCTACTCATGAGGATATCACCCATGATTTTCTTGTGGAGTGGCCTAAGTGGGTTCTAGAGGAGCTTGAGGAGATTGGAGGTCCAGACTTGCCATGAGCCAGAAAGACAGAGATACAGTGATGAAAATGCTGAGCGGTGTTGTTGTGGTTGTTTATTATGTACAATAGTGTGTAGTATGTATCAGTAGACTTTTGGGTTGTATTTATAGACTAGATCTGCTGACTAGTGAGTAGGTTTGTTGTACCCTTTTGCTTTTACTCCTGAAGCACTTTTACGCTTGTACTACCTAAAACTTTTGATCTATATATATCAGTACCTTTTCCTTTCCAGCATTGAACCTGTTTTACTTTACTTCCATGTACCCTAACCCGTTAATTGTATACATTCTATAAAGAAGCATGCAATTTACTTAGTTCAACTGTTACAACTATTTTCAAAAAGAGATATTTCTGTTTTACAAAACTTTTCTTTTATGCAAAGAATTTGATTTAAAGGCTAAATAAGTTGTTTGATTCTTTACAGAAAATGCCTCATAGAAGAAATAACTGTTCCAATACCCAGAATGAAGAAACCAACAACAACAACCAAGATAATACCAACTAGATTGCAAACCCAGGACCTATAGACCCAGCAGTAGCCCAGATTCTTTAGATCTTGGCTCAACAAACAGTTCACCTGACTCAACAGTAACAAAGACAGACCAACCCCCAAATAACTTTCAAAACTTTTCAGGCGGTGAATCCACCAAAATTCAAGGGTTCCTTAGATCCAATTGAAGCAAATATTTGGTTAAAGGAAATAGAGAAGTCATTTTACTTAGTCAAGGTAAAGGAAGAACAGAAGCTTGAGTTTGCAAGTTATTATTTGAAGAATGAGGCCACCTACTGGTGGGAACCTGTGAAGACATTGGAAGGTATAGATGCTATTACTTGGGAAAGGTTCAAAGAATTTTTTTTAGAATAATATTTTCCCCAGTTTGTTCAGGACCAGTTGGAGTTGAAGTTTTTGGAGCTAAAGCAAGGAAGTATGTCGGAGCTGATTATGAAAGTAAATTTGAGAAACTGTCAAGATTTGTGCCATCATATGTGGATACTGACAGGAAGAAAGTTAAGAGATTTCAGCAAGGTCTAAAGCCATTGATTAGAGGGAAGGTAACCATATTTGAATTGGATACCTATGCAGGAGTTGTATAGAAGGCCATGATTGCAGAAACAGAGAGCGAGGTTTCACAAAAAGAGAAGGAAAGTAAGAAAATAATATTTGAAGGGAATGAAGGACAATCACAACCAGGGAAGTTTCCAAATGTTAAGAAGGGCAAGTTTCAGCCAGGAAGGAATTCTAATTTCAAGAAGCAAAATGCAGGCGACGGAGGTCAGGGCAACCGTCCAGCCAATGTGAATCAGCCAAATCCATTGAGGCTAACTTTTCCAGATTGTCAGGTATATGGAAAGAAGCATGAAGGAGTTTGTAATAAGTTGAATGTGGTATGTTTCAAGTGTAATCAGAAAGGGCACTATTCGAGGGAGTGCCACAACCAGCCAGCAAGAGAGCATGTTGTGCATATGTTGTGTACTTGATGATTTCATAAACAAAACATCTAAGTAGATTTTACTTAGTGAAATTATGTAGCACTCGACGGATAAGAATTACTGTCCCGACGGATAACTCATTATAGTCCCGACGGATGATTAACTTATTATCCATCGAGTGAGTAGCTTATGTAATAATAAGTTTGTAGCACAGTTATGTATGCACCTTTATATAGAATCTGTAGTAGCATATAAGTCATGTTGACTTTAACTAGATATGCAGAATAGGTTGATTAATTGTACATAAGTAATGTCTTGTAATTCTGTATAAGTGAAATGAAGTCAAGTGCCAAAATAGCTACCGACGGATGATTAACAAAGCCTTCGATGGATGATCAAATGACTATCAACGGATGTTTAACATAGCAGTTGACGGATGATCAATTAAGTCATTGACGGATGATCTGAAAGTCGACGGATGATCATATCAAGAATTCAAACATCAGTTGAACAGTGAAAGCTGACACACAGCCGTCGAGTTGTATACAAACACATTGTGGAAGCCCATTAACTGGGTAATAGAGGACGAAAAGCAGCAAAGATTAAGACTGTTAGATTTTATATTTGTTCAGTTTTATTGACTTTGTAATCTTGGTATTATATAAACCAAGAGAGTAGCAAATAGAAAAATAACTGAGATAGCTGAGAAACACAAAAACAGAGAAATCTTTGTAAGCAGAATCATTAGTATTTCCTGTATTCTTAGTAGTTCTATTTTGTAAGCAGCTGTGAGCATTTCTGCACACAGAGTCCTCTCGATATATTATATATATCTCTGGTGGAATTGTTTATATCCACCAGAAAGTTTTTAAAGACTCTTGTTTTTAATTACTTATGTTTTGATTCAATTAAGTTTACATTCCGCATTGTGCTAATCAAAACAAATATATCTATAATCGAGTTGAACATTTTTATTTCAAGAAAAAGGTTCAAGAATTCCATTCAACCCCCCTTCTGTAATTCTTGCTACATTGTTAAGGGACTAACAATTGGTATCAGAGCAAGCTCTTAATCTACAAAGAGTTTAAAGATCAAAACAATTCAGCAAGATGAACAAGAAAGATGTTGGAGTCAAGATTCCTTTTCTTGATAAAGATAATTACCATCATTGGAAGGTAAAGATGCATCTTCACATGCTCTCTCAAGATGAGGCCTATGTGGACTGCATAGAAAGAGGCCCTCATGTTCCAATGAGAGCTGCAACAGGAAATGAGCCATCTGTTCCAAAGCCAAGGCATAAATGGTCTGATCCTGACATTGAAAAAGTCAGGAAATATAAAAAGGCCATGAACATTCTGTTCAATGGTGTTGATGCAGACATGTTTGATAACATCATCAACTGCAAGACTGCCAAGGAAGTTTGGGACACAATACAGATAATCTGTGATGGTACTGAGCAAGTAAGAGAAAATAAAATGCAACTCCTGATTCAGCAATATGAGCATTTTCACAATGAAGAAAGTGAGTCACTCACTGACATTTTTAGTAGATTCCAAAAACTACTAAATGCTCTTAAGTTGCATGGAAGAGTCTATCAGGCTAAAGACTCCAATCTGAAATTTCTCAAATCTCTTCCAAAGGAATGGAAACCAATGACAGTCTCATTGAGAAACTCACAAGATTATAAGGAGTTTACTTTAGAGAGACTGTATGGCATTCTGAAAACCTATGAGCTTGAGATAGAGCAGGATGAAAGAATGGAGAGAGGAAAGAAGAAAGGAGGATCCATTGCACTAGTTGCTGATCTGGAAAAGGAGAAAGAAGTGAAGATGGAAGCTGTGGAATCAACTTCAAAGGTCTGTGAAAGCAAGGGTAAGGGGCTAGCTGCAGAAAGTGAAGATTCATTGAGCCAAGATGACATGGAGGACATTGATGAACACCTAGCATTCCTTTCAAGAAGATTTGCCAAGCTCAAGTTCAAAAAGAACTTTGGAGCAGCCAAGCCAAATAGAAACATGGTGGATAAGTCAAAATTCAAATGTTTTAAATGTGGCTTGGCAGGGCATTTTGCAAATGAGTGTAGAAAGTCAGATTCCAGTAAGAAAAGGTTTGAGTCTGTAGATTACAAGCAAAAATACTTTGATTTACTCAAACAAAAGGAAAGGGCTTTTATTACACAAGAGAATGACTGGGCAGCTGATGGTT
This sequence comes from Apium graveolens, assembly GCF_009905375.1. Taxonomy (NCBI): domain Eukaryota; kingdom Viridiplantae; phylum Streptophyta; class Magnoliopsida; order Apiales; family Apiaceae; genus Apium; species Apium graveolens. The sequence goes on from NC_133652.1 coordinate 254,720,569, forward strand.
TGGATGAAGATGAAGATGTCAGCTATGTCAATCTAGCCCTTATGGCCAAGTCTGATGAAACAGAGACAAGTTCCTCAAGCAATCAGGTAATCACTACAAACCTTGCACATTTATCTAAAGCTGAGTGTAATGATGCATTAAATGACATGTCTACGAAATTGTATCATTTGCGTGTTACACTTAAGTCTCTCACTAAAGAAAATGCTAAAATCAAAGAAAACAACTTATTTTTAAGTGAGAGGAATAATGTGCTTGAGTCTCAATATGTTGAGTTTGAGAAATTAAAAATTGAGTGTAAGATTTCCAAGGAGGAATTAACTGAGTCCTTGAAAAAGGAAGAAATTTTGAAGAAGCAGCTCGATCGTGAACAAGAGGTGATTAAAACATGGAAAACATCCAGAGATGTTCATGCTCAAATCACCAAGGTTTAAGGAATTGAGTCTTTTTGTGATGAAGCCTGGAAAAAGAATAAGGAGAAACTAGAACCTATTTTGGTAGATGGGTTGCTGACAGATGTAGACTCGACGGATGATGAGGACTATTCGTCGGATAACAAAAAGTGTTATCCGTCGAATGATAAAAATCCTCATCCGTCGGCTGTAAGCAAACCCATTAGCAAAGCCAAATTAATCAAGCTAAATGAAAAGTATGGGTCTGTTTCCAAGAACTTTGTTTCAGGAGAGTCAAGTCAAGCTAAGAAAGGGAAAAAGGCTAATGTTGGTCACATGACTGTCAAACAGTTAAGTGACAGACTTGAGAAGATATAGGTAAAAACAGAGACTAAAATGAAAAATAATAGGAATGGTAAAGTAGGGATTAACAAACACAATAACTACACACCTGATAAATATGACCCCAGAAAAATCTGTGTCAAGTGTGGTAGTGTAAATCATTTGTCTGTTAATTACAAATCTGCCATGCCTACTCCCATGTCTGTTCAGCCTCAATTTCCTAACATGAATCCATGCCTCCCATCCCTGTTAATGCTATGCCTACACTGAATATGAATGCACAGTTTTCTAATATGCCATTTGCACCTAATCCATACTATGCTGCATACAATATGCCTCAAATGCCATTTAGCATGCCTTACTGGAATAACATGTTTACACCAAGCATGCCATTTCCTGTTAGCCATAACATGCATGATAATTCTGTTGCATTTAGTGGTTTCAAAGGTACAACCCAATTGACTAAGGAAGAATCTGAAATTCCTAAGTCAAATGAGATAAGACCTAAGAAACAGAAGAAGAAAGCTAACAGGGCAGGACCCAAGGAAACTTGGGTACCAAAATCAACTTGATTTGATTTTGATGTGTGCAGGGAAACAGAAAGAATCTTTGGTACTTGGATAGTGGCTGTTCAAGACATATGACTGGTGATTCTACCCTACTCACAGAGTTTAAGGAGAGAGCTGGCCCAAGTATTACTTTTGGAGATGACAGCAAAGGTTATACTGTGGGATATGGCTTGATTTCAAAGGACAATGTCATCATTAAAGAGGTTGCCTTAGTAGATGGTCTCAAACACAATCTGTTGAGTATCAGCCAGCTTTGTGACAAAGGCAACTCGGTAACCTTCAACAAAGAAGCCTGTGTTGTGACTAACAATCAAAACAACAAAGTGGTTCTCACTGGTGTGAGAAGAGGAAATGTGTATCTAGCTGACTTCAACTCAACTAAAGCAGAATCTGTAACTTGTCTTCTCAGTAAAGCAAGTCAAGATGAAAGTGGGCTATGGAACAAGAAGCTATCCCATTTAAACTTCAAGACCATGAATGAGCTGGTAAAGAAAGAGCTAGTTAGAGGCATTCCTCTAGTGGAATTTACAAAGGATGGACTGTGTGATGCCTGCCAAAAAGGGAAGCAGATCAAAATATCATTCAAGAAGAAACTTGATTCAGCAATTGAAGAGCCTCTGCAACTGCTTCACATGGATTTGTTTGGACTAGTCAATGTATTGTCAATTTCAAAGAAAAGATTTTGCCTAGTAATTGTAGATGATTTCTAAAAGTTCTCTTGGACATATTTCCTAAAGTCTAAAGATGAGGCTAGTGAAATCATCATCAATCACATAAGGCAAGTTAACAATCATCCTGATTTCAAAGTAAGAAGAATCAGGAGTGACAATGGAACTGAGTTCAAGAACCATGTCATGAGAGCATTTAGTGAAGAAAATGGGATCTTGCATGAGTTTTCAGCAGCAAGGACTCCACAACAGAATGGAGTAGTGGAAAGAAAGAATAGATCTCTTATTGAAGCTGCAAGGACAATGCTTGAAGAATCAAAATTACCAACATATTTCTGGGCTGAAGCTGTAAACACCAGAATGTATATTAAAATACTAAAGTTGTAGATATTCGTTGAATTAATTTTATTATCGGTCATTGACAATCAGAACAAAAACATATAATGTACATTAACACCGAAGTTGTAGATACTCGTTGGGAAGTTGGATTAATTTTATGATCGGTCATTGACAACTAGAGAAGAGAAAAATACGGATAAATATATGATCAGATCAGACGTGTAACAATAATGAACACGGTTTTACTTGATTTGGTTTTGACATTTGGGGTTGATTGTTGGTTGTTGGAGGAAGTTTTTGTTTCTATAACACTCTCAAAAGCTGTTGTTTTTATGGCTGAAATGTCTACAGGGCAGCTGTTTTTCAAAGGCTTGGCATCACTCAAATGTCAGCGTTAGCTACTTAAAGCGTATTCTGCATCCAAATAAACATAACCTCCGTTATGTCATTTACACTCTATACAGACTTGCATCAAATAACAGTCAAAGTGTCTGCATCCTCCAAATCCGTAAATCATAATAGCATGATTAAGTCAAAAGAAAACATATACATGACCCTACACTTAATTTAAACTCCATGTTTCCACCTTTAAACACACACACACACACACATACTACTTCCAATCAGTATATAGTTGAGCTAGCTAGTACTACTATTAATCAAGCAAGATGCATGACACCTTATCAATTGTTCAAGAACAAGAAGCCAACTCTAAACTTTCTTCATGTCTTTGGCTGTAAATGCTATATTTTAAGAAATCAAACTGATCAAAATGGGAAGTTTGATGCTAAAGCAGATGAAGGAATTTTTGTTGGATATGCTGTTGGTAAAGCATATAGAGTCTACAATCTAAGAACCAACATTGTTGTCGAATCTATACATGTTGTGTTTGATGATAAAAAGATTGAAGGACTAAAAGATGGAGATTACCATGAGAGCCTCAAATTTGACAATGTTGAGATGGTCAGTGATGAAAGTGATGATGAGAGTAATCAAGAAATAGTGTCTAAGGATAATGCAGATAAATCTACCACCAATGAAGCACATAACTCAACATCCATCGAGTTACATAATACTTCATCCGTCGGAAGGCAATCTGTGTTATCCGTCGGAAGATAAGCTGCCTCATCCGTCGGTACTCAAAATTCACCATCCGTCGGGTTATCTAAAGGAGCAGGAAATCAAGGAAGATCACCCATAGAAAGTACCCCTTTCTCTAATCAAAGATCCACAAACTCAAGGGGAGTTTCTAGCAATCAAAACTCAATCATACATCAAGACAATATTGAGGTCTCTTCATCTAGAGCTAATCTACCTCAACCAAGGAAATGGACAAAAGATCACCCCTTTGAACTAATTATTGGTGATGTGTCTTCTAGAGTTCAAACAAGGAGAGCAACTCAGGAAGAATGTCTATACAGCAGCTTTCTGTCAAAGGAAGAACCAAAGAAGGTAGAAGAAGCTTTGTTGGATCCTGATTGGATTTTAGCTATGTAGGAGGAGCTAAACCAATTTGAAAGGAATAAAGTCTGGAAGCTGGTACCCCAGCCTAAAGGAAAGAATCCAATAGACACCAAATGGGTATTCAGAAACAAGATGGATGAAAATGGCATAGTAGTAAGGAACAAAGCCAGATTGGTTGCTAAAGGATATTGCCAGCAAGAAGGAATAGATTTTGATGAAACATTTGCTCCTGTTGCAAGACTTGAAGCCATCAGAATCTTCTTAGCCTATGCAGCCCATGCCAATTTCAAGGTCTATCAAATGGATGTCAAAAGTACCTTTCTGAATGGAGATTTGGAGGAAGAAGTGTATGTTAGTCAACCTCCTGGCTTTGAAGATCCAAATTTTCCAGAGTATGTCTATTATCTAGTGAAAGCACTTTATGGACTGAAGCAAGCACCTAGAGCCTGGTATGACACTTTATCAAAGTTCCTTTTGGAAAATCACTTCACAAGAGGTACTGTAGATAAAACTTTATTTTTCAGAAATTTTAATGGCTCTAGCATACTTGTTCAAATTTATGTAGATTATATTATCTTTGGCTTTACAGATGAGAAACTTTGTAAAAAGTTTGCCAAACTGATGCAAAGTAAGTATGAAATGAGTATGATGGGAGAACTAACTTACTTTCTTGGTTTACAAGTTAAGCAAGTTAGTGATGGAATATTAATTAGTCAAACTAAATATATTTTTGATCTTTTAAAGAAGTTTGATCTAATGGATTGCACATCTCCAAAAACTCCCATGACCACTGCAACTAAGCTTAAACTAAACACTACTGAAAAGTCTGTGGATATTTCAAGCTATAGAGGCATGGTTGGCTCACTTCTATACTTAACAGCTAGTAGGCCAGATATAATGTTTGCTACATGTTTATGTGCTAGATTTCAGGCTGATCCTAGAGAGTCTCACTTGATAACTATTAAGAGAATTTTCAGATATCTCAAGGGAACACCAAAACTTGGCATTTGGTATCCTAGAGATTCTGGTTTTGATCTAACTGGTTATTCAGATGCAGATTATGCAGGTTGCAGAATTGACAGAAAAAGCACAACAGGAACTTGTCAATTTCTAGGAAACAAGCTTGTGTCCTGGTTCAGTAAAAAGCAAAATTCAGTTCCCACCTCTACAGCTGAAGCTGAATATATTGCTGCTGGCAGTTGCTGTGCACATATTTTATGGATGAAAAATCAATTGCTAGACTATGGTTTGCAAGTTGAGAGGATTCCTATTTTCTGTGATAACACAAGTGCAATTGCCATCACTGAAAATCCAGTGCAACATTCAAGGACAAAGCACATAGATATCAAGTACCATTTCATAAGGGAACATGTAATGAATGGTACTATAGAGTTACATTTTGTTCCAAGTGAGAAGCAACTTGCAGATATATTTATCAAGCCACTGGATGAATCCACCTTTTCTAGGTTGGTAAGTTAATTAGGTATGCTTAATTACTCTTGAATCTATCTGAGTTATTTTGCAAGTTGAAAAGTAGCCAGAAATTTAACTGATTTTTTAGTCATGGATGAAATTTTGGCTAAGTCAAAATTTGCATCTCGACGGATGATCATTAGCCATCGAGTTAAGTCATCCGTCGATATACAATGTGCAAATAAAAATCAATTACTTTTCTGGAATCTTTTAAAACTCGACGGATAACAGTTTATCCTCATCCGTCGAATTGTCTAAATCTTAACCGTTAATTCCCTGAACATTATCCATCTAGTATACTTACATTTTGTAAGTATTACACGACGGATAATGGGTGGAATTTTTACAGTTTTTTTTAACGGCTATTTTAGGCAATTTCTATTGGGTAATTTAATTTTCTTTATTATTTTCATCCGTTGTTTTTGAGGAAGTATAAAAGCTTATTTCATTCCAATTATTTTCTTTTATCATTCTCAAATTCAACTGCTTTTATTTTTATTCTCTCTCAAGCAAATATCCTCTTTCTCTTCAAGCTTTCATTCTCTAACAATGGCACCTGTAGTAAAGATCATGTCTTAGACTGGGTTCATTTATGAGAAGAACAACTTCACTGCTTTGGTCAATAAGGGTATTCAGCAATCAGAAGACTATCACAAGATGATGGACTTCGTGAAGAACTGCAAGTTAAGTTATGCCATGCTTGAATCACCCACAGTTTATTGTGAAGTTGTTGAAGAGATGTGGACCACTGCAATCTACAACTCTACTGACAAAACCATCACTCTAACTATCAAAGGTAATGAGTTCTGTATCAATAGTGATGTGATAAAAGCATGTTTCAAACTTCCTGATGATAATGTAACTTCACCACACACTGACACTGATATTATCAATATGCTTAATATCATGCATTATGCACTTCCTACTAATAAGCTAAGTGAGATTAGAAGAATAGGTCTTAGGAAGGAATGGAGTTTCATGTGTGATGTTGTGACTAAAGTTTTCTCTGGAAAAGTCAGTAATTTTGATTTTGTGAACATTTCCATGATTAACATGCTATACATGCTAGTTACAGATAAATTTTACAATTTCAGTGACCTTGTCTTGTATGAGTTAGGTTTTAAACTAGGTGAGTTAGCCAAAAGGGGAAAGAATGTATATTATGCTAGATTTTTCATGATATTGGCTAACCATCTTTGTTAAGAGATTGTACTTGAGAACCCAAACAACAAATTAGCTTGTTGGGTTCAAGAGAGAAGAATCATTGCAGATTTGAACAGAGCCAACCATCATAGGGATGTGCCAATGTTCTACTTTTCTGTAATGCAGACACCTCAGGTAACTGAGGTAAGTTCATCCATACCCTCAACTATTCCAATCTCCTCAATTTCTTTGAGTTCAGGAGTAGCTATGGCAACTGTGACAATGACCAAACAGTTGCCTACCAAAGCTGCCAAATCAACTACAATTTCTAAATCCAAGTCAAAGAAAACCCCCTCTGGTATCTCTCAAAAGGTACCAGTTGAAAAATCTACCAAAACCAAAGAGGGGAGTGTGAAGGAGGGTCAGTTAGGTGAAGGAAGGGGTGAACATCAAAGAAACCCCAAGGATAAGGTTGGAGAGTTGAGTGAATCCCAGCCTAGCCACACTACAGTTTCCCAACAAACTGCAGTGCTTAAAAAGGACATAAGCTCACTTCTAGCTGCATCCTCCCAAAAGGATGTGGCTATTGAACAAAGCTCTCAGCCAAGAGCACAGGCCAAAAGGGTTAGGGACACAAGCTCACCCCAAACTTACACAAGAAAGAAAAAATCCAAAACAACTGGGGATGCACATGGCACACACACAGTGCAAACTGGTGCTAAAGACACAGTCCCTGCACTTTCTCAAATTCAGATTGATGTGGCTCCAATAAATGTGGAGTCACGGCCAAAATCTCTTATAATAGAAACCTCTGAAACACCATACTCACCAACAAACTCTCTGGAAGTGGATATGATAAAACACTTCAATTCTTGATTCCCCTTCTTTAACTCTGTTGGGGAAGCCAAAATCTAGTGCAAGTGAGCATCATCTTTTAGATGATTTGTTGGCTCACTTGCCAATTCTTTCAGATACTATTATGACATTTGTGCCTCAAATAACTTCAATCAATACAGAGTCAACAATAGTTTCTCTTCCCACCTCATTCATTTCTACTCTCTCGATGGATATTGCTCATCCGTCGAGTAGTGATTGTATCCCGACGGATAAGCTTAACAGCAGTTATCCGTCGGATAGCTTTACCACTCACCCGATGGATATCACTTATCCGTCGAGTGTCTCTGCACAACTTCAAACTTCAATTATTTCTAGTGCAGAAGATTTAGTGGTAATACAGTCACTCTTAGGACTGAGAGAGGAGAGTGCTTTGAGTGAGAGGCTGGGTTGCTCCCAGGCAAAAGGAGAGGAAAAGAGTGAATCTCAACAATCCATTTATTCAGGATTGGCAAAAGTGAGTGAGAGGAGTCCCACCTTAGTAGGTGAATGTGAGGGTGTGAGGGTGGGGAGCCAGGGTGAGACCTTGATGCAACAAAAGAGAGATAATGAGAGAAAGGCAGGTACAGGAGAAATAAGGATGGATCCAGCCATTGCTAGTGAGTCAATGATTGTGGATGATGATGAAAAGGAAAAAAAATTTCAGCAACATTACAAAGCTGAAATTGATAACATTTCCTTGGATGCTGACACTTTTACTCATCCTGTGTCAGCCTATCAATTGTTGGCTGCTCAGGGCAATGTGGAGGCAGAGCAGACTTTGAATTTAGTGCACACCACAGAATCTCTTCAAAGAGATAAAGCTGCTATTAACAGGATGCCTTCTCAAGCTGGAGAGCCATCTGAAGAATTTAAAGTAAATTCTAATGATGATGACTCTGATTCTTTGGATGGAAGCATGAACTTAGGGGGAGCTGAAGGCCCAAGTTCTGCTTTAAGTTTACCTGAATGGGCATGGGTAAAGGAATCTACACCAGGACAATTTGAGGTATCTTTGGTCAAACAAGTAATGGTTATTCAACAGGCCCTTCAGGAAACTTCAGATGCTGGTACCAAGGCTATTCTTCAAGCTCACCTAGACTCTCTACATCTAATGAAGATCCAGCACTTAAGACATAATCTCAGTGTGGATGAATTGAAAAGAGATATAGCTGACTTGAAGACCTATAACTCTGAGAAGCTGGATTCAGGAATGCCATATGGTACCATACAAGATCTACTACTAAGATTGAGGAGAGAATCAGACTCTGAAAAGAAGCTAGCCAAGCTGGAAAATAGAGTTCAAGTTATTGAAGATTCAGTGGTTATTCTTCTTCAAAATCAACAGACTCAGACAAATCTTCTCATGCAACTGGCTAAAGCACAAGGCCTAACTCCTCAACTTGATGATAATAAAAAGGGGAGAGAGAATCAAGTAAGGGGGAGAAAGGACCAACAGAGGGGGAGAAACTTCAAGTACAAATCAGCAAAGTAATTGTACCTTCAATTACTATCTCCAAGCCACCAGTTGCAGATGGTATAGATCTAATTAAAGCAGTAGCAGCAAATTTTAAAGTTGCTGCAAAAGGAAAGTTGAGTTTAATCAACTGGGAAAAGATTGATGAGGAAATTCAGAGAAAGTTTAAACTAGTCAAGGAGCCAGTTAAGTCAGCCATCCATCACTCTCATGTCAAGCCAATCAGTATGAATGAGATGAGCATGAACTATCTAGAGAAAGGACAATCTTCCTGCATCAAATCACAAAAGGCTGAAATAATTCTCAAAACAAGGGCAAATTATCCAAAGTCATCTTTGAAGAATCCTTTGGACAATGTGTATGAGACACCCAAGCCTGATGAAAAGAAGCTTCTGTCAAGATCCATTGTCTTCTATAAAGATCCAGCTGATTCAGCCACAAAAAGGAGAATTGCTAAGATATTCATAAATAGAAAGTAAATTTGTGTGGTAGCTGGACATCCACAATTTGCTCAAGCAAAGAAAGAAGAGAAAGCAAGATTAAAGAAGGAAAAGAGGCAAGCTGCTCTAGATGCAAAGAAATCTAAACAAAAGAAAGAGCAGATTGTCATCTTGGCCAAGCTTCAGGCTGTAAACTCTTCTCAACAAATTCCCTCTCAACCATCTGAAACTGCTGAATCAAAGAAAAAGATTGAAGAACAGAAGAAATCCCCAAGAAAGAAAGAATTGGCTAGAAGAACAAAAAGGAAACTGGATGTTGTTGACAAGGAATTGGAAAATCAATTTCCTAATGAATCCACACCAGCTAAAACTCAAGCATCAAAGCCCTCTGTGGTATTTAAAGACATAAGGGTGGTGGACCCCTACAGGGACATACATGGAGAGCCTATTGTGCCAAAGGATGAGCCAATAGAGTGGGATAAATTACCAATTCCTGACTTCAACTTGCCAATCTTTACCAAGCCAAAAAGGACAAAATCAAGGGCAGTCAAGAAAGTGAAGCTGTCACCTCTCAAATCCAAGTCAGTAGTTAAAGCTCAACCCAAGGTCAACAGGGGAGACTACTTGTAGTTGTGTGATATTAAAGAATTCTCAGATCTAAACCTTTATCTGGATGAACTGGATGAAGTAAGAGCAATTGATGCATACAGAAACCTACCTGAAAGGTTGGTGTTCAAGTACAAAAGAGGAAGGGAGATTCAGTGGCCTCTTCACAGGATACTTCAAGAAAGCCAAGCTGTGCTGATTAAAGTCTATTCATCCTTCAAGATAAACTTTGGGTTTAATGTAACTGCAAGAAGACTAGTATTGAAGAAGATTGAAGAGCTGAGGAGTGTTAGAGCTAAAGATGCACTCCCAAAGACTCTAATCATCCCATACACAGGGAGAAGAGTGCATCTAAGGCCCTACTGGCTGATGGAATTCATGGATGACAAGGGTGTGAGAAGATTCTTCAGACTAGATGACCAATTGAGTATCTCTAGCAATGAGACTCTCTTGGAGATGCAAGAAATGCTAGATCTCTCAGAATCTGATGAACTAGATTTCCACAGGCAGCTCCAGAATCAAATTGAAGAAAATAATAGAAAGCTTGGAAGAAGATCCAGACCTTCAACGAACTAGAAAAACCTGCTCAGGCTAGAGGAGCATCTTGAACTGACTGTGACCCAAACCTTGCACATTTTAATTAATTGAAGCACTTTCAGTTTATCTACTTATCTTTAAAGATGTATGATCAGGATGTTTTGTTATCATCAAGTATCTCTTAATTTATGGCTACAATTCCAGTAGACATAAATTGGGGGAGATTGTTGTGCATATGTTGTGTACTTGATGATTTCATAAACAAAAAATCTAAGTAGATTTTACTTAGTGAAATTATGTAGCACTCGACGGATAAGAATTATAGTCCCGACGGATAACTCATTATAGTCCCGACGGATGATTAACTTATTATCCATCGAGTGAGTAGCTTATATAATAATAAGTTTGTAGCACAGTTATGTATGAACCTTTGTATAGAATCTGTAGTAGCATATAAGTCATGTTGACTTTAACTAGATATGCAGAATAGGTTGATTAATTGTACATAAGTAATGTCTTGTAATTCTGTATAAGTGAAATGAAGTCAAGTGCCAAAATAGCTACCGACGGATGATTAACAAAGCCTTCGACGGATGATCAAATGACTATCAACGGATGTTTAACATATCACTCGACGGATGATCAATTAAGTCATCGACGGATGATCTGAAAGTCGACGGATGATCATATCAAGAATTCAAACATCAGTTGAACAGTGAAAGCTGACACACAGCCGTCGAGTTGTATACAAACACATTTTGGAAGCCCATTAACTGGGTAATAGAGGACGAAAAGCAGCAAAGATTAAGACTGTTAGATTTTATATTTGTTCAGTTTTTTTGACTTTGAAATCTTGGTATTATATAAACCAAGAGAGTAGCAAATAGAAAAATAACTGAGATAGCTGAGAAACACAAAAATAGAGAAATCTTTGTAAGCAGAATCATTAGTATTTCCTGTATTCTCAGTAGTTCCATTTTGTAAGCAGCTGTGAGCATTTCTGCACACAGAGTCCTCTCGATATATTATATATATCTCTGGTGGAATTGTTTAAATCCACCAGAAAGTTTTTAAAGACTCTTGTTTTTAATTACTTATGTTTTGATTCAATTAAGTTTACATTCCGCATTATGCTAATCAAAACAAATATATCTATAATCGGGTTGAACATTTTTATTTCAAGAAAAAGGTTCAAGAATTCCATTCAACCCCCCTTCTGTAATTCTTGCTACATTGTTAAGGGACTAAAAGAGCAAGTGAGCAAGGATAAGCCTACCCGGAATCCAACAGTTAAGGTTCTAGCCATTGGATTTATATGCTTTAAATGTGGGAAGCCAAGATATATAGCCAGGGTTTGCAAGACACCAGCCCCAGTCAGTAATGCATTGAGGATTATGGGATCTACTCCATCAGTGAATGAGACTCCAAGGGCTAGAGTTTTTGATATGTCTGTGAATGACGCTATTCAGGACACTGATGTCATGGTAGGTACGCTTAATGTTAATTCTTTATGTGCCAAATTGTTAATAGATTCGGGAGCAACTCGATCGTTTATTTCTCAAGATTTTGTTAGTAAGTTAAATTGTCCAGTTGATTATTTAAATGAAATAATGACTGTGGAATTAGCATATCAAGAACGCGTATCTGTTAATCAAGTTTGTGGGAATTGTGAAACTGAGATTTCTGGTAATAAGTTCTGTGTGGATTTGATACCATTTAAGCTAGGAGAGTTTGACGTTATCTTAGGAATGGATTGGTTATCTAAGCACGATGCCCAGATAGACTGTCGTAATAAGAAGGTAATTGTAAAGATGTCAGACGAAAGGATAGTAACATTTAAGGGCCAAAAGCAAGCAAAGAAGTTCTTAACGATGATCTAAACTAAAAGATTTCTACGACAAGGATGCAAGTATTTCATTACATATGTAATTAATAGTAGTCAGGAGCCAGCAAAACTTGAAGATATTCCGGTAGTCAATGAATTTCCAGACGTGTTTCTCGATGAGTTACCAGGACATCCTCCAGACAGAGAAATTGAGTTTGTAATCCACTTATCACCTGGAACGGAACCAGTATGCAAGGCCCCGTACAGAATGGTGCCCGTCGAAATGAAACAATTAGCAAAACAATTGCAAGAGTTATTAGAGAAAGGAGTAATCAGACCCAGTGTATCCCCGTGGGGTGTACCGGTATTATTTGTCAAGAAGAAGGATGGGAGCATGAGACTGTGCATCGACTATCGAGAGCTCAACAAGCTTATAATCAATAACAAGTATCCATTACCTCGAATTGATGATTTGTTTGACCAGTTGAAAGGAGCCAAGTACTTCTCCAAGATTGATTTGAGATCGGGATATCACCAACTAAAGATTAAGCCAGAGGATATACCAAAGACAGCTTTCAGAACAAGGTACGAACATTATGAATTTTTAGTGATGTCTTTTGGATTAACCAATGCCCCGACAGCATTTATAGACCTGATGAACATAATTTTCAAGGAATACTATAGATGATATTTTGATTTATTCAAAGACAGAAGAGGATCATGCAGAATATCTGAGGACAGCTTTGGAGATTTTGAGGAAGAAAAATTTATAAGCTAAGTTCTCGAAGTGTGAGTTTTGGCTATAGGAAGTTCAGTTCTTAGGACACATAGTCAGTAATGAAGGGATCAAAGTGGACCCGGAAAAGATTGAAGCTATTAAAAATTGGGAAAGGCCGAAAACACCGACAGAAGTAAGAAGTTTCTTGGGATTAGCAGAATATTATCGGTGATTTGTTCAAAATTTCTCAAGGATTGCAACATCATTGATAAAGTGTTGAGCAAGATTGAAGCTATATATTTATCTTAACAATACTGGTTTGGATAACTCAACATAGGACAAGGACTTTAAATTAATATATGTTTCACTAGGATCAGTACAGATTGGATATTGGATATATGCACAAAAGGTTTTGTTAGTTGCAGTGAAGAAGACGTCAAAAACGATCCATATGAAGTTCATTAATATGTTCAGGCATCAGAGTAATAAGTTCGGAGTCATTCAAAGCAGTTGTCAGAATCAATGTGAAGACCTCAAGGATTCCTAGAGTAGTTGGTTATGTTTGGTAGAAGACTTAACAGTAATTTGTACGGGTATAATACGAAGGCCTGAGAGCGGAACTACTCGCTGTGAACCAGACCCTTGCACTAGACGTCAGTGATTCGTGAAAGGAAATATAGTATTGTTTTTAGAAATACTGTTAAGTGATTTTTGTACTCGAGGAAAACTGGAAATATTTTAAGGTACAAAACTCCAGATATTAGAAGGCTTGAAGATATAGAGCATTATAGTCTGAGAATTTACAAGATTTATTTTTAATCAATGTCTGATTGTTTATTAAATGAATAAATGAGAATCAATTCATTTATTTATTTAATTTTTCATCAACATCTGATTCTAAATAAATAAACTGATAATAGTGGAGTAAATGTTTCTCTAAGTCCCTTGGTCGCCATAGAAAGAATGATACAAGGCAGCCTAGTCACCTTAATGTTCAAGAATGCCTTGGTCACCACAGGGACTTGGGTCGCCATAGAGTGTCGCCACAGAGCTTCTTTCATCTCCTGATCGCCATAGAGAGATTTTTTTTTGCTAAGTTCGCCATAGAGAGATTAACTTAAGGTGGCTACTCTTTTCCCTCTGTCGCCACAGACGAAAGAACTAAGAGCATGCTATGTTGCTTGGTTGCCACAGAGCAGTTACTGCTAAGGAAACCTTGATCACCATAGACGCTTCCAGACTGGTCGCCACAGAGAGCAGTCACCATAGACTTATAGTCGCCATAGAGTTCAATTGATGCAGTGGTCGCCATAGAAAGAGAACAGTAGTCTCCATAGGCGAATAATATTCTAAGGCAGACGGTTCTACTTGTTTACCACACAACATTCATTTCTAAGTAGAACTCTCCGGCTCAACATTGGCCGCCATAGGACCCTTATGAGTCGCCACAGAAATCTTAGAGTGATCGCCATAAAGAATGTTTTTGCAAGCTGGTCAAATTAAATCACTTGGATGAAAATTGTCCACGTGTTATCTTTATCTCTCCTACATTCTACCATCTAAAAAACCAAATTTGCAGCAGATTGGAAAACAACACTTCTCAGCAAAAACACCATTAAAGCTCTACATAATTTTTCTTGTAGAGTTAGTTAATTTCATTTATTAAAATTAAGGAGAAAAGTGCTGCCCAATTTATTTCACACCATTAAAGCCTTACAAACTTGTAACACTCATTATTTAAAGCTCTCTTGATTGTATTTAAAATCTTTTGATAGAAGCTTTGAATTTTTAGAGTGATAGATAGAACCCCAAATTGATTGCTATTATTTTGGTTCTCTCTATATATGTTGCTTCGAATTACTTATATTCGGAGTTGTAAGCAAACCTTTACGGTTTAATTTCTTAATAAAAAGAATTATTCCGTGAATCTCTTAGTGTTTGTTTATTTTGTTTTCGAGGTTTATTTTACGTTGCAATTAATTAACGAAAAATATACATTCACCCCCCTCTGTATGTATATTTGGACCTAACAATTGGTATCAGAGCTTGTTGATCGATATACAGATCTGATCCGTTATATTAGCAAGTTTTGTTGTTGATTTTGGTTGTACGGAGTCTGGGAGTGCTTTCGGTGTGTAGATTTGATTTGGGTTTGTTGGTTTTGACTTGACTGGTTTGGTATTGTTGACTGACCGGGTTATCATATTTTGAGATGGTTTATTGCAAATTTTTCTCAGATCTGAAAAGATGAGTTCTCAGAAAGTTAGTAGTATCAAGGTTCCTCAGTTTGATAAATCGAGATATAATCTATGGAAAAAGAAAATGCTATTGTATATTCGGGCGTCGAATCCAGAGTATATGAGAGTATTGAGAGAAGGAAGACATGTGCCAATAAAGGATCATCCAGAGTTTCCTAATATGAGAATGTCATGCCCTGAAGCAAATTGGAGTGGTCGTGACAAAAAAATGATAGCTCTGGATGAAGGCCTACATCTTATTTTGGTGGATTCGATGGATGATGATATGAGTCACCAAATTATGGTCTGTGAAAGTGCAAAGCACATGTGGGAAACCATAGAACTGCTTATGGAAGGAATTGAAGATGTCACGCATAATCGATTGGATATCTTGACTTCACAATATGAGGCCTTTAAGTCCTTAACTGGAGAAAGTATTACTCAAGTCTTTGAAAGACTGAACAAGCTGTTAAATGAATTAAGTATTCATGGCAAGACTTATCCTCAGAGAGAAGTCAACAGGAAGTTTATGCTAGTCCTACCTCACCACTTAGAGAATAAGGCTTCATCTGTTCATATGCGTGTTGACTTTGAAACCATGACACTTGAGAAGTTGTATGGTAAACTGAAAACTCATGAAATAGAGCAAGAAAAAAGGAAGATCATCTATGGTGGTGGTACAGTTGATAGAAAGAATGATAAACTACTCAATACAACTGCTCTTGTTGCTAGTGGAATCAAAGAGCTTGACATTACTGCTGAAAAGCCTAAGTCTAAAGCTGAAATGCTCTTTGAGGCTGAGATGGATGATGGAAACCTCTCTGGGAGTTCAAGTGACTACTACACCACTGAGGAGCTGCAAAGCATGGAAGATTCTACTATGGCCAATCTAGCAGGGATGTTCAGTACCATCAGGTTTCGAAGAAAGCAAGCTTTAGGAGTTCTAGAAGCAGCAACCGTGGTCAGAGGTCAAGTTCATCTTCTGGATCAGGTTACAAGACTGGGATGGTAGACAGAAGTAAGTTCAGGTGCTACAGTTGTGATGAGGTTGGGCACTTTGCCACTGAGTGCAGAAAGTCTCAGCAAGGAAAGGATAAAGGCAAAGCTTATCAGAAGAGGGACTCAGGTAGCTCAAGGAAGTATCTAGTGAAATCTTACATAGCTGAGGGGAAGAGCCGGGATGACACTGATGATGAAGAAGAGCAATATAGAAATCTTGCATTGATGGCAGAATCTTCATCTCAGGTAACATTTCCAACTATTTGTGCTTTACCTCCAGATAACTTGTGTGAGAATGAACACTGTGTCGCCTTCAGGCAAACTGTCCTAGTATATGGAAATGATGTTTCTCATCACTATCTTAAGGCATGATGCAATACAAAGGAATTTATTAAGTAACATGATGCCGTAAAAGAAGTGTATAGAAACGTTAGTATTACACTAAGATGTACTCAGCTTGATGTCGAAGACCTTAAAGCAGAACTAAAGAAAGTTAAAGATGAAAATGATAAGTCATTTCTAGATAGGGTCAGTGTGGAGAATCTTAAGTAAACCAATAAACATTTAGAGCTTAAGATTACTAAGCACCTTGAGACAGAGGAAGAGCTAAGGAATAAGAATACAGAATTAGAAACTAAATTGCATGCTTTTACAGATTCTGCAAATCTTGGAATAGGTCTAGACTATGATGAACTTAGAAAAGCTTCTAAGAAATGAGTAGTTGAAAATAACCCTGTAGAGAAAGTTGTTAATTCCCCTGATACACCTCATATTCTTAAGGAAGCTAAGAAGCATCTATTTAAGAAAGCTACTATTGAGCCCTTTGATGAAAATAATCTTTATATTCATCATGAGATGCTTGTTGAGGATCTCGAGCTCTCAAGGAGACAAAAGGCAAAGAAACCAACGTATGTTGCTAGTGACTCTGACTTATCATATGTCGGACTAGGTTTTACTTCCAAGAATAAGAAGAATAGAAGTAGAAATGGCAGGATAGGAACTAATGGCCCTAGGAAGTTATGCAATAACTGTGGTTCTGCTGGTCACCTTACTTGTGGCGCCCTCCAAACCTGGGTCAGAAGTTTGGGATCCACACACACACCTTATTTATAACCTGCTTATAACAATAATAAAGATAATAATAATATGTAATGACCCTACTTACCAACTACCACGGACAGCAACAGGTTAAAGTATGCACACATGCCATACACACACACTTTATATTACAACGTCCAAATCCCAACTATTCAAATTCAGAACTGGATATTAAACATTATTACAAACTTTTACAAATTTAAACTATCTCAAAAGCTGTCTGCTAGCTTAACTCGATCAACCTGGACCCCTAGCTCTTGCACTGGATTGGGGATCCTCGCTACCAACTAGTTCCTTCTTAACTGGAAAAGAACATAAACAACATCGCATAAATGAGCTAACTAGCTCAGCAAGTCACAATGACAAGACTGAAAATAATGATCATCAAGTGAAAAAGGTTAAGGTATCAAGTGAACAATGATTAATGATTTAGAATTGGATATTATATTTTTATTTTAAAAACCAAGGTTAGGTTGCTGATCAGTCACACACTAACCCCGAGCAAGGCACACAGCTCTGCTCTAATTACTGGATCCAAGACACACATTGGCCTAACCTGGCCACCAATCTGGTCTGACCACGAATCTGGTCCAACATTTTATAAAACAATCCAATTCTAACATAATAACAGAATAACTAATGTAAAGAAATAAACAAAATCATAAGCAACATTGGATGTTCAATAACGAGATGGTTTCAATCTTCACAAAGGAACAATATGGCAATTTCAAAGAATGGATGTTAGGTAATGAAATAATAGGATAACAAAGGAATCAACATTTCAAGGTTACGAGGATTTGGTCTTTCAAAGCATAAGGTACAATGGTTTGAGTATGTAAGCAATTTGATTCAGTGTTTGGCATTTAGTTTGTATGTATTTGTGGAGTAGTATCGTATATCTGTGATTCGTATTCGGGTATACAACAATCAATGGTTCAGAAAGAATAAGGTTTAGGGTTCAGTGCTTCAAAGTACTTGCAAGATGAAACAAGACTATTAATCAACTACAATATATATTGAGAAAGTTCAGAACACTTGCCTGGCACTTGCTTGCTAAACTGCACTAATTTCTAATCACAACCGTCTTACTCCTCGACTATCTACTTCCCTTTCCTAAGCCTTGCCTCTTCTGCTCACATATTATAAGCATATATCAATACTCAACTCGTACGATTTTATTCGGTATACACTTCTATCTACCGTTCATTTTACCCAAATCCGATTAACGGACTGAAAGTTACGCTATAAACAAGTAAACACCGAACATATAGACCGACGGATAAACAACAAGTCACATATAACACGTAACACGTCAAACAATCAATGATATATCATTTATAAAGGAGTCTCGGGTCGTAAACAGGCATTCAGGTATTTAATATAATTTTTAAAACATTTTTCAGAATTAAAATGGGTCGTTGGATCAATTTTAAAGCAATAAACAAGGTTCGGTTGGCCAAATCTGGCTCCAAAACAATTTTATAATAATTATCGAGCCTTGAAAACAATTAAAAATAATATTTTAAAGCTCAAAACTATTTTTTGGAATTTTTAAATCATTTTTAAATAATTAAATCTAATTAAATAATTAAGTAAAATTAATTAATAATTAATTAAATCAAATTATTAAATAATTTTTGAATTAATTGACCAATTAATTATTAACTAAAATTAATTAACTAATTAATTCAGATTTATTTTTGAATTAAAAATAATTTTTTGGAATCAAAATAATGATTTTTGGAATTTTCAGAAATTAAAAACAAATTTTGAAAATATTTATAAACAGAAATCTGATTTTTGAAAATAATTAGTACATAAGTATAATTTTTGTAGATTTATAAAACTGGGGTATGAAATCTGAATATTAGGGAAACTACAAGGGCCAAACTGAAGTTTGCCACCCCTAAGTCTTCTCCGATAATCCACGCCGGCCGGACTCCATGGCCGCCGCCATGGAGCTTTTCCGGCGGCCGGATGTGGCACTCTCCAAACCCGGGTCAGAAGTTTGGGGTCCACAACACATACACAATATATAAACCTGTATAAGAAATATTATTTGCAATGACCCTGCTTTACACTACACGGATCGCAACAGGTTAAAGTATGAAAACAAGCCACAACCTTAACTTTTATTACAACGTACCAAATCCCAACTAATTTAACTTACAACTGATAATAAAATTATTCTTACAATCTTACTATCTCTCTACCGAATGAAGCTCCTGCTAGCTCGATCTAACTCAACTGGAACCTTAGCCCGCACTTTGGACTGAGGAACTTCACTATCATCCATATCCTTTTCAACTGTAAAATATATAAAAAGAATCGCAAGGGTGAGCTAACTAGCTCAACAAGTCATAACAGTGATAACTGAGGTTAAGCAATGTTCAAATGGAATGATTTAGAAGAATCAAGTTTACTGTTAAACAATCGTTATAATTGGATATTCATTTTAAGTTTTAAAACCAAGGTTAGGCTGCTGATCAGTCATGCACTAACCCCGAGCAAAGCACACAGCACTGCTCTAATTACTGGATCCAAGGCACACATTGGCCTAACTTGACCATTGATATGGTCTGACCTTGAATCTGGTCCACATATATAAAAAAATTATCCAATTCTAAAGTAGTTAAATATGATAAATAATATAATTCGATAAAACAAGATCATAATCAATGATGGTTAAACACTTGAATAAGAACGTAAGGAAACTCATGGATACCTCAAGGGTATATCAGGATATGTATAAGAAACAGTTTTCAATCTGTAAAAGGATCAGGTATTAGACACATAATGACTTTTCAAGGTATAGTTTTTTGATGTTATAAAGAATGGTCGGAGTATAAAAGTTTATGTGTTTTCAAACAATTTTGTTCCAGTGTTTGGTGCTTGGTAGTTATACATTTGGGGAGTAGTATCATATTTGTGTGATTTGGTATCTGATGATCAACAAAGGATGGTTTACAAAGAATAAGGCTTACAGCTCAAGATCAAGAAAAATCAGGGTTCAAGGGTAAATTGTTTATAGCACTTGCAATATAAAACATGGGTTATTTTGAATAGTAGCGACATGTTATTAAACAGTTCGAAAATATATTTGCAATATATCTTGAAGAAAAGTTCAGAAGTACTTGCCTTACAAGGCTTTACAACTATTACTGATCAATTCCGAGCCGAGTCTGTCGCTCAGGCTTTAACGTCCAACCACTAGATCCCATTGGATTCGACTTCGACACTCAGGTTTTTCTGTTGAAACTCTACTGAGCTCGTCGACTGACCACTAGTTTATCTGTAGTACATTGTCCACTTTTGGTTTTCCGACTAGAACCTACAGGGTTGAAATACTCTATGTTAGATACCCGGTTATGCTTGACATATCCTCACTATAACCTACCCATACGATAGCATATTTTGACTCGTAATTATTCATATTATAATACCACATACAATAATTAGGGTTCATGTTCTCGAAATCGGTTCAGTGTTCGCTTTCAGAAAATATGTATACTCGTCATTTTACAAAATTAGGGTTACTGAGTTTTGGATAGAACATTCACTACAACATACAATCAAGTTCGTATAAAGTATAAGTATATATATTCACTCAACGTCCCGATAATTATCGGATACGCTCCCGTATTTCCGTAGTTTGATTTCCCGGAAACCGGACAGTATCTCTTTTGTTTATCGGACTACCCGTCGAAACGTCATTCGACGTCCAATCCCAAACACACAACAAGCGCAACAATTATCCAATCACATTTCAATTCCACAAACCCCAACCACTGATTTAAACCAACTAATTATTATTATTCCCGTTTTTTTACATTTATTTCTTTTAAAATATCAGGACTCAGATAACGATCATAATGGTCCACCGTCGACTCGCTGAGGCTCATCGTCGACGATGGTAAAATTCGCGGGTACCCGATTAGTTTCATATTTCCAACGCGTATTTCACCGATTACGAAATTAATTTCCCGAATGCAATTATTTATTTCACAAAATTTAATTAATTTAATTCCTGCAAAATAAAATTAAAATATCAAAACCAACTGCACATAATCAGCCTTAACATTACTGGCGCAAACAGCAAGGCCCAATTAACAGGCCCAATATCACAATCCAACAGTGAAACAGGGGAGCACAGGGACACGGTCAGCAAACACGGGCAACAATCACGGCCACCGCCGCATACACAGCATACACCAATACACGCACACAACACACACACTTCACAGGCACACACACAGTATCATAACACACACGAACACATATATACACACACAATATATATATAACCAAACGGAAGCCACCAAGCCTCACCGGAATCGGGCGGCGGCTGATTACCGGAAAAAAGAAACAGGCGACAGGAACCGAAGAGAAACAGGGAAGGGGAGAGTGAATAAAACACCAGGATGGAAACGCCCAGAAAAGAAAAGAATGAGACGAGAGAGATTTTGAGGAGAGAAAGGAGAGATTCCAGGGAGATGCGAACGAGAGAGAGACAAAGAGCTGGGATGTTTATCCCCAAAACAAATAAACCGACTCAGCCTCCTATTAACCAAAACAAAACACGTGTCCTTGAACCTCCTGAAGCCGAATTTTATCGCATAATATAAAATTTATCGAACAAAGTTGCAATTATAAATGAACCGAAATATTTCCAAACAAGTTTTAAAATTTTACAAATATCCCGGAGTTAATAAAAACATAAATTTCATAATTTTAAAGTAATTTTCAAAACGCAGTTTATACCCGCATTTCACAACTAACGAACCGAGCTGCACTTAAAATAAATTCAGAAAATCACAAAAATAATCTTATAATATTATAAATATCCCAAAGTCTATAAAGACATAAATTTTGAAATTTTAAGATAATTTCTGAAATATAATTTATACCCGCTTTTATCAATTAAATAAAACAACGAGCGCGTGAAATTAATCCTGAAAATTTCCAAAATAATTTTAAAATTCTCGGAATATTCCAAACTTAAATAAATATGAGTTTCATAATTTTTTGAAGAATTCTGAAATTAAATACAGATTTTATAATTAAATGTAATCAGAAAATCATACATGGTTAAATAATTGATACAATATTGATATCTAAATTTTGTAAAATCCCAAAAATAATTATTGAAATTATAGAATCGTAAAACTAATTTTAGAGACCATCCAAATATTAACGGATTTAAAACTGTAATAAAATCACCTTTAAAAATAAGACTGAACAATATAACTAAATTTTTAGCTACACATTTCAATCCTTTACCCCAGTAAATCACAGAAAAATAGTTTATATCAACACACTGCTGCCAAAATCAAGACACATATTTTATTTCATTAATACTTCCACAATTACATATTTAAATAATTCAAAAATACACGAGTCGTTATACCGGAAGCTTCCCAGAAACAAGCAAGAAGTTACAGGATTCAAGAACACGTTATCAAGAACTCAAACATCACAACAAATCAACGAAACCATCCGTAAATCAGCCGAAAACTTAATCGGAAAAACTCATCGCTGCCTGGGTTCGTTTTCCGGCGAGGTTCGAACTAAGCAATCCAGAAATCGTCGGTTAACAAGCTACACATGAATCAATTTGTTTTTCCACGCTCTACACGATGGTGTACTTAATTTCAACTTTCAATCCCAAATAAAGAAACGTCTAAATCTAATTAAGAACATTCAAACGAATATAAACCCTAATTTCTTCAATTAGAGAATCAACCCCTAATTTAAACATGTTATTGAACTCCAAATCAAGAGTATAATATACCAAAATGATCAGGAAAACAAGCTCTACAACATACAATCATCAAATCATACAAACAACCTCTCGAATAAAAATTCATAATTTAATTATCAAGAAATTCGAATTAAAACAATTAAATAGAAAATCACCTGATATTTCTGGGTTGAAATTGATGAAAGATTTGGATTCTAGATTACAGTAGCTTCGTTTTGAGTATAAGAGCGTCAGAATCTGAGACCGGTAACACCTCCGAATTTGATTTTGATTTTGAAGAACATAATTTAATTTAGGGTTTTCTCTGGATTTTATAGGATTTTTACTGTGTTTTATGATTATCTGTACCAGAAATAGATACTGTACTGGCTATTTATATTTACGGAAAATTAGTATCCTGTTGGATCGTTCCAGATACAAAATGGTACGTTTATATATAAAACCAGATCCAAACGGTACCAGTTTTCGGGATAATTATCCAAATCAGTACAATTTGTACTGCGGTCTTGGTCTCAGCGCCTGGTTACACGTATTACGAGGTGATAATTATAATAGTTTAATAAAAAGATCCCGTTTATCAAAAATACGAGTTTTATTGATTTACCGAAACGAATAATATATCGAAAATATTGCGTCGGGACCCGTACAGGACAAACCGTACGCCGGATCGAAAAAGTCGAAACATGGAAAATGCTCGGAATATTGCAATTAGGTTAGGAAGGAGTTCTCGGAAGAGTTTCGGGTTATAAAAACGTAAAACTGGGTGACGTCGGTTGGTTCCCGATTATATAGATTAGTTTATAAATACTCAGAAAAAGATTTTATAAAATCCATAAATTTCCTATAAAATCATAAATCAACATAAAAATAAATAGGAAGATATGACAATTACGTATATTTTATTTTGGACATATAAAAATTAAAATACTCAATTAATATTATTTTTAAACATCCCAAACACATATATCACTTAATAAATAATTCACAGAATAAATAGTGGACATGCATAATATTTATTTAGTAGCAAAAATAATTACACGATATGTCCCAGATAGTACATCCTTCCCCCTTAAAAGGATTCCGTCCTCAGAATCTCCTAAGAAAACAAATGAGGGTACTTTTCTCTCATGTCATTTTCTAACTCCCAGGTTGACTCTTCAACCTTTGGGTTTCTCCACAATACTCTTACTAACTTTACCACTTTATTTCTTAACACTTTCTCTCTTTCTTCTAGAATCTCTATCGGACTCTCTATATATGATAAATCTGCTTGAAGTTCTACTGGCTCATATTCGATTACATGCCTGGAGTTTGGATTATACTTCTTAAGCATCGATACGTGAAAAACATTGTGAATGTGCTCCATGTGCCGAGGTAACGCCAACCCGTAAGCTACTTTGCCAACGCGCTTTAAAATCTCAAAAGGTCCAACATATCTTGGGCTCAGTTTTCCTTTCTTTCTAAATCTTGTCAATCCTTTCCACGGTGATATTTTCAGTAATACCAGATTTTCTTCTTCGAATTCCATATCTTTCCTTGATTGATCTGCATACTTCCTTTGATGGTCTTGTGCTGCTATCAATCTCTTCTAGATAACTTCAACAACTTCCTTCGTCTGTTGTACCAATTCAGGTCTAAGTATTTTGCGTTCTCCTACTTTATCATAATATATAGGAGATCGACATTTGCGTCCATAAAGAGCTTCATAGGGTGGCATCCCAATACTAGCATGATAACTGTTGTTGTACGCAAATTCTACCAAGGGTAAATGTTCGTCCCAACTTCCTTTGAAATCGATGGCACAAATACGTAACATGTCTTCGATCGTTTGGATTGTCCTTTTGCTTTGGCCGTCCGTCTGTGGATGGTAAGCCGTACTCATATCTAGTCTCGTTCCCAAAAATTCTTGAAAACTTTTCCAAAACCTCGAATTAAATCTCGGATCTCGATCGGATACGATAGACACAGGGACTTCATGACGAACTACTATTTCTTTCAGGTACATATGGACTAACTTGTCTAGTCAAAATCTTTCATTTATAGACAGAAAATGAGCTGACTTGGTAAGTCAGTCCACTATAACCCAAATGGAAACATGATTGGCTTTCTTTCTTGGTAATCCAACTATGAAATCCATGGCAATATGCTCCCACTTCCACTTTGGAATCTCCAATGGTTACAACAATCCACTTGGTCTCTGATGCTCTGCTTTAACTCTCTGACATGTATAACATCTGCAAACCCATTCCGCAATCTCACTCTTCATATCTGGCCACCAATAATTTTCCTTTAAATCTCTGTACATCTTGGGACTTCCTGGATGGATTGAATACCTTGAATTATGAGCTTCCTGTAAAATTTCATTCTTCAACTTCGTTACTGGTGGAATCCAAATTCTAGAAGAAAACCTAAGAATACCTTGATCGTCCTTTTGCGTGCATAATTCCTCTCCTACCAAACGATTAATGTCCTGATCCATTATCTCTGCTTGACACTTTCTTATCTTTTCTAACAACTCCGGCTGGAAAGTTATACTATACACTTTTACTTCATCAGGCTTGCAAACTCTAATCTCCAATTTCAGTTTCTGAAATTCCTTGTATATCTCTTCGGGTACTGATAATACATCCAACTTTTCTTTCCGACTTAACGCGTCCGCCACAACGTTTGCCTTACCGGGATGATAGTTAATCGTGTAGTCGTAATCCTTGATCAACTCTAACCATCTTCTCTGTCTCATGTTAAGCTCCTTCTGTGTGAATATGTACTTCAAGATTTTGTGATCCGCATAAATCTCACACTTTTCTCCATATAGATAATGTCTCCAAATCTTTAAAGCGAATACTATAGCTGCTAGTTCAAAATCATGAGTAGGATATTTTTGTTCGCGGGGTTTCAATTGCCTTGACGTATACGCAATAACCTTATCGTGCTGCATCAGAACACATCCGAGTCCTTTATGAGAAACATCACTATAGATTACAAAATTCCCTTGATCATCTAGATGTGACAAAACAAGTGCCGTAATTAATCTTTGCTTCAATTCCTGAAAACTTTCTTCACATTTATCGCTCCATATGAACTTTTCATTCTTCCGTGTAAGCTTCATCAATGGTGTTGCAATCCTTGAGAAATTTTGAACAAATCGGCGATAATATCCCGCTAATCCCAAGAAACTTCTTACCTCTGTTGGTGTTCTCGGTCTTTCCCAATTTGTAATTGCTTCAATATTCGCTGGGTCCACTATGATCCCTTCATTACTGACTATGTGTCCTAAGAACTGAACTTTCTGTAACCAAAACTCACACTTTGAAAATTTAGCATATAACTTTTTCTTTCTCAAAATCTCCAAAGTTGTCCTCAAATGTTCTGCATGATTTCTTCTGTCTTTGAATAAATCAAAATATCATCTATAAACATAATAATAAACTTGTCCAATTATTCCTTAAAAATTCTGTTTATCAGGTCCATGAATGCTGCCGGGGCATTGGTCAATCCAATTGACATCACTAAGAATTCATAATGTCTATACCTTGTCCTAAAAGCTATCTTTGGTATATCCTCTGGCTTAATCTTTAGTTGATGATATCCCAATCTTAAATCGATCTTGGAGAAGTACTTGGCTCCTTTCAATTGGTCAAACAAATCATCAATTCTGGGTAACGAATACTTGTTCTTGATTGTAAGCTTGTTGAGCTCCCGATAGTCGATGCACAGTCTCATGCTTCCATCATTCTTCTTGACAAATAGTACCGGTGCACCCCACGGGATACACTGGGTCTGATTACTCCTTTCTCTAACAATTCTTGCAATTGTTTTGCTAGTTCCTTCATCTCAACGGGCGCCATTCTATACGGAGCCTTGGATACTGGTTCCGTTCCAGGTGCTAAGTCGATTGCAAACTCAATTTCTCTGTCTGGAGGAAGTCCTGGTAACTCATCGAGAAACACGTCTGGAAATTCATTGACTACTGGAATATCTTCAGGTTTTGCTAGCTCCTGACTTCTATCAATCACATACGCAACGAAATGCTCGCATCCTCGCCGTAGTAACTTTTTTACCTTGAATCATTGTTAAGAACTTCTTTTTTGCTTTTGACCCTTAAACGTTACTATCCTCTCGTCTGGCATCTTTACCATTACCTTCTTATTTCGACAATCTATCTGGGCATCGTGTTTAGATAACCAATCCATTCCTAAGATAACATCAAACTCTCCTAGCTTAAATGGTATCAAATCTACACAAAACTTATTACCAGAAATCTCAATCTCACAATTCCCACAAACTTGATTAACAGATATACATTCTTGATTTGTTAATTCCACAGTCATTATTTCATTTAAATACTCAACCGGATAATTTAACTTACTAACAAAATCTTGAGAAATAAACGATCGAGTTGCTCCCGAATCTATTAACACTTTGGCACATAAAGAATTCACATTAAGCGTACCTTCCATGACATCAGTATCTTGGATAGCGTCCTTCACAGACATATCAAAAACTCTAGCCCTTGGAGTCTCATTCACTGCTGGGGTAGATCCCATAATTCTCAATGCATTACTGACTGGGGCTGGTGTCTTGCAATCCCTGGCTATATGTCCTGGCTTCCCACATTTAAAGCATGTAAATCCAATAGCTGGAACCTTAACCGCTTGATTATGGATAAGTTGATCCTTGTTCACTGGCACTCTCGCTGGCTGATTTCGGCACTCCCTCGAGTAGTGCCCTTTCTGATTACACTTGAAACAAACCACGTTTAACTTATTACATATTCCTCCATGTTTCTTCCCACATACCTGACAATCAGGAAAAGTTAGCCTCAACTGATTTGGCTGATTCACATTGATTGGACGGTTGCTTTAACCTCCGTCGCTTGCATTTTGCTTTCTGAAATCAAAATTTCTTCCTGGCTGAAACTTGCCCTTCTTAAAATTTGGAAATATTCCTGGTTGTGACTGTCCTTCATTCCCTTCAAACTTCCTCTTCTTACTTTCCTTTTCCTTCTGTGACATCTCACTCTTTGTCTCTGCAATCATGGCCTTCTGTATAACTCCTGTATAGGTATCCAATTCAAAGATAGCTACCTTCCCTCTGATCCATGGCTTCAGACCTTTCTGGAATCTCTTAGCCTTCTTCCTGTCAGTATCTACATATGACGGCACATACCTTGACAACTCTTCAAACTTACTCTCGTAATCGGCTACCGACATATTTCCTTGCTTTAACTCTAAAAACTTCAGCTCCATCTAATCCTGAACAAATTGGGAAAATATTTTTCTAAAAACAATTCCTTAAACCTCTCCCAAGTAATAACATCTGTACCTTCCAATGTCTTCACAGTCTCCCACCAATAGGTGGCCTCATTCTTCAAATACTAACTTGCAAACTCAACCTTCTGTTCCTCCTTCACTTTAACTAAATCAAACGACTTCTCTATTTCCTTTAACCAAACATTCACTTCAATCGGATCTAGGGAACCCTTGAATCCTGGTGGGTTTACTGCCTGAAAAGTTTTGAAAGTTACCTGGGGATTGGTTTGTCTTTGTTGTTGTCGTATCAGGTGAACTATTTGTTGGGCCAAGATTGAAGAATCTGGGCTATTGCTGGGTCTATGGTTCCTGGGTTTGCATTCTGGTTAATATCATCTTGGTTGTTATTGTTGTTGTTGGTTTCTTCATTCTGGGGGTTGGTACGAGTATTTCTTCTGGGAGGCATTTTATGTAAAGAATCAAAAAACTTATTTAGCTTTTAAATCAAATATTTTGCATAAAAGAAAAGTTTTATAAAACAGAAATATCTCTTTTTGAAAACAGTTGTAACAGTTGAACTAAGTAAATTGCATGCGTCTTTACAGAATATAAACAGTTAAGGGAACAGGATACATGGTATCACAGGGGTATAACTGGTGCAATAAATAAAGTAAAGTAAAAGAGGTGCAGTAAAGTAAATGACAATTTGGAAAGGAAAAAGGTACTGATATATATAGATCAAAAGTTTTAGGTAGTACAAGCGTAAAGACGCTTCGGAAGAAAAAGCAAAAGGGTACAACAAACCTACTCACTAGTCAGCAGATCTAGTCTATAAATACAACCCAAAAGTTTATTGATACATACTACACACTACTGTACATACTAAACAACCACAACAGCACTGATCAGCATCTCCATCTCTGTGCCTCTAGCTCAGGGCAAGTCTGGTCCTCCAATCTCCTCAAGCTCCTCCAGAACCCACTTAGCCCACTCCACAAGAAAATTAGGGGTGATATCCTCATGAGTAGCCTCAACAATCCTCACAGCAGCTGCTCTCCGAAATACCTGGAGTGTCTCTCTGAGTCGCCTCTCACCACTCCCAACCTCTCTGGTACGCAAAATATGTAATAGCTCCTGAATCTGACCCCGTAGGAATTGCTGCTCCATAAGGCAAGCCTCGAACTGATGATATGGGACAGGATAGGAAGAGAACTGAAAAGGTACACCTGTAACTGAGTGACCAGTAAAACCTGGATCAGCAGGTGGTGGTCCTCTGATAGGTGGCCTCATCCCTGGGGGTGGAATAGCCTGCAGTGGTACGGGCTGCAACACAGGTGGAGGTAAAATAGCCAACACTGGTGGAACAACAGGACGTGGATCTGAAGATGGTCCTGCAACTGAGGGCTCTGAGTGATCAGCTGGTACGGAGATGAAAGAGTCGGCCGTCGCTGCTATCTGAAATCATATCATAATAGAAGAATCTCGAACCATAACGCGAATTATACTAATATATGTTATACCGTCGCACTCATCCTCTCGACATTCTATCTTTCTATTTCCCTACTTCTAATCTTAACCCTCTACCCATTCCCGTCAACCTAGGTTTGTGTCAGTGACTTATAACCTGTAGCTCTGATACCAAACCTGTGGCGCCCTCCAAACCCGGGTCAGAAGTTTGGGTCCATACACAAGCACACACACCTTATTCATAACCTGCTTATAACAATAATAAAGATAATAATAATATGTAGTGACCCTACTTACAAACTACCACGGACCGCAACAGGTTAAAGTATGCACACAAGCCACACACACACACACTTTATATTACAACGTCCAAATCCCAAATATTCAAATTCAGAACTGGATATTAAACCTTATTACAAACTTTTACAAATTTAAACTATCTCAAAAGCTGTTTGCTGGCTTAACTCGATCAACCTGGACCCCTAGCTCTCGCACTGGATTGGGGATCCTCGCTAGCAACTGGTTCCTTCTTAACTGGAAAAGAACATAAACAACATCGAACAAATGAGCTAACTAGCTCAGCAAGTCACAATGACAAGACTGAGAATAATGATCATCAAGTGAAAAAGGTTAAGGTATCAAGTGAACAATGATTAATGATTTAGAATTGGATAGTATATTTTTATTTTAAAAA
Source organism: Apium graveolens (assembly GCF_009905375.1). Lineage (NCBI taxonomy): Eukaryota > Viridiplantae > Streptophyta > Magnoliopsida > Apiales > Apiaceae > Apium > Apium graveolens. The sequence continues at coordinate 254,750,940 of NC_133652.1, forward strand.
CCAAGGTTAGGCTGCTGATCAGTCACGCACTAACCCCGAGCAAGGCACACAGCTCTGCTCTAATTAGTGGATCCAAGGCACACATTGGCCTAACTTGACCACCAATCTGGTCTGACCACGAATCTGGTCCACAATTTTATAAAACAATCCAATTCTAACATAATAATAGAATATCTAATGTAAAGCACTAAACAAAATCATAAGCAACATTGGATGTTCAATAACGAGATGGTTTCAATCTTCATAAAAGAATAGTACGGTAATTTCAAAGAATGGATGTTAGGTAATGAAAGAATTGGATAACAAAGGAATCAACATTTCAAGGTTACAAGAATTTGCTCTTTCAAAGCATAAGGTACAATAGTTTGAGTATGTAAGCAATTTGATTCAGTGGTTGGCATTTAGTTTGTATGTATTTGTGGAGTAGTATCGTATATCTGTGATTCGTATTCGGGTATACAACAATCAATGGTTCAGAAGGAATAAGGTTTACGATTCAGTGCTTTAAAGCACTTTCTATATGAAATAAGACTATTAATCAACTATAATATATCTCGAGAAAGTTCAGAACACTTGCCTGGCACTAGCTTGCCAAACTGCACTAATTTCCAATCACAACCGTCTTACTCCTCGACTATCTCCTTCCCTTTCCTAAGCCTTTTCTCTTCTGCTCACATACTATAAGCATCCATCAATACTCAACTCGTACATTTCTATTCGGCATACACTTCTATCTACCCTTCGTTTTACCCAAATCCGATTAACGGACTGAAAGTTACGTTATAAACAAGTAAACACCGAACATATAGGCCGGCAGTTAAACAACAAGTCACATATAACACGTAACACGTCAAACAATCAATGATATTTCATTTATAAAGGAGTCTCAGGTCATAAACAGGCTTTCAGATATTTAATATGATTTTTAAAACATTTTTCGAAATTAAAACGGGTCGTTGGATTAATTTTAAAGCAATAAACAAGGTTCGGTCTGCCAAATCTGGCTCCAAAACAATTTTATAATAATTATCGAGCCTTGAAAACAATTTAAAATAATATTTTAAAACTCGAAACTATTTTTTGGAATTTTTAAATCATTTTTAAATAATTAAATCTAATTAAATAATTAATTAAAATTGATTAATAATTAATTAAATCAATTAATCAATTAATTTTCGAATTAATTAACCAATTAATCAATTAATTGTTAACTAAAATTAATTAACTAATTAATTCAGATTTATTTTTGAATTAAAAATAATTTTTTGGAATTAAAATAATGATTTTTGGAATTTTCAGAAATTAAAAACAATTTTTGAAAATATTTATAAACAGAAATCTAATTTTTGAAAATAATTAGTACAGAAGTATAATTTTTGTAGATTTATAAAACTGGGGTATGAAATCTGAATATTAGGGAAAACTACAGGGGCCAAACTGAAGTTCGCCACCCTTGTGTCTTCTCCGATGAGTCCACGCCGGCCGGACTCCATGGCCGCCGCCATGGAGCTTTTCCGGCGGATGGAAGCTTCCCAGAAACAAGCCAGAAGTTGCAGTATTCAAGAACACGTTATCAAGAACTCAACATCACAACAAATCAACGAAAACATCCGTAAATCAGCCGGAAACTTAACCGGAAAAACTCCCCGCCGCATGGGTTTGTTTTCCGGCGAGGTTCGAACTAAGCAATCCAGAAATCGTCGGTTAACAAGCTACACATGAATCGATTTGTTTTTCCACGATCTGCACGATGGTGTACTCAATTTCAACTTTCAATCCCAAACGAAGATACGCCTAAATCTAATCAAGAACATTCAAACGAATATAAACCCTAATTTCTTCAATCAGATAATCAAACCTTAATGTAAACATGTTATTGAACTCCAAATCAAGAGTATAATATATCAAAATCATCAGGAAAACAATCTCTACAACATACAATCATCAAATCATACAAACAATCTCTCGAATAGAAATTCATAATTTAATTATCAAGAAATTCGAATTAAAACAATTAAATAGAAAATCATCTGATGTTTCTGGGTTGAAATTGATGAAAGTTTTGAATTCTAGATTTCAGTAGCTTCGTTTTGAGTATAAGAGCGTCGGAATGTGAGACCGGTAACACCTCCGGATTTGGATTTGATTTTGAAGAACAAAATTTAATTTAGGGTTTTCTCTGGATTTTACAGGATTTTTACTGTGTTTTATGATCATCTGTACCAGAAATAGATATTGTACTGGCTATTTATATTTACGGAAAATTAGTATCCCGTTGGATCGTTCCGGATACAAAATGGTACGTTTATTTATAAAAACAAATCCAAACGGTACCGGTTTTCGGGTTAATTATCCAAATCAGTACAATTTGTACTGCGGTCTTGGTCTCAGCGCCTGGTTACATGTATTACGAGGTGATAATTATAATAGTTTAATAAAAAGATCCCGTTTATCAAAAATACGAGTTTTATTGATTTACCGAAACGGATAATGTATCGAAAATATCGCGCCGGGACCCGCACAGGACAAACCGTACCCCGGATCGAAAAAGTCAAAACATGGAAAATGCTCGGAATATTGCAATTAGGTTAGGAAGGAGTTCTCGAAAGAGTTTTGGGTTATAAAAACGTAAAAACGTGTGACGTCGGTTGGTTCCCGATTATATAACATAGTTTATAAATACTCGGAAAAAGATTTTATAAAATCCATAAATCTATAAAATCATAAATCAACATAAAAATAAATAGGAAGATATGACAATTATCTATATTTTATTTTGGACATATAAAAATTAAAATACTCAATTAATATTATTTTTAAACATCCGAAACAAATATATCACTTAACAAATAATTCACAGAATAAATAGTGGACATGCATAATATTTATTTATTAGCAAAAATAATTACACGATATGTCCCAAATATTACATTACTCATGCTTGTAGAAAGGTTAATGTAGACAATGTTAAGAATGTTTATATGCATAACATGCCTACTAACATGCCTAAAGTTTCTAAGTGTAATAAATCTGTTTGCATGCCATGTGTAGTATCTTTCATACACACTTATCTTGATTCCACACACTCACATAATACATCTCATAATCATGATAAGCATGTTAATAAGAACACTGGTAGATCAAAGACTGTAAGCCCTCCTAAATCTGGGAAAGTGGCACCTATCACCAAGCCCAAGAGCAAGTCTGTTGGTGCTTCTGAAAGTGACAAGGAAACAGTCAATGATAAAGCAAAAACTGTTAAGCCTGCCAATTCTGTGAAGAGAAAAGTTATATATTCAAATTCTTCTAAGTCTTCTGGACCCAACGTAGTTTGTGTAATATCCGGGATATATCGTATATTTATTTTTGCTAATAAAAATTAATATATGTGTTCAGTATCTATTCTTTAAATTATTTGTTAAGTGTTAAATGTGTTTGGATGTTTAAAAATATTATTAATTGAGTATTTTAATTTTTATATGTCCAAAATAAAATAAAGATAATTGTCATATCTTCCTAATTATTTTTATGTTGATTTATGAATTTATAAGAATCATATGAAATTTATAAAATCTTTTTCCGGGTATTTAAAATCTATTTTATAAAAACGGGAACCAACCGACGTCATCCGTTACGTTTTTGGAACCCGAAACTCTTCCGAGAACTCCTTCCTAACCGAATTGTAATATTTCGAGCATATTCCATGTTTCAACTTTTTCGATCCGGCGTACGGTTTATCCTGCTCGGGTCCCGACGCAATATTTTCGATACAATATTCGTTTCGATAAATCAATAAAACTCGTATTTTCGATAAACGGGAGCTTTTTATTAAACTATCCCAATTATCACCTCGTAGTACGTGTAACCGGACACTGAGACCAAGACCGCAGTACAAATTGTACTGATTTGGATAATTATCCCGAAAACCAATACCGTTTGGATCAGTTTTTATAAATAAACGTACCATTTTATATCCGGAATGATCCAACGGGATACTTATTTTTCGTAATTATAAATAGCCTTTACCGTATTTTATTTCGTATCAAAAATCATTTGGAGTCAGTAATTATATAAATTTCTGGAGAAAATTTATATATTCATAAACCTTTTTGAGAATCAAACCAACAATCGGAGGTGTTACCGATGTCCGTTTGAAAAGCTCGAGTACTTAAAACGAAGGTCTTGAGGTGTTCTATCAAATTCTGTGTTCCAAATCACTGCAGAAATCAAGGTTTTTTTTATAAAAAATTATTTATTTTCGAATTAATTTTATTAAAAATATAAATTTTTGTTCGGATGATTGTTTGTATGATTTGATGCTTGCATGTTGTAGAGCTTGTTTTCCTGATGATTTTCATATGTCATACGTCTGATTTGGAGTTCAATAACATGCTCAAAAGTGGGTTTAATTCTCGAATTTTAAAATTAGGGTTTATAACCCGTATGAATGTTTTCAATTGAAATTTGGGCCTTTTTGATTTAGGGGTTATTAGCTGTTGATTTATGATGGATTATGTTCCTTATGAAATTTGCAATCGATTGGTATATAGCTCATTAACAGAGGATGCTTGAATCGTAGGAGTTGTCTTTTTAAGTTTTCGATGTTTCGTCGGAAACTGGCGATGTTCTTGGCCAATTTCCGGTCAGGACATGGATGATTGATGTGTTTTGATTGCATAAATAAGTTTCTGGTAATGTGTAGATTAATTCTGGACAGTTTGGTGGCCTGAGGTGGCCAGAATCCTGTTCTCCGGCCACACTCCGGCGAGTCGACGGCGGGGGTTTGCAAAATTGCAAACAGGCCCCTGGACTTTTGGAGAATTCAGTTTAGTCCCCCAGGTTTCCAGAGTTTGCATATTTTGGATTCCTGTTTATAAATTATTTAAAAATCATATTTCCTATTTATTTTAATTATAAAAATTCGATTTTAATTTCTGAAAATTCCAAAAATCATTATTTTAATTCTAAAAATTATATTTAATTCAAAAATAAATCTGAATTAATTAGTTAATTAATTTTAGTTAATTTTTAATTGATTAATTATTCAATTAATTCAAAAATTAATTGATTAATTGATTTAATTAATTATTAATTGATTTTAATTAATTATTTAATTAGATTTAATTATTTAAAAATGATTTAAAAATTCCGAAAAATAGTTTCGAGCTTTAAAATATTATTTTATATCGTTTTCAAGGCTCGATAATTATTATGAAATTGTTGTGAAGCCAGAATTGGCCAACCGAACCCTGTTTATTACTTCAAATTTGATTCAACGATCTGTTTTAATTCCGAAAAATGTTTTAAAAATCATTTTAAATATCTGAAAGCCTATTTATGACCCGAGACTTCTTTATAAATGATATACCATTGATTATGTGACGTGTTATGTGTTATATGTGACTTGTTGGTTAACTGTCGGTCTATATATTCGATGTTTACTTGTTTATTGCGTAACTTTCAATCCGTTAATCGGATTTGGGAGAAACGAAGGGTAGATAGAAGTATGTGTTGAAATGAATCGTATGAGTTGAATATTGATAGATGCTTATGATATGTGAGCAGAAGAGGCAAGGCGTAGGAAAGGGAAACAGATAGTCAAGGAGTAAGACAGTGGTGGTTGAGAGCAAGTGCAGTGTAGTAAGCTAGTACCAGGCAAGTGTTCCGAACTTTCTCGAGATATTATAGTGATTGATAATCCTATTTTATATTGCAAGTGCTTTGAAGCACTGAACCCTAAACCCTGATTCCAGTTATTGATCTTGAGCTGTAAACCTGATTCTTTCTAAACAATTGATTGTTGTATCCCCAAATACGAACCTCAAATATACGATACTACTCTACAAATACATACAAACTAATTATCAAACACTGAACCAGATTGCTTACACACTCAAACCATTGTATCTTATGCTTTGAAAGACCAAATCCTTGAAATCCTGAAACATTGATCTTTTTGTTATCCAATTCTTTCACTACCTAGCAGCCAAGCTTTGGAAATGCCATATTGATCTTTATGTAAATTGAAACCATTTTCATTATTGAACGTCCAATGTTGTTAATGATCCTGTTTATTGTTTATTACTGCTTATTCTGTTATTATGGTAGAATTGGATTGTTTTATAAAATTGTGGACCAGATTCGTGGTCAGACCATATAATGGTCAAGTTAGGCCAATGTGTGCCTTGGATCCAGTAGTTAGAGTAGTGCTGTGTGCTTTGCTCGGGGTTAGTGCGTGACTGATCAGCAACCTATCCTTGGTTTTTAAAATGAAAATATAATATCCAATTCCAAATCATAATCCATTGTTCACTTGATATCATAACCATATTTACCTGATGATCATTATTCTCAGTTTTGTCATTGTGACTTGCTGAGCTAGTTAGCTCATTTGTGCGATGTCGTTTATGTTCTTTTCCAGTTAAGAAGGAACCGGTTGGTACCGAGGATCCCCAGTCCAGCGCGAGAGCTAGGGGTTCAGGTTGATCGAGTTGAGCTAATAGGCTTCTTTTGGAATAATTTAAGTTTGTAAAAGTTTGTAATAATGTTTGATACCAAGTTCTGAGTTTGGATAGTTGGGATTTGAACGGTTTGTAATATAAGTAAGTGTGGATGGCTTGTGTGCATACTTTAACCTGTTGCGGTCTGTGGTAATCGGTAAGTAGGGTCACTGCATATCATTATTATTATCTTTATCATTGTTATAAGCAGGTTATTAATAAAGTGTGTGTGTGTGTGGACCCCAAATTTTTGACCCGGGTTTGGAGGGCGCCACAGGTTTGGTATCAGAGCTACAGGTTATAAGTCACTGACAGAAGCCTAGGATTGACGAGAATGGGTAGAGGGTTAGGATTAGAAGAAAGGAATAGAAAGATAGAACGTTGAGAGGTTGAGTGCTTCGGTATAACAGGTATTAGTGTGATTCACGTCATGGTTCGAGATTCTTATATTGCGATATGATTTCAGATAGCAGCGATGGCCAACTCTTTTATCCCTGTATCAGCTGATCACTCAGAGCCTTCAGTTGGAGTACCATCTTCGGATCCACGTCCTGTTGTTCCACCAGTGTTGGCTATACTAGCTCCACCTATGTTACAGCCCGTACCATTGCAGGCTATTCCACCTTCAGGCATTAGGCCACCTATCAGAGGACCCCCACCAGCTGATTCAGATTCCATTGGGCATTCAGTTGCGAGTGCCCCATTCCAGTCTATATTGCCCCCAGTTCCTTACTACCGGTATGAGGCTCTTCTATTGGAGTGTGATTTCTTGTTGGCCCAGATCAGAGAGCTACAGCGTATCATTAGGACTACTAATATTGATCGTGGTGTGAGGGAACTTCGAGAGGAGATTCATGTGATACGAAGGGTTCTTGAGGCTAGGCTACATGGAGCTACACTACCTGGTAGAGGCCCTGATGCACTGATGGGCTAGGCTACTGAGGTGATGGAGGACTTTGAGAGGCTGGCAGGACCAGAGTTTCCTTGGAGTTGAGTTAGAGATCCAGAGATAGAGATGCGGAGTAGTGTTGTTATGTTTGTGTAGTATGTACAGTAGTGTGTAGTGTGTATCAGTAGACTTTTGGGTTGTATTTACAAACTAGCTATGCTGACTAGTGAGTAGGTTGTTGTACCCTTTTGCTTTTACTTTTGAAGCGTCTTTACGCTTGTACTACCCAAAACTTTTGATCTGTATATATCAGTACCTTTTCCTTTCCAGTATTGTCATTCATTTTACTGCACCTGTTTTACTTTACCTTATTTATTGCACCAGTTATACCCCGGTGATACCATGTACCCTGTTTTTCATAACTGTTTCTTTCGGTAAAGAAGCATGCAATTTACTTAGTTACAACTGTTTTCAAAAAGAGATATTTCTGTTTTACAAAACTTTTCTTTTATGCAAAGAATTTGATTTAAAAGCTAAATAAGTTGTTTGATTCTTTACAGAAAATGCCTCCTAGAAGAAATACCCGCACCAACACCCAGAATGAAGAAACCAATAACAACAATAATAACAACCAAGATGATACAAACCAGAATGCAAACCCAGGACCTATAGACCCAGTAATTGCCCAGATTCTTCAAATCTTGGCCCAACAAACAGTTCACCTGGCACAACAACAACAAAGACATACCAATCCCCAGGTAACTTTCAAAACTTTTCAGGCAATAAACCCACCAGAATTCAAGGGTTCCTTAGAACCGATTGAAGCAAATGTTTGGTTAAAGGAGATAGAGAAGACATTTTCCTTAGTAAAAGTAAAGGACGAACAGAAGGTTGAGTTTGCAAGTTACTATTTGAAGAATGAGGCCACCTATTGGTGGGAGATGGTGAAGACGTTGGAAGGAACATATGTTATTACTTGGGAGAGGTTTAAGGAGTTGTTTTTAGAAAAGTATTTTCCTCAGTTTGTCCAAGACCAGATGGAGCTGAAGTTTTTAGAACTAAAGCAAGGAAACATGTCGGTGACAGATTATGAGAGCAAGTTTGAGGAATTGTCAAGGTATGTGTCGTCATATGAGGATACTGACAGGAAGAAGGCTAAAAGATTCCAGCAAGGTTTGAAACCATGGTTCAGAGGGAAGGTAGCCATTTTTGAATTGGATACCTATGCAGGAGTTGTACAGAAGGCTATGATCGCAGAGACAGAGAGTGAGATGTCATAGAAAGAGAAAGAAAGCAAGAAAAGGAAATTTGAAGGGAATGAAGGTCAGTCACAACCAGGGAAGTTTCCAAATTTTAAGAAGGGCAAGTTTCAGCCAGGGAGGAATTTTAATTTCAAGAGACAAAGTGCAGGTGACGGAAGCCAGGGCAACCGTCCAGTTAATGCGAATCAGCCAAATCAGTTGAGATTAACTTTTTCAGATTGTCAAGTATGTGGGAAGAAGCATGGGGGAGTTTGTAATAAGTTGAATGTAGTTTGTTTCAAGTGCAATCAGAAAGGGCACTATTCAAGGGAGTGCCGAAATCAGCCGGCAAGAGAGCTAGTAAATAAGGATCAGCCTATCCGGAATCCAGCAGTGAAGGTTCCAGCCATTGGATTTATGTGCTTTAAATGTGGAAAACCAGGACATATAGCTAGGGATTGCAAGACACCAGCCCCAGTCAGTAACGTATTGAGGATTATGGGGTCTACCCCAGCAGTGAATGAGACTCCAAGGCCTAGAGTTTTTGACATGTCTGTGAAGGATGCTATCCAGGATACGGATGTCGTGACAGGTACGCTTAATGTGAATTCTTTATGTGCCAAAGTGTTAATAGATTCGGGAACAACTCGATCGTTTGTTTCGCAAGATTTTGTTAGTAAGTTAAATTGTCAAGTTGAGTATTTAAATGAAATAATGACTGTGGAATTGGCAAATTAAGAACGAGTATCTGTTAATCAAGTTTGTGGGAATTGTGAGATTGAGATATTTGGTAGTAGGTTTTGTGTAGATTTGATACCATTTAAGTTAGGAGAATTTGACGTTATCTTAGGAATGGATTGGTTATCTAAGCACGATGCCCAGATAGATTGTCAAAATAATAAGGTAATGGTGAAAACGCCAGACGAAAGAATAGTAACGTTCAAGGGCCAGAAACAAGTAAAGAAGTTCTTAACAATTATTCAAGCCAAGAAGTTACTACGACAAGGATGCGAGCATTTCGTGGCATATGTGATTGATAGGAGTCAGGAGCCAGCGAAACTTGAAGATATTCCAGTAGTGAATGAATTTCCAGACGTGTTTCCCGACGAGTTACCAGGACTTCCTCCACATAGAGAAATTGAGTTTGCAATCGACTTAGCACCTGGAACAGAACCAGTATCCAAGGCCCCGTATAGAATGACGCCCGTTGAGATGAAAGAGCTAGCGAAGCAATTGCAAGAGCTGTTAGAGAAAGGAGTAATCAGACCCAGTGTGTCCCCGTGGGGTGCACCGGTATTATTTGTCAAGAAGAAAGATGGAAGCATGAGACTGTGCATCGACTATAGGGAGCTCAACAAGCTTACAATCAAGAACAAGTATCCGTTACCCAGAATTGACGATCTATTTGACCAATTGAAGGGACCCAAGTACTTCTCCAAGATTGATTTAAGATCGGGATATCATCAACTGAAAATTAAGCCAGAAGATATACCGAAGACAGTTTTCAAAACTAGGTATGGACATTACGAATTTTTAGTGATGTCTTTTGGATTGACCAATGCTCCAGCAGCGTTTATGGACCTGATGAATAGAATTTTCAAGGAATACTTGGATAAGTTCATCATTGTGTTTGTAGACGATATTTTGATTTATTCAAAGGCGGAAGGGGATCATGCGGAACAATTGAGAACAATTTTGGAGATTTTAAGGAAAAAGAAGTTATATGCTAAATTCTCGAAGTGTGAGTTTTGGCTACAGGAAGTTCAGTTCTTAGGACACATAGTCAGTAATGAAGGGATCAAAGTGGACCCAGCAAAGATTGAGGCAATTACAAATTAGGAAAGACCGAGAACACCCACCGAGGTAAGAAGTTTCTTGGCATTAGCGGGATATTATCGTCGATTCGTTCAAAATTTTTCAAGGATTGCAATACCATTGACAAACCTTACACGGAAGAATGAAAAGTTTATATGGAACGACAAGTGCGAAGAAAGTTTTCAGTAATTGAAGCAACGATTAATCACAGCACCTGTTTTGTCACTTCCAGACGATCAAGGGAATTTTGTAATTTATAGCGATGCTTCTCATAAAGGACTAGGATGCGTTCTAATACAGCACGAGAAGTTGATTGTGTATGCGTCAAGGCAATTGAAACCACACGAACAGAAATATCCTACTCATGATTTGGAGCTAGCAGCCATAGTTTTTGCTTTGAAAATTTGGAGACATTATCTGTATGGAGAAAAGTGCGAGATTTACACTGATCATAAAAGCTTAAAGTACATATTCACACAGAAGGAGCTTAATATGAGGCAAAGGAGATGGTTAGAATTGATCAAGGATTACGACTGCTCGATTAATTATCATCCCGGTAAAGCGAACGTTGTAGCAGACGCGTTGAGTCGGAAGGAAAAGATAAATGTGTTATCAGTACCTGAAGAGATATATAAGGAATTTCAGAAACTGGAATTGGAGATTAAAGTTTGCAGGCCTAATGAAGCAAAAGTGTACAGTATGACTTTTCAGCCGGAGTTGCTAGAGAAAATAAAGAAGTGTCAGAAAGATGTAATGGATTAAGATGTAAATCTTTTGGTACGTGAGGAATTGTGCACACAGAAGGATGATCAAGGTATTCTTAGGTTTTCTTCAAGAATTTGGATTCCACCGATGATGGAGCTGAAGAATGAAATTTTACAGGATGCACATAATTCAAGGTATTCAATCCATCCAGGAAGTACCAAAATGTACAGAGATTTAAAGAAAAATTATTGGTGGCCAGATATGAAAAGGGAAATTGCGGAATGGGTTAGCAGATGTTATACATGTCAGAGAGTTAAAGCCGAACATCAAAGACCAAGTGGATTGCTACAGCCATTGGAAATTCCAGAGTGGAAGTGGGAACATATTGCCATGGATTTCATAGTTGGATTACCAAGGACAAGGGCTAATCATGATGCCATTTGGGTTATAGTGGATAGACTTACCAAGTCAGCTCATTTTCTGCCTATAAATGGAAGATTTTCACTCGACAAGTTGGTCCATATGTATCTGAAGGAAATTGTAGTTCGTCATGGAGTTCCTGTGTCTATCGTATCTGATCGAGATCCAAGATTTAATTCAAGATTTTGGAAGAGTTTTCAAGAATGTTTGGGAACAAGACTGAATATGAGTACAGCCTACCACCCACAGACGGACGACCAAAGTGAAAGAACGATCCAGACGATTGAGGACATGTTACGTGTTTGTGCTATTGATTTCAAAGGAAGTTGGGACGAGCATTTACCTCTGGTAGAATTTGCTTATAACAACAGTTATCATGCCAGTATTGGGATGCCACCCTATGAAGCCCTTTATGGACGCAAATGCAGATCTCCAGTATATTGGGACGAAGTAGGAGAACGCCAAATACTTGGACCTGAACTAGTACAGCAGACAAAAGAAGTGGTTGAAATTATTCAAAAGAGATTGATAGCCGCACAGGACCGTCAAAGGAAATATGCAGACCAGTCAAGGAAAGACATGGAATTCGAAAAAGGAAGCTTGGTATTACTGAAAGTATCACCGTGGAAGGGACTAACGACGTTTGGAAAGAAAGGAAAGCTGAGCCCAAGATATGTCGGACCTTTTGAGATTCTAAAGCGCATTGGCAAAGTAGCTTACGAATTGGCGTTACCTCCGCACATGGAGCCCATTCACAATGTTTTTCACGTATCGATGCTTAAGAAATATAATCCAGACTCCAGGCATGTAATAGAATATGAGCCAATAGAGCTTCATGCAGATTTGTCATATGTAGAGAGTCCGATAGAGATTCTAGAGAAAAGAGAGAAGGTATTGAGGAATAAAGTGGTAAAGCTAGTAAGAGTGTTATGGAGAAACCCAAAGGTTTAAGAGTCAACCTGGGAGTTAAAAAGTGATATGAGAGAATAGTACCCTCGTTTGTTTTCTTAGGAGATTTTGAGGACAGAATCCTTTTAAGGGGGAAGGATGTAATATCTGGGATATATCGTGTAATTATTTTTGCTAATAAAAATTAATATATGTGTTCAGTATCTATTCTGTAAATTATTTGTTAAGTGTTAAATGTGTTTGGATGTTTAAAAATATTATTAATTGAGTATTTTAATTTCTATAAGTCCAAAATAAAATATAGATAATTGTCATATCTTCCTAATTATTTTTATGTTGATTTATGAATTTATAAGAATCATATGAAATTTATAAAATCTTTTTCCGGGTATTTAAAATCTATTTTATAAAAACGGGAACCAACCGATGTCATCCGTTGTTACGTTTTTGGAACCCGAAACTCTTCTGAGAACTCCTTCCTAACCTAATTGTAATATTCCGAGCATATTCCATTTTTCGACTTTTTCGATCCGGCATACATTTTGCCCTGCGCGGGTCCCGGCGCAATATTTTCGATACAATATTCGTTTCGGTAAATCAATAAAACTCGTATTTTTGATAAACGAGAGCTTTTTATTAAACTATCCCAATTATAACCTCGTAGTACGTGTAACCAGGCGCTGAGACCAAGACCGCAGTACAAATTGTACTGATTTGTTTAATTGTCCCGAAAACCGATACCGTTTGGATCAGTTTTTATAAATAAACGTACTGTTTTATATCCGGAATGATCCAACGGGATACTAATTTTCCGTAATTATAAATAGCCTTTACCGTATTTTATTTCGTATCAAAAATCATTTGCAGTCAGTAATTATATAAATTTCTAGAGAAAATTCATATATTCATAAACCTTTCTGAGAATCAAACGAACAATCAGAGGTGTTACCGGAGTCCGTTTGAAAAGCTCAAGTTCTCAAAACGAAGGTCTTGAGGTGTTCTATCAAATTCTGTGTTCTAAATCACTGCAGAAATCAAGGTTTATTTTCTGAAAAATTATTTCTTTTCGAATTAATTTTATTAAAAATATGAATTTTTGTTCGGATGATTGTTTGTATGATTTGATGCTTGCATGTTGTAGAGCTTGTTTTCCTGATGATTTTCATATGTCATACGTCTGATTTGGAGTTCAATAACATGCTCAAAAGTGAGTTTAATTCTCGAATTTTAAAATTAGGGTTTATAACCCGTATGAATGTTTTCAATTGAAATTTGGGGCTTTTTGATTTAGGGGTTATTAGCTGTTGATTTATAGTGGATTATGTTCCTTATGAAATTTGCAATCGATTGGTATATAGCTTGTTAACAGAGGATGCTTGAATCGTAGGGAGTTGTCTTTTTAAGTTTTCGATGTTTCGCCGGAAACCGGCGATGTTCTTGGCCAATTTCCGGCCAGGACAGGGATGATTGATGTGTTTTGATTGCATAAATAAGTTCCTGGTAATGTGTAGATTAATTCTGGACAGTTTGGTGGCATGAGGTGGCCAAAATTGTGTTCTCCAGCCACACTCCGGCGAGTCGACGGCGGGGGTTTGCAAAATTGCAAACAGGCCCCTGAACTTTTGGTGAAGAAACAGTTTAGTCCCCCAGGTTTCCAGAGTTTGCATATTTTGGATTCCTGTTTATAAATTATTTAAAAATCATATTTCCTATTTATTTTACTTATAAAAATTTGATTTTAATTTCTGAAAATGCCAAAAATTATTATTTTAATTCCAAAAATTATATTTAATTCAAAAATAAATCTGAATTAATTAGTTAATTAATTTCAGTTACTTTTTAATTGATTAATTAGTCAATTAATTCGAAAATTAATTGATTAATTGATTTAATTAATTATTAATTGATTTTAATTAATTATTTAATTAGATTTAATTATTTAAAAATGATTTAAAAATTCTGAAAAATAGTTTCGAGCTTTAAAATATTATTTTAAATCATTTTCAAGGCTCGATAATTATTATAAAATTGTTGTGAAGCCAGAATTGGCCAACGGAACCCTGTTTATTACTTCAAAATTGATTCAACGATCTGTTTTAATTCCGAAAAATATTTTTAAAATCATTTTAAATATCTGAAAGCCTATTTATGACCCGAGACTTCTTTATAAATGATATACCATTGATTATGTGACGTGTTATGTGTTATATGTGACTTGTTGGTTAACAGTCGATCTATATATTCGATGTTTACTTGTTTATTGCGTAACTTTCAATCCGTTAATCGGATTTGGGTGAAACGAAGGGTAAATAGAAGTATGTGTTGAATCAAATCGTACGAGTTGAATATTGATAGATGCTTATGATATGTGAGCAGAAGAGGCAAGGCGTAGGAAAGGGAAACAGATAGTCAAGGAGTAAGACAGTGGTGATTGAGAGCAAGTGCAGTGTAGTAAGCTAGTACCAGGCAAGTGTTCTGAACTTTCTCGAGATATTATAGTGATTGATAATCCTGTTTTATATTGCAAGTGCTTTGAAGCACTGAACCCTAAATCCTGATTCCAGTTATTGATCTTGAGCTGTAAACCTGATTCTTTCTAAACCATTGATTATTGTATCCCCAAATACGAACTT
Organism: Apium graveolens; assembly: GCF_009905375.1. Taxonomy (NCBI): domain Eukaryota; kingdom Viridiplantae; phylum Streptophyta; class Magnoliopsida; order Apiales; family Apiaceae; genus Apium; species Apium graveolens. Next base: position 254,766,052 of record NC_133652.1, read on the forward strand.
CAAATATACGATACTACTCCACAAATACATACAAACTAATTTTCAAACACTAAACCAGATTGCTTACACACTCAAACCATTGTATCTTATGCTTTGAAAGACCAAATCCTTGAAACCCTGAAACATTGATCTTTTTGTTATCCAATTCTTTCACTACCTAGCAGCCAAGCTTTGGAAATGCCATATTGATCTTTATGTAAATTGAAACCATTTTCATTATTGAACGTCCAATGTTGTTAATGATCCTGTTTATTGTTTATTACTGCTTATTTTGTTATTATGGTAGAACTGGATTGTTTTTATAAAATTTTGGACCAGATTCATGGTCAGGCCATATAATGGTCAATTTAGGCCAATGTGTGCCTTGAATCCAGTAGTTAGAGCAGTGTTGTGTGCTTTGCTCGGGGTTAGTGCGTGACTGATCAGCAGCCTAACCTTGGTTTTTAAAATGAAAATATAATATCCAATTCTAAATCATAATCCATTGTTCACTTGGTATTATAACCATATTTACCTGATGATCATTATTCTCAGTTTTGTCATTGTGACTTGCTGAGCTAGTTAGCTCATTTGTGTGATGTTATTTATGTTCTTTTCCAGTTAAGAAGGAACCGGTTGGTACCGAGGATCCCCAGTCCAGCGCGAGAGCTAGGGATTCAGGTTGATCGAGTTGAGCTAATAGGCTTCTTTTGGAATAATTTAAGTTTGTAAAAGTTTGTAATAATGTTTAATACTCAGTTCCGAGTTTGGATAGTTGGGATTTGAACTGTTTATAATATAAGTAAGTGTGGATGGCTTGTGTGTATACTTTAACCTGTTGCGGTCCATGATAATCGGTAAGTAGGGTCACTGTATATATTATTATTATCTTTATCATTGTTATAAGCAGGTTATTAATAAGGTGTGTGTATGTGTGGACCCCAAACTTCTGACCCGGGTTTGGAGGGCACCATAGTTTGGGTACCAAAGAAAACTTAATCACTTTTGTTTTCAGGGCATAAAGCAGAAGAAGGTCATGTGGATTCTGGACAGTGGATGTTCAAGGCATATGACTAGAGATAGAGCCCTGCTATCAAAGGTGGTTGAGAAAGCTGGCATAGTGGTTACTTTTGGAGATGACAACAAAGGTTATACTCCGGGATATGGCTGTTTGGAAATTGGCAATGTCATCATTGAAGAAATCTCTCTAGTTGAAGGTCATATGCATAATCTTCTCAGTATCAGTCAATTCTGTGACAAAGGATGTGAACTGCTGTTCAAGAAGGAGAAGTGTTTGATCTCTAATTAGAAGAATGAGAAGCTGACTCTCAATGGAGTTAGAAAGGGTGATATGTTTATAGCTGACTGGAATTCTGCAGATGATCAAGTAATGTGTTTCTACAGTAAAGCCTCTCCAGATGAAAGTTGGTTATTGCATAAGAAGCTCTCCCACTTGAACTTCAAGACCATGAATTCTTTGGTTAAGAGGGAATTGGTGAGAGGATTGCCCGAGATGGAATTCAGTCATGATGGACTTTGTGAAGCATGTGAGAAGGGAAAGTTAAAGAGGGTATCACACAAGAAGAAGACAATGACTGACATCACTGAACCACTAGAACTCCTTAACATGGATTTGTTTGGTCCTGTCAACGTCATGTCTATGTCAAGAAAGAAATATGGCTTAGTGATTGTTGATGACTATTCCAGATACACGTGGGTGTTATGCTTACATTCAAAGGATGAAGCACCTGATATGATTATTGCTCACATCAATAAGATTGAGTTAGAAGTTAGAGTGCATGTGTGAACAATCAGATCAGATAATGGAACAGAATTCAGAAATGCAAAGCTGAATAATTTTTGTGTCGAGAAAGGCATCTCAAGACAGTTTTCAGCACCAAGGACTCCACAACAAAATGGAGTGGTTGAGAGGAAGAATCAAATATTGGTTGAAGCTACAAGGACTATGCTTAATGAAGCCAATCTTCCTACTTACTTTTGGGCTGAAGTAGTTAACACTGCATGCTATACTAAAAACAGAACCATGATCAACAAAATATATGAGAAGACCCCTTATGAGTTAATGGCCAACAAGAAACCAATAGTGAAATACTTTCACGTGTTTGGAGGAAAGTGCTTTGTTCTTAAGGACGATGAACATCTTGGAAAGTTTGATGCTAAAGCTGAAGAAGATATCTTTCTGGGCTATTCTCAGGAGTCAAAGGCTTACAGGGTGTATGTGATTAGTGATCAAAAGGTTGTGGAAAGCCTTAATGTAATATTTGATAAAGCCAAGCTCCCAAGTATTCAGAAGGAAGATGACAGTGATAATCTTGATATTGAAGATCTTTCTGATGGAGAAGATGAACCTGAAGCTGTTCCAGACAACAATGACAATGGAAATGATTCCGATGATCATAATTCTGATGCAGATTCTGAAGGTAATGGTCATGAACAAGTCACACTATCTCAGGGACTAGTCCTCAAGCTTCAGATTCTGTAAATCAAGCTGGAAATAACTCAAGGGGAGCAGAACAAGGAGAAGAACAAGGATCCAGTAGTCAGACTCAACACAATTCTGGAAATGCTGAGTCATCAAGGGCTAGTCTACCAAGACATATAGTATGGAGTAAAAACCACCCTCAGAACTTGATACTTAGTAATCCTGACAGTGGAGTCAAGACTAGAAGAGCTACAACAAATGAATGTTTCTATTCTGGGTTTCTATCTCAAATGGAGCCAAAAAAAGTAGATGAAGCTCTTGGAGATCCTGATTGGGTGATTTCTATGCAAGAGGAACTCAATCAGTTCGAACGATAGAAAGTGTGGAAGCTTGTACCTAGACCTAAAGACAAATCAGTGATTGGCACAAAATGGGTTTTCAGAAACAAGCTTGATGAAGATGGAATTATAACAAGGAATAAGGCGAGACTTGTTTCTAAGGGATACTCTCAAGAAGAAGGGATTGACTACGATGAGACCTTTGCACCAGTTGCTAGACTTGAAGCCATCAGGATGTTTTTAGCATTTGCAGCACATTCAAACTTCAAGGTATATCAGATGGATGTGAAAAGTGCTTTCCTGATTGGTGAGCTTGAAGAAGAGGTCTATGTGGAGCAACCCCCTGGTTTCATAGAGCCTGAGTTTGAAGATTTTGTCTATTTTCTCTTCAAGGCTCTTTATGGTCTAAAGCAAGCGCCGAGAACATGGTATAACACTCTATAAGAATTTCTTCTTTAAAATGGTTTCACTAGAGGTGTGATAGATAAGACTCTGTTTCATAAGAATCATAAAGATAATACCATATTTGTGCAAGTTTATGTTGATGACATTATATTTGGATCTACGAATGATGCACTTTGTGCAAGGTTTGCTAAGCTGATGCGGAGTAGGTATGAGATGAGTATGATTGGTGAGTTGAGCTACTTCCTTGGACTCCAAGTGAGTCAAAAATCAGATGGTATCTTCATTTGTCAAATGAAGTACATTAGAGATCTTCTGAAGATATATCAGTTGAAAGATTCAACACCTGCAAAGACTCCGATGGCAACTGCCACAAAACTTGATCAAGATAAGTCTGGTAAGATGGTGGATATCTCTTATTATCGAGGCATGATTGGATCATTAATCTACCTGAATGCGAGTCATCCAGATATTATGTTTGCTACATGCTTGTGTGCATGGTTCCAAGCTAATCCGAAGGAATCTCATATGATAGCCGTCAAAAGAATTTTCAGATATCTGAAGGGTACACCTAATCTAGGTATCTGGTATCCTAAAGATATGGGCTTTGATCTCATCGGCTACACAAATTCTAATTACGCTGGTTGTAAGATTGATCAGAAGAGTACTTCAGGAAGCTGTCAGTTTCTTGGGAGAAGATTGGTTTCTTGGTTCAGTAAGAAGCAACATTCAGTTTCTACATCTATTGTTGAAGCAGAATACATTGCTGCTGGAAGTTGCTGTTCTAAAATTCTTTGGATGAGAAACCAACTCCGAGATTATGGACTTGATTTGAAGAATATTCCTATCTATTGTGACAACACAAGTGCCATAACAATTTCAAACAATCCTGTTCAGCACTCAAGGACCAAACATATTGATATAAGGTATCATTTCATTTGAGAGCATATAATGAATGGAATTATGGAACTTCATTTTATTCCCACAATGAATCAAATTGCAGACATTTTCACGAAGCCACTTGATGAAGATACTTTCAACAAGTTGGTAAGTGAACTTGGCATGTTGAATTTGTCCAATTAATTGGAAATCAACAAATGTAATTTGGTGCGGGTAAGCTTTACTACCCCAATGATGATGCTTTGAGGGGAAAGTAAGTTTACATATCTATTCATTATATATATCCATGTTTGTAAACTTGTTTTGAAGCTAACTGATTACCATATGCTACATGTTATATGCTAGTGGTAAGTAAGTTAGAGTTTTTGATGCAGTATAAGAGTTTGAATGTTTACATGCTATTGTTTACTCTGATGCAAACACTCTTGATATTGATATTTATTTTAGCGCACACACACATCTCAATATTGTTGCACTCTGATTTAAGATTATGTAATATGTTTTATGATTATATCATAATTCTGTTTTATAGACTTAGATCCTGCTTAAGATTCTGTGCAACTAGATTGATTTCTCTGATTATATTTTGTGTATTTATGTCATATTTTCTGAGTAATTCTGTATGTTTGTTGAGTTTCAGACCCTAGGCAACTCTAACAACAGACTCCTTGATCACTCTGATTTTCTGTTCATGCTAAAATAACTCTGTTTGTCTTGTGCTAGAATAAATATGTAGCATAATTAGTGATAGTTGTGACATGATTAGGTTAAGAGTAACTTTTTAATTGGTTTAGTCTTGTGTTGATTAATCAATTGGTGTAGACTTGTTGGATATACTCTTGGAATAATTAATTAATTTTATGACTTGTGGTTAATCATATGTGTAACTCTGATGATCTTGCTATGCTTATATTTTGTTCTGGATATTTGATCTTGATATATTTCTTACACTCTAATTACCTTATGCATGTTTTATAAGCTTAAAATATTGTTCATCTCTTTCCTCTATAGTATTGATCTGTATTGGACTAACTTTGAACTGTTTTGAGTTGATGAGATTTGTTTGAGTAACATTGTCAAGAGAATCAGAAAGCATGATCATCTGAGACATCCTTCATGAATCCATATGGTGGTAAGTAAAGGTAAAAGATCTCTAGTTCTGAAATCACTATGTTCTTGATCATCAAATTCTCTGATATTGTACTTTGGATGTTTGTGATCTTCAACACCCTCAGTGGTTTTAGGAACTGATTAAGAGTCTATCAAACCTTATAGGTTCTAGCCCAAGTCATTAGAACTAAACACTTCTCAAACAATATTCCATTACCTTACTCTGATATATTCCCCAGATTTTGCTCTGGTTCACTTAATTTTATTATAATATCAACTCAGTGATCATGCAAAATTACCATTTGGTTTTGGATTTGTGTTGAGAATGAGGGAGATAAGGCCAAGAAGCACCACATAAGGAAGGAAATGTCAACCCTTCAGCTCTGTCTCTCACAAAAAAATGGAGTATGTATAACCTGAGACATCTATAAGCCCATATGTATTCTCTCAAAAGGATATAGTGCCGAAAAAGGCATATAAACAGTTACTAGGTGCATTCTCCCAACATAATGTTATCTATTGAAAATTCACCTGCCAGCCAGGGCATCTGTATAAGAGTCACTACCCCTTGATTAAAATGTTTCCAATGCACATGTGAGATTCACACACACAAGGAAGGTATTGACGCAGCAATCATTATCAAACCATATCAAGGTTAATGGCAATATGTTGAATCCTGGATCATGTTCTACTCTTTATCTATGATCTTGAATGAGAACATATGATCTTGGTTGGTTACTTTTATAAGTCCTCACAGATTTCAGAAGAAATATTTGATCCCTAATGGCATATCGTTGATCATTGATTATCTTCCCAGAATTCAAATCTGGGTATGACTTTGACTTAATCAAAATAGCAACTTGTAAATGAGGACTCAGATATCAACTGATGAGTTTATAAGGTATACTTTTTTCACGAAAGTTGAGGGATATCAGGAATTCTGCCACTTAAAAGAATCCTAGTTTCCCCTCTCAGAAGGAATATTTCTGAATCTCTTGACTAAGAGTTTCTATCCTTGAAGGTGGAAGGCAACTTTTCTACGAAAAGGATTTTCTCGCAGGTACACTTGGATGTTTGGAGCTTTGAGTGTGTGACACACTGTGAGACTGAGTGACAAACACTAGAGTGTAGAGTGGAATGACACACAATGTTAGATCACTAAACAGAAATCAAACACTTGCACTGTGAGGAATGGTTACCAAATAGTCTCTTCACTTGGTTGGTTGATCCTATGGTTTTACTCTGAATACATTTTGAAGGATTGCTCAACTAAGGGGGATAGATTATAAAGAGATTATGGACTGATAGTATTTCTGTAACTAAAAAGAGGGATTTCTAACTTTATTGTACTAATGAAGGGATTCTTCATCCTAGGGGGAGAGATTATTGAGTTCCGGTTACAAGTTCCAAAATGTTTTCTATGTGCTTTATGGGAAGATCTTAAGATTATTGAAGACAATATTTGGAAGACGTATCTATCTGCAACTTTACATAAGGGAGAGAAGAATTTGTTCTCTGCTGGAGCTGAATGTGTATAGAAGATGCGGTAGATATAAGATAGTATTATTTCCAAGTCCAGGATTGAAAGTTGAAAGCTAATCGAAGATTTTTGGATAAGGTTAGTTGAGTTATCCTCCAAAATGTTGCTTCTCCATTATTATTTGACCGTCAGGTATAACAGTCAAATAGGGGGATATTGTTGAGCAAGATTGAAGCTACATATTTATCTCAACAATACTGCTTTGGTAAACTTAACATAGGACAAGGACTTTGAATTAATCTATGTTCCATTAGGATCAGTACAGATTGGAAATTGGGTATATGCACAAAAGGTTTTGTTAGCTGCAGTGAAGAAGACGTCAACAACAATCCGTATAAAGTTCATTAATATGTTCAGGCATTGGAGTAATAAGGTTGGAGTCATTCGAAGCAGTTGTCAGAATCAGTGTGAAGACCTCAAGGATTCCTAGTGTAGTTGGTTATGTTTGGTAGAAGACTTAACAGTGGTTTGTATGGGTATTATACGAAGGCCTGAGAGCGGAACTAGTCGTCTATTAACCAGACCCTTGCACTAGACGTCAGTGATCTGTGAAAGGAAACATAGTATTGTTTTTAGAAATACTGTTAAGTGGTTTTTGTACTCGAGGAAAACTGGAAATATTTTAAGGTACAAAACCCTAGAGATTAGAAGGCTTGAAGATATAGAGCATTACAGTCAGAGGATTTACAAGATTTATTTTTAATCAATGTCTGATTGTTTATTAAATGAATAAATGAGAATCAATTCATTTATTTATTTAATTTTTTTATCAACATCTGATTCTAAATTAATAAACTGATAATAGTGGAGTAAATGTTTCTCTAAGTCCCTTGGTCGCCATAGAAAGAATGATACAAGGCAGCCTAGTCGCCATAGAGTTAAAGGATGCCTTGGTCGCCACAGGGACTTGGGTCGCCATAGAGTGTCGCCACAGAGCTTCTTTCATCTCCTGATCGCCATAGAGAGATTAACTTAAGGTGGCTACTCTTTTCCCTCTGTCGCCATACACGAAAGAACTAAGAGCATGCTGTGTTGCTTGGTCGCCAAAAAGCAGTTACTGCTAAGGAAACCTTGATCGCCATAGATGCTTCCAGACTGGTCGACACAGAGAACAGTCGCCACAGACCTATAGTCGCTATAGAGTTCAATTGATGTAGTGGTCGTATTAGAAAGAGAACAGTAGTCGCCATAGGTGAATAATATTCTAAGGTAGAAAGTTCTACCTGGTCGCCACACAACATTCATTTTTAAGTAGAACTCTCTTGCTCAACATTAGTCATCATAGGACCCTTATGAGTCGCCACAGACATCTTAGAGTGATCGCCATACAGAATGTTCTTACAAGCTGGTCAAATAAAATCACTTGGATGAAAATTGTCCACGTGTTATCTTTATCTCTCCTACATTCTACCATCTAAAAAACCAAATTTGGAGCAGATTGGAAAAACAACACTTCTCAGCAAAAACACCATTAAAGGTCTGCAGAATTTTTCTTGTAGAGTTAGTTAATTTCATTTATTAAAATTAAGGAGAGAAGTGTTTCCCAATTTATTTCACACCATTAAAGCCTTACAAACTTGTAACACTCATTATTTAAAGCTCTCTTGATTGTATTTAAAATCTTTTGATAGAAGCTTTGAATTTTTAGAGTGATAGATAGAACCCCAAATTGATTGCTATTATTTTGGTTTTCTCTATATTTGTTGCTTCGAATTATTTATATTCAGAGTTGTAAGCAAACCTTTACAGTTTAATTTCTTAATAAAAAGAATTATTCCGTGAATCTCTTAGTATTTGTTTATTTCGTTTTCGAGATTTATTTTCCGCTGCAATTAATTAACGAAAACTGAAAAACATACATTCACCACCCCCCCCCCCACTTTATGTCTATTTGGACCTAACACAAAGCTTACACGGAAGAATGAAAAGTTTATATGGAACGACAAATGTGAAGAAAGTTTTCAGGAATTGAAGCGAAGATTAATCACGACAACTATTTTGTCACTCCCGGATGACCAAGGGAATTTCGTAATCTATAGCGATGCTTCTCATAAAGGACTAGGATGTGTTCTGATACAGCACGATAAGGTTATTGCGTATGCGTCAAGGCAACTGAAACCACATGAACAAAAGTATCCTACTCATGATTTGGAACTAGCAACCATAGTATTCGCTTTGAAGATTTGGAGACAGTATTTATATTGAAAAAAATGTGAGATTTATACAGATCACAAAAGTTTGAAGTATATATTCACACAAAAAGAGCTTAACATAAGATAAAGAAGATGGTTAGAGTTGATTAAGGATTATGATTGCACGATTAACTACCATCCCGGCAAAGCAAATATTGTGGCGGATGCGTTAAATCGAAAAGAAAAGTTGAATGTGTTATCGGTACCCGAGGAGATATACAAGGAATTTCAGAAATTGGAATTGGAGATCAGAGTTTGCAAGCCTGATTAAGCAAAAATATATAGTATGACTTTCCAACCAAAGTTGTTAGAAAAGATAGGGAAGTATCAAGAGGAGATAATGGATCACGACATTAATCGTTTGGTAGGTGAAGAGTTGTGCAAACAAAAGGATGATCAAGGTATTTTTAGGTTTTCTTCTAGAATTTGGATTCCACCAGTAACGGAATTGAAGAATGAAATTTTACAGGAAGCTCATAATTCAAGGTATTCAATCCATCCAGGGAGTACAAAGATGTACAAAGATTTAAAGGAAAATTATTGGTGGCCAGATATGAAGAGGGAGATTGCAGAATGGGTTAGCAGATGTTATACATGTCAGAGAGTCAAGGCAGAGCACCAGAGACCAAGTGGATTGTTGCAGCCATTAGAGATTCCAGAATGGAAGTGGGAGCACATTGCCATGGATTTCATAGTCGGATTACCAAGGACATAAGCCAATCAGGATGCTATTTGGGTTATAGTGGACAGACTTACCAAGTCAGCTCATTTTCTGCCTATAAATGAAAGATTTTCACTAGACAAGTTGGTCCATATGAACCTGAAAGAGATCATAGTTCGACATGGAGTTCATGTGTCTATCGTATCCGATCGAGATCCGAGATTTAATTTGAGATTTTGGAAGAGTTTTCAAGAATGTTTGGGAACGAGACTGAATATGAGTACGGCCTACCATCCACAGACGGATGACCAAGGTGAACAAACAATCCAGACAATTGAAGACATGTTACGTGTTTGTGCTATTGATTTCAAAGAAATTTGGGATGAGCATTTACCCTTGGTAGAATTTGCTTACAACAACAGTTATTATGCCAGTATTGGGATGCCACCATATGAAGCCCTTTATGGACGCAAATGTCGATCTCCAGTATATTGGGATGAAGCAGGAGAACGCAAGATACTTAGGCCTGAATTGGTGCAACAGACAAAGGAAGTTGTTGAAGTTATCTGGAAGAGATTAATAGCAGCACAAGACCGTCAGAGGAAGTATGCAGACCAATCAAGGAAAGATATGGAATTTGAAGAAGGAAATCTAGTATTACTGAAAGTGTCGCTGTGGAAGGGATTGACAAGAAAAACTGAACCCTAGATATGTCGGACCTTTTGATATTCTAAAGCGTGTTGGCAAAGTAGCTTATGAGTTGGCGTTACCCCCGCATATGGAGCACATTCATAATGTTTTTCACGTATCGATGCTTAAGAAGTATAATCCCGACTTCAGGCATGTAATTGAGTACGAGCCAATAAAACTTCAAGCAAATTTGTCGTATGTGGAGAGTCCGATAGAGATTCTAGAAGAAAGAGAGAAAGTGTTAAGAAATAAAATGGTAAAGTTAGTAAGAGTATTGTGGATAAACCCAAAGGTTGAAGAGTCAAACTGGGAGTTAGAGAGTGATATGAGAGAAAAGTACCCTCATTTGTTTTCTTAAGAGATTCTGAGGACAGAATCCTTTTAAGGGGGAAGGATGTAATATCTGGGATATATCGTGTAATTATTTTTACTAATAAATAAATATTATGCATGTTCAGTATGTATTATGTGAATTATTTGTTAAGTGGTATATGTGTTTGGGTGATTAAAAATAATATAAATTGAGTATTTTAATTTTTATATGTCCAAAATTAAAATATAGATAATTGTCATATCTTTCTATTCATTTTTATGGTGATTTATGATTTTTTAGAAAATTTATGGATTTAATAAATTCTTTTTCCGAGTATTTTTAAATCATTTTATATAATCGGGAACCAGCCGACTTCACTCGTTTTTATGTTTTTTTTAACCCGAAACTCTTTAGAGAACTTCTTCCTAACCTAATTGCAATATTCCGAGCATTTTCCATGTTTTGACTTTTTCTATCCGGCGTACGGTTTGTCCGGTGCGAATCCCGGCGCAATATTTTCGATACAAAATTTGTTTTGGTAAATCAATAAAACTCGTATTTTCGATAAACGGGATCTTTTTATTAAACTATTATAATTATCACCTCGTAATACATCTAACCAGGCGCTGAGACCAAGACCGCAGTACAAATTGTACAGATTTGGATAATTATCCCGAAACAGGTACAGTTTTGGATCTCTTTTATAAATAAACGTACTATTTTATATTGGGTATGATCCAACGGGGTACCAATATTCCGTAAATATAAATAGCCCTTATCGTATTTTATTTTGTACAGAAAATCATTTGCAGCCAGTAATTATAAAATTTTACAGAGAAAAACCCTAATTTCTTATAACCTTCTAAGAATCAAACTATAATTTCGAGGTGTTATTGAAATATGTTCGGGAAGCTCTAGTAACCAAAATGAAGGATTTAAGGAGTACTATTAGATTCTTCAAGTTTCAGAACTGCAGAAATCAAGGTTTATTTTCTATATTTTTATTTATTTTCGAATTATTTTGATTAAAATTATGTATTTTTGTTCGGATGATTGTTAAGATGATTTGATGATTGCATGTTGTAGAGCTTTTCTTCCTGATGATTTTGATATATTATATGACTGATTTGGAGTTCAATAACATGTTCAAAATTGGGTTTAATTTTTGAATTTCAAAATTAGGGTTTATAACCCGTATAAATGTTTTTGAATTGAAATTTAGGGTTTTTTGTTCTAGGGGTTATTAGATGTTTTTGTTGATTGTATCATTTTCCTTGTTGAATTTGCAATTGATTCATGAGTATTACAACAACTGACGATTCCTGGTTTGCTCGAATCGAAGCAAACAAAGTTCGCCAATACCGGCGAAATTCTCCACCAATTTCCGTCCAACTCCGGGGTTATTAGAACGATTTGATTTTTGGGTTGTGTTCCTGGTGATTAGGAGAAGTGATCTGGAGCTTGTGGAGGTGTGAGGATCCCGGGAGCTTGTGGAGGTGTTAGGATGTTTTTTGGAATTATTATTTTTATTCCAAAAATTATTTTTAATTCAAAAATAAATCTGAATTAATTAGTTAATTAATTTTAGTTAATAATTAATTAGTTAATTGGTCAATTAATTTGAAAATTAATAGATTAATTGATTTAATTAATTATTAATTAATTTTAATTATTTATTTTTGATTTAAAAATTCCGAAAAATAGTTTCGAGCTTTAAAAAATATTATTCTAAATTGTTTTCAAGGCTCGATAATTATTATAAAATTATTTTAAAGCCAGAATCGGCCAACCGAACCCTGTTAATTGTTTCAAAAATGGTTCAGCGACCCGTTTAAATTCTGAAAAATGTTTAAAAATCCATATTAAGTATCTGAAAAATCCTTTTAACATCAGACCTTATTTGAAAAGTATTTTCAATCAAACATCTTACGTGTTATGTGTTATATGTGCATTGATTAACGTGTTAAATGTGTATGTGTACGTTATATGACTGTTTTGTTCGTATCTTTCAATCTTTAAATCAGATTTGGATAAAACGAAGGGTAGATAGAAGCTTATATCGAGTAGAATCATATGAGTTTAATATTGATAAATACTTATGCTATGTGAGTAGAAGAGGCAAGGCGTAGGAAAGGGAAGCAAGTAGTCGAGGAGTAAGAGGTTGTGATTGAAAGCTAGTAGAGTGTAGCAAGCTAATACAAGGCAAGTGTTCTGAACTTTCTCGAGATATACTGTGAATAGTTGATACTTCTATTTTATATTGCAAGTGCTTTGAAGCACTGAACCCTAAACCTTGATTCCATTTATTGATCTTTGAGCCGTAAACCTTATTCTTTCTGAACCATTGAATATTGAATACCCGAATACGAACCACAAATATACGATACTACTCCACAAATATATACAAACTAAATACTGAACACTGAACCAGGATTACTTACATACGCAAACCATTGTACCTTATACATTGAAAGACCAAATCCTTTTAACTCTGAAACTTTGATTCTTTTGTTATCCAATTCTTTGACCACCTGATAGCCATTCTTTGTAATTGCCATATTGTTTCCTTGTGAAGATTGAAACCATCTCATGATTGGAAATCCAATGTTGTTTATGAATCTGTTTAATGCTTTATATTGTTTATTCTGTTATTGTGATAGAATTGGATTATTTTATAAAATTGTGGACCATATTCGTGGTCAGACCAGATTGGTGGTCAAGTTAGGCCAATGTGTGCCTTGGATCCAATAATTAGAGAAGAGCTGTGTGCCTTGCTCGGGGTTAGTGCGTGACTGATCAGCAGCCTAACCTTTGGTTTTTAAAATGAAAATCTAATATCCATTTCTAAATCATTATTCATTGTTCACTTGATACCTTAACTCATTTCACTTGATCATTATTCATTCTCAATATTGTCAATGTGACTTACTGAGCTAGTTAGCTCATTTGTGCGATTTTGTTTATATTCTTTTCCAGTTAAGAAGGAACCGGTTGATAGCGAGGATCCCCAATCCAGCGCGAGAGCTAGGATTCCAGGTTGATCGGAATAAGCTAGCTATCAGCTTTTGGAATAGTTTAAGTTTGTGTAGTTTGTAATAATGTTTAATATTCAGTTGTAAGTTTAAATAGTTGGGATTTGGGCATTTGTAATATAAGTGTGTGTGTGTGGCTTGTGTGCATACTTTAACCTGTTGCGATCCGTGGTAGTTAGTAAGTAGGGTCACTGAATATTATTATTATCTTTATTATTGTTATAAGTAGGTTATAAATAAGGTGTGTGTGTGTGGATCCCAAACTTCTGACCCGGGTTTGGAGGGCGCCACAATATAACAAGATCTCAAACCTTTGTTCTTCTTGTAAAGAACTAACACTTGAATGTGTTTAAGAAAATCTGTCACAAGTCTTCAATAAAAACTGATAAAACCTCTGTGTCTCTGTTAGTATCATCAAGATCTACCTCAGCAAGTAGTCTCTGACCAACTAAATGTTGTTTCTGAGTGGTGAACATAGTTTAAGAATTATGACACTTGATTTTGGCAACATTTGAGAAAAGAATTCAAGAAATTTAAGATATAAGATATGTGAAATTTGATATTGAGTGTGGACAACTTTCTTGATCAGAAAAAGAAAGTTTCAAAAGAGTTTGAATTGTAAGCAACACTCAAAGATTATAACTCTTAGTGATTAAAAATTAAATCTTCCTTAAATTTTCTTCTTTAACAATAGTTACTTCCTTTAGTACTCAATATGTACTGAAGTGTCACATGAACTCAAACAGAGATTAGTTTATTCATATGCGCTATAAAAAATATCTGATATTTAGCATGCAGTACTGATTTAACATTTAACATTTAAGAACATTCAAGCACACATACAAGAAAGTAATCAAGAAGTCAATTAATGAAGCAAAAGAAGATAATATATATTCATTCATTAATTAAGAAAAAGAAAGTACAGGGCAGAAACAAGAAAATAGTCTTAACAAGAACTACACTATTCCTAAAATCTATCCCAACTTTTTCTTCTTCATCTCTTCTTGCTTCTTCTCCGCTCGCTCCGCCATCATTGCCTTACGAAGGTAAATCCTACTCATTGTGCCTATAAGAGATATAATATTCTCTTGCAGCTCAAGAGCTGCTTTTCGAGCACGTTCTGCCATCTCAGCCTGAAGTTTCTCTTGAAGAAGAACCTCTCTAGTCAACAAGTGTAGTTCCAATTGATCATCCAAAGAGAGATGATTATAAACAGAAGTTGGAACTTCAGTTGGATGGTAGATTTTACCACGAATATGAACCTTATGTCCGTAAGGGTCAAAGTATATCTTCTCATCACTAGGATTAAAAATCGATAGATAACAACCACCAATGCATGTGTAAAACTGAGGTTGAACCATTTTGACGAGTAAGATTATGAATGAAATGATGAGAAAGTGATGAGTTGAATATGAAGAATGCAGTGAGAGGATTTGAGAGTGAAAGGTTGCATTTATAGAAAAGAAAGTAGAAACTGAAGAGACTCTTTGATTGACCATGCAATAATTATATATAATAAGCATACACAATTACGCGTATCTAGGAAAGCACAAAGTAATCTCTCTCTTAATATTCCTATTCCCAATGTAAATTGTTAGGCCTTTAATAACTGTAGAGGGGGGTGAACACAGTTAATATAATCAACTAGACAAAGCTTCAACATAATCAAACAGTTTTTATATCAATCTTATAAAAACTTATTACACAAGTACTCTCTCGAAAGGATGAACAAAATATCCTTGAGAGCGGCTAGGTTATGCGAATGATATAACAATGTTCGCAATACATATAGCATGAACCTAAACTATACTTATATAGAGCACAACTTCCAATGAATGAGGAATCCTATTCTATTAACAACAAGGAAACCTATACAATTGCTTCTAAGATAAAGTCCTCCACCGACTTGATATTCTTGTTTCCTTTTCCTCTTCAAAGATCAACTGATGTGACAAAAACTGATTTCATCATCCGTTGATACCATTATCCGTTGAATACTTACATCCTTCGATGTCATCATCATCCGTTGATGCTTGTAATCATCCGTCGATGCTTATCACCATCATCCATTGATGCTAGTAATTACCATCTGTAGATGCTTCTGATAGTTTCTGTTTGATATCATCAATTGTTCCTAACAATCTCCCCCTACTTGTTCATTATAAAATTATGGAAAAGTTCCAACTGATGATGTCAAAACTATCTAAATTGAGGAACCAAGTATGCATATTCAATGTTGCTTCAGTGAATATCAGACTTTAACTCTTCATCCGGAACTGCTTCTTTAACTTGAGCAATTTCAGAGGTTAACTTCACCTCCTCAGCTCAGAATGCTTCCAGAAATCTTCATTTTTAAACCAACTTGGATGTTTTCTGCTTCAATTAAATTTTCTTCCAGAGTTTGAAGATATTGATCTGCTTCAACACCAGCTTCATTCTTTAGAATACCTTGATCTTCATCAGCAACAGTTGTGACTTGTGAAGATTTTTGCATTTTAGTAGTCACAGTCAATTCTTCAACTCTTAACTCTTCTTAATTTCCTTATGTTCCTCCTTTTTACCTCCATCAGAATTTTCATTATTAGTACCTGTCAATGTAGCTGTTTGCATTTAGATTTAATAATTTTCTCCCCCTTTTTGGCATCATCACCAAGCAGTAGAGAAAGAATCAACTCCATTGAATTCTGTACTTCAGTAAGTTGATCAGACATTTGAGCTTGATTAGATTCCAATCTAGCTTGACTCGCTTCAATTGCCGTTTGTCTGGTAACTATTGGTGAAATTTGTTTCTGAATTTCCTGATAAGTAAGCAGCTTTGAAGTAATCAATGATTCTTTAATCTGATTGATTTGAGTAGTTGTTGCTTCATTAGCTGTGTGTAAGGATCTGACAACCAAAGTAGATGCTTTCAGATGATTCAGCACATCAGGATTTGTAATCTTCTGTTCTACTGTTTCCATTCAATTGCACGTGTTCTGGAAATAGGATATGTATAATCTTTCCAATGAGCATTCCAGAGATTATTAAAATAATCCTGCTTCTTCTTAGCATCTAACTCTTTTATTTTCTGTTGTCTTACATGCATAGGCATATCTTCAGGAGAGAAAAGTTCATTCTCAAGATCTAACATAGCACTAGATACATGAGTTTCTTTACCATCATTATATTCTTCAATAGCAGCTGGATCTTGCACTAATTTGTGAATTTTATCTTCAGCTTCAGTATGCATAATAGAAGGAGAAAGTGATCCAGTGGCTTCAGAAGCTTCAACACCTTCAATAGTTATCTCCACATCTTCAAGTATTGTAGATAAGTGAATTAGAGCTTCAAGATTAACTTCCAGAACTTCAGTTCCTGTAACAAGTTGTGGTGATTCTGAAATGGATGAATCTTTATGAATGGACTGTTTTGCTACTACATCTTCAGCAACAACAGGGATTATCTCATTTGATGGAATAGAAGAAAGAATGGATTGTTTTTCAACAAAAATAGGGATTATCTCATGTGGTGGAATAGTAGAATGTATGGACTGCAAGAAAGTATCAGTACTTAGACTTGCAAGGAGATCAATAGCCTTTAATACATCAGAATGTTCCTGATATACAACAGACTGTTGTTCAACATCTGTTCCTTGAGTACTCTGAGCATATGCAAACATATAGCAAATTAAACTTAATCTCTCTTTTCTTTTAAAGTAGTCTCACTACTCCTCACACCACACATCTCATGACTTTTAATAGTCAGAGCTTTCTCACTAGGATTACTAAATCCTATCTCTCATCTCCTTCTCCTTTTTCCAGCAAGGATCCCGCCTCTCTTAAATTTTGTTTTTATCTCAATCTTTTCACACATCTCACAGAAAAAGGTTCAGAAAGATTGTCCTACAGAAATAAGATGTGGTTAAAGAAGGGTGATATGTGATCATACAACTAGAGGTAGTCTTTAACTAAGGTCTAGATGAAATCATATCAACATGATTTATATCATGAAAAGCATACTATTAATTCTGAAAGAACTAAATTAGTATTTAAATTAAATGTTGATAAACTGACATCGGTATTTATACCTTGTGAATCTGAAGATGCAGATTTCATGCGAACATTCAGCTGTGGTACTGATAGAATATCAATAATAAGAGTTACTACATCAAAAATAAGGCTTGCATTGCAACTTTGATGCAATGGTTCTTGTGTAGCTAGAGAATTAGGAGTTGCTGGATGACTTTGACAACCAGGTTCTTGTGTACTCTTCTCCACAGTTGCAGTAATACACTCCTGAGTAGATTTAATTAGAGGCCCTTGTGCTTCAACATTTTCTACACCACTTTGAGGTGCAGGTTCTTGTGTGATTGGATCAGAAGATGTAGCTGCTGTACCCCTTTGAGATACAGGTTCTTGTGTTTTTGATCCAGGAAAAAGTCCTTTTCCTTGCAGCCTCTAGACACTAGCTTTTACTTGCTCATGAGAGACTTCCCTTGCTCTCCTATCATATTGCATTATTGGAGTTTCAGACAGTTCTACAAGCGCCTCAGCAATAGGCTGAATATCAGGATTTAGATTTGATGCATTCTGAGTCTCCACAGCAATTTCCTATTTAAGATTGAGCAAGTGCTGATTATAATAAGCTTTGACCAATCTTCTTCTCTTTGGTCTGGAATTTGTATGAGAATCAGCAGCTGTGTCTTTTCCAGTTGATGAAACAACTAATTTTGGAGAAGAATCAGACACAAGGTTTGAAAATCTGGAAGATAAGGTAGCATTGTCCTCATCTGAATCTGATTCTAATCTTGAAAGTACAAATTTCCTCGTTACAATTTCTGAAGGTTTTAAGGAACGAGGAACTTGAGATGCTTCGAGTTTTGACTTAGCTACAACAGGATTTGTAGCTTTTTGTACCAAGTCTTTCTATCTTTTTACAACAAGTATCTTTTGAGAGACACTTGAGGTGGCTTTTGTTTGAGAAGGTTTTAGTGTTTGAGTTTTTGTGTTGAGGTGAGCTATAGGGGGTTTTCAATGGTTATTTCCTGCAGCTTAGCACTTTGACTGTTAAGCAAACCATAAGTTTCAGGAAGTCTTGCTAAGAGCAAGTTTCTTGCAACTAAAGGTAACCTCAAGGGAGCTAAATGTAACCACTTTTCATCTTGTAAAATTTAGTTAGAAAAAGCCCTTTTTGTCAACTTAAACACATACACTATTTGATTAGAGTGGATAGAGAAATTGGGAAAACAAACATTGAAAATCAACTGACAAAATCTAGCATAGTATACTATATTTCTATCAGCATTTATCCTATCACCAATAAAAGACAGAACGACTCTACCATAATCATAATGTGAACCATGAATTAGAGAGTACCCTATATGTTGTGTCATAATGGGCAAGGCATCAAAATTCAAAGATTTGTTGTTAAAAGCCTTTGTGATGCAATCAAAGAAGAAATTTTATTCCTTCATAAGCCCATTCCTTTTTAACTGACCAAGATTCTTCAAATCCTTGTCATAACCAATCTCAGTAAAGAATCTCCTCATCTCAGTATCTCCTACCAAACTTGAATAAGAGGTATGAGTAGGAAATTGCAATGCATCTCGTACAGTATGAGGAGTTATTATCCTTGTTATATTATCAAATTCAAAAACAAGGCTTGGAGATCCATTAGCTCTTCCATCTTCAAATACGCCAGTTCTCCAGATAGCGAGCACCTGGTCGCCAGAGATTGTGGGTGGAGCTGTGAGAGCAAACCCAATCTCACTGGATCTAAGAATGTCCTGAAAATGTGAAATCAACTTCCACGCTGTTGTTAGACATGATAGCTGAATAGTTGTTAGTCACAAACTTGGCACCACCATAATCAAATGGTTTAGAAGTAGCAGGTGAAGTCATGGTTAATTTTCCAAGAAGAATTTATGAACAATAGTTAGGGTTTCAGAGTTTATGATTTTGAGAAGGTTAAAGTAGCGGAGAGATAATAACACAGATAAATAAAGTATCATCTAGAATCAAAAATAGATTTTATACAATACTTTTCTCCATTAATTTAGTCACGTTCAGTTTAATAGAACACGTGACAACATATGATTGACTTAAAAAGTAATCATGTAAATGTGTGTTATCGTATACACAGTCCCCAAAAATAAGGTTAAGCATTAAACGAACATGTTCCAAATCTTACTCAACAGTAAACACCTGTAACTATGAAAAATTTCACATCAGAGGCAAACTTTAACCTTATAATTACAATGCCAATTAAAACATTATTCTCACAAAAAATAATCAATCAAGATTTGATCATTAACAGCAAGTAATCACAATTATCAGGATATAACAACTACTGATATAAACTATTAGTCAAAACAAGTCTAACTAATAACAGAGTTTATAAGAAAATCATTAGTTCAACATGCAACTATCACATAAGATTACTTATCACGGTTTGTATGTTATCATGACATCAAGCATTTAGCATAAGAATCAATATCTAACAAGTACTGACAAATAATAAGATCCCATGATTCAATAAATATCAGCAGACTTAATTATCAGAGTTTGAGAACTACCCTGAAATCATTCCCAATTCATTCACCAATCTTGTGAATGTGACTTCATAGAGAGGCTTGGTGAATATATCTGCTACTTGTTGATCTGTTGGAACAAAGACCAATTTCATTTTACCAGCTTCCACATGTTCCCTTATGTATCTGATACTGATGTGCTTAGTCATAGAATAGTGCACTGGATTTCCTGTCATTGCAATAACACTTTGATTATCACAATAGATAGGAATAGAAGAATAGTGTAACCCATAATCCAATAATTGATTCTTCATCCATAGAATCTGAGAACAACAGCTTCATGCATCAATGTATTCTACTTCTGCAGTTGAAGTGGAAATTGACTTTTGTTTCTTGTTGTACCAAGAAACCAATCTGCCTCCAAAAAATTGGCAGCTTCCATAAGTACTTTTCCTGTCGATTTTGTATCTTGCAAAATTATCATCTGAATATCCAATTAGCTTAAAGTCTGAATCTCTAGGATACCATAATCTCAGATTCATAGTGCCTTTGAGATATTTGAAGATTCTCTTTACATCTAATAGATGAGGTTCTCTAGGGTCATCTTGGAACCTTGCGTAGAGACAAGTAGCATACATGATATCAGGTCTACTAGCAGTCAAATATAGGAGTGAGCCAATCATACCTCTGTAGTTAGTTATATCTACTGAAGAACCGGTATTTAAATCTAATTTGGTTGCAGTGGCCATAGGGAAGTTGAGCAGTCTTGCATTCTAAATCTTTTGAATAAGTTCCTGGTGTATTTGGATTGATTTATGAAGATTCCTTCATTAGTATGATTGACTTGTAACCCCAGAAAGTAACTCAATTCTCCCATCATACTCATCTGATACCTGGACTGCATTAGCTTTGTAAATCTCTCACAAAGTTTATCATTAGTAGATCTAAAAATGATATCATCAACATATATATATACTAATAACAAGTCCTTACCATGGTATTTGTAAAAGAGAGTTTTATCAATTGTAGCTCTTTTGAAACCACTCTCTAGCAGAAATAGAGCAAGTGTTTCATACCAGGCCCTTGGAGCTTGCTTTAGTTTATATAGTGCTTTATCCTTTAAGTAGACATGATCTGGATACTT
This sequence comes from Apium graveolens, assembly GCF_009905375.1. Lineage (NCBI taxonomy): Eukaryota > Viridiplantae > Streptophyta > Magnoliopsida > Apiales > Apiaceae > Apium > Apium graveolens. The sequence continues at coordinate 254,787,304 of NC_133652.1, forward strand.
TGGATCAATGAACCCTAAAGGTTGTTCATCATAAACTTCCTCTTCGAGTTCTCCATTTAAGAATGCACTCTTCACATCCATTTGGAACACCTTAAACTTTTTGTGAGCAGCATAGGCAAGAAAGATTCTTATTGTCACTAACCTTGCAACTCGAGCAAATGTGTCATCATAATCAATGTCTTTTTGTTGTGAGTAACCCTTTGCAACCAGTCTTGCTTTGTTCCTTCTAACAATTCCCTCACTGTCAGTTTTATTTCTGAACACCCACTTTGTGCCAACTATAGATCTATTATTTGGTCTTGGCACAAGAGTCCAGACTCTATTCCTTTCAAAGTCATTGAGCTCTTCTTGCATTACTGTGACCCAGTCAGCATCTTGTAGAGCTTCTTCAATCTTTTTAGGTTCATTTTGAGATAGAAAAGAATGGTAGAGACATTCATTTTGAGTGGCTTTTCTTGTTCTTAAACCACTATCAGGGTTTCCAATGATTAAGTCAGGTGTGTGTGACTTGGACCATTTTTTTGCAGATGGAAGTTGACTCCTTAAAGAAGAACCTCCCACTTGATCCATGAATTCTCTGTTATTTCTTTGAGTAGTACCATTGTTGTTTCCTAATGCTCCCCCTGAATCAGTGTTCCCATTGTTATCAACATTTGACTCATCAGAGTTTAAGGAAGATGATTCTTATGATCTTTCTACTGATGTTTCTTGTGTTGAATCACTTGCAGTAGTCTCTGGATTTGTGTAATGTTGCTCCCCCTCAATATATACTTCAGTGTCAGAAGAATTTCCATTATTCCGTGGAACCTCAAAGCTTTGAGTGATATCAAGACTTACTGTTTCAGAGTCAGGATTTAAAAGCTCAGCATAAGGTACTTCATTTTCAAATCTCAACTTGTCATGGTCATCTGCGTCTTCTAGACCTGTCATCAAAAGGTACATCTATAAATTCCATGACTTTTCTTGTTCTCAGATTGTAAACTTTGAAGGCTTTTGTAGTCAACGGATAACCTACAAATATTCTTTCATCAGCTTTCAGATCAAACTTCGTAAGCTGCTCCGGATGAGTTTTGAGAACAAAACAGTTACAACCAAATATATGAAAGTATTTCAAATTTGGCTTCTTCCCTTTCACCATCTCAAATGGTGTCTTTCCATGCTTGTTGATCAATGTTATATTTTGTGTAAAGCAAGCAGTTTGCACAGCCTCTGCCCAGAAGTAGGTAGGCAATTTTGCTTCTTCTAGCATGGTTCTTGCAGCTTCTATCAGAGTTCTATTCTTTCTTTCAATAGCTCCATTTTATTGTAGAATTCTAGGGGCAGAAAACTCTTGTCTTATCCCCTTGAATTTGCAGAACTCTTCCATAGAGCTATTCTTGAATTCAGTTCCATTATCACTCCTGATGATCTTCACTTTATATGTTGATCCTTTCTCCAGCTCCCTCACATGAACTAGAAGAATGGATGGAAACTCATCCTAGGTGTGCAGAAAATACACCCATGTGTATCTTGTAAATTCATCAACAATCACAAGTGCATACCTCTTCTTGGAAATAGACATAACATTCACTAGACCAAAGAGATCAACATGAAGTAGATGATATGGTTCAAAAATTGAGGATTCAGTTTAACTCTTGAAAGATGTCTTCATTTGTTTGGCTCTCTGGCATGAATCACATAATCCATCAGGAGTAAACACTGCATTAGGAAATCCTTTTACAAGATCTTTCCACATAAGTTCATTGATAATGTAGAAGTTGAGGTGAGAAAGTCTTTTATGCCAGTTCCAGCTGTCTTCCGCTGATGCACTTAGTAGACAAACTTCTGAGTTATCAGTTCTTGTGGAGACTCTGGCTTCATACGAACTACCATGTCTTATACCAGTCAATGTGATTTTGTCATCAGACTTTTTGCCAATTTCACAATGTTCCTCATAAAAATTGACATAGTAAACTTTGTCACAGATTTGACTCACACTGATCAGATTATGCTTGAGTCCTGCAATTAGAGTTACATTTTCAATGATGACATTTCCAACTTTGATTTTGCCATAGCCTAAGATTTTTCCTAAGTTTCCATCTCCATAAGAAATGATTGGGCTATGTAAGGCCCCCAAATCCAGGGTCAGGATCTGGGTCGTCACACAATCCTTCAATCATGTGTAACATACATTAACTTAATAATCCAATAATTCCATATCACGGATCCCCAATCTCACATACTCACAAGTTATAGCCTTAGAAATGACGTACAACAAGTATCATCTGTTATTAAAACTCAAATGTACTTTAAAGGATCTCAAACAATTATTCATAAACTCTACAAAAAGTTACAATAACTACTACTGATATCTTATACCTATCTAATACTCTGGCCCACCTGAGACAAAGCTTCCAGGGATTCTCCCCATGACTGCAAACGACTAAGTCCCATATCGGCATACTGGTTATATGTTGTGTTGTGACATTTAAAAGGAAGCAAGAGTGAGCAATAATACTCAGCCATAATAATGTATAGTATGAAAAGACTGTATGAGAAATTCAAGTATAATTCCATAAACGATAAATATGTTTATTCAAAAATAATTTTCCTCAGTGATACATACCTTCTTTCGAAAACAATTCTTTTGTGGACTTATTATCCTGCGAATACCTTAATGGTAAACCCAGCACCTAGGCTTGGGTTACGGTAATGCATCACAATTCCAATTGGAAGAATTTAGGACATTCACTGGAGCCATCGCATACAATGATCAGTCGTACTACGGAAATAGTAACCTTTCGTACTAGTAGAAGGACGACACCTTCGTATCCCAGTTATCACCCTTTCCGCATTCAGGCTACGTGTCTCATTTTGGGTATACACATACTTCACAAGTTCCTGAGTATACAGAGTACCTTCGCCTGCGGTACCTTTGGTAGTCTCCCTAGTACACATAGTACTAGAGTCTACCCCTCCAAGTCCTTAAAAGAATCCTATCATATCTCGAGAACTCGAACCACTTCGAAGTTCCCCACACATTTTGCTTGTTGATAGAAACAACTTATCTTATTAGTGTATCTATATATATGTGTACTTCCGAAAATTTTCGGAGGAAGTACTAAGGATGTGAGTTGACCGTTGTCAATAGATAAATAAATAAGGGGGAGTTTTTTTTGAAACTATGCTCAAATATTTAAAATAAGTCAGAAAAATTCATCGACGATCTGAAAGTACTCGTATGATTTCCTGAAGTCCAGGAGTATTTTTGAATAGGTTTTATGATTTTTAAATCATATTAAATCATAAATTAATTAGTTAAATAATAATTAAATAATAGATATTAAATAATTAGACCTCGAATGATTATGTCTTTAAAGAATATTTGAATATTTGAAATAGTCTTTAATAATATACTTAATCAGGTTTGAAATAAATAATCATTGGAGAATACTTCCCCTATATTGAATGAATAACTTGAAATAATATTCGTTACGCAAGTAATTAAATATAGTTGAGGGAATACGATCTTTGGAAATTGTTTTAAATATATTCGAGGTATTTAATACTTCACAAGTGGACACCGAGTCCATTGGGATAAAACAAGTACGGACTTTTGATCGTCCAAAACATCTCCGGGATGATTCTCGCGTTTATACTTTATATAAACTGACCAACTCTCGGTCTTACAACTTATACATCACGCTCTACTATAGCGTTAATATTCTTAAATAAAACATCTCCGGAATACTTCTGGGTTTTCATCAAATTATGCTGACCGATCCTCGGTCTAAAATATACTCTTCATATATACAACGCTACATTCTAGCGTAATCGATTGAAATTCGATAATCTTCTTATACCAAAATCATTAACATATCATATGATATTATATTTCACAATTAGTAAATATTGTAATATAACATCATGTATATATAGCATTTATTTGAAAACAAACACAACACAACAGTTTTAAAATATAGGGTTTAAAAACTTGCATGAAGTCCATGATACGTTTCCCGACTTCCTCTCGTTCCGGGTTTTCTAATCAACAAACATCATAATCTTAATCAGTATTCCTACTTTGATCACCAACTTATATTTCTAATAAGTTCAATACTTCATAATTTTCAATATTGGACCGCCTCGAAATAAGTATCAATCCTTGGTCAAAACGGACGGTCAAAGTGGTCTTTTAGAGTTGACTTTACCGAATGTTACTATTACGTGACTCGTACTCTAACATTTTTAATAAATCGTAAGCTTAATATTTTAATAAAATGAATTTAATTTGGTGAAAAGCATTACAAAATTTCGGTCAACTACGGAGTTTTACTATTCAAACCACTTTCACTAAAACATTAATATCTCTCAAACCGTTAACTCAATTGATGAACCGTTTTCGAGTGCGTGATATAGACAAAATTTAGAACACATTGTTTGAAAATGGTTTTCTGGTAACAGGGGTGAAAATCCCGAAGTAGCAGTTTCTAACAGGGGTTGTTTTTTATGTTTGTACTCCGCGCGATCTCGGCTCCGATATTTTTATAAAATTGAAAATCAATATTTTTACTTAAAAATTTTCTGGAAGTTAATAAACTCTATTTCTCACTCTCTGTAAAAATTTCATGATTTTTAAATATTTTTAAGTCGATCATTTCTATTTAAAAAGTTCGTAAGTTGTAGCAGTTTTTGAGGCATAAATCACTTTTACTAAAATGGTCATAACTTTTGATCAGTAAATTGAAATCAAGTGATTCAAGCGCCTAAACGATCCTTATAACATTTTCTATCATAATCAAGTTCACTTTTCAACAACCTACGGTTTATATATTCGGGAACTTCTGCAGAAACTTAAGTTCAGTTTTGTTCATTTTTACGAGGTTACGATTATGATCCGAGTTTCTTTCACGTCTTAAATCATTATACCGCGATCAACAACCATCAAATAATTATCTCAACACTAAATCCTCTCAAGAAGATCATGTTCTTGAGGAAAAAATCATCAACCTTAAAACTAATTAACTAAATATCAAGATAATATCAAATCAATCATCAAAACCATACTTATACCCAGATCCTTATTTTTCTTGAAACTTAAAACTTAAACCAAGTTTGGATGAAGTTTTATACCTTTCTTGGTAGCTTTTGAGGTCCTCTTCTTTATGGTTGAACCTTGGGAGGGATTGGTTATGATTAAGGATCCTAAATCATGCCATGAAAATCAAGAAAACAAAAATAGATTTTTGGAGTTACTATTCACTATCAATTGTGAGCAAGGATTTGACTATGCTGTAACTCATCCAATGGCCATGAAATTTTGAACGTACCTTGTACATGATATGAGGAAGCTTTGGTTAAAATTTGGTGATTTTGAATGAGTAGAACATGAGATATGATTTTTTCTTTCCATGGTGTTCTTGAAAATCAGCATTGTGTTTTTGGAGAGAGAGAGGGAATTGCTTGGCTTGCTTCTTGGAAATGTGGTGGAAATAGGCTTCTTGTGAATATAGAAAGTTTGTAGGACAAGATGCATCCTATTTTTAAAGGCTAGGATGAGCTAGGTGTCTCATTTGTCAAAACTTGCAAGATAAACTCATTGAATTAATGTTTATTGAAATTTGTTATTTATTTATTTTGTAACTAGCTTCCTAATATATTACTTGTTGGATAAATTTATAAATGCTTAATTTTCCTAGGTTATCACTTGATTCCTTTCCATCCTACATTATCTCGCATTCTTTCACGTACGTTTAAATCAATTCCCGTAAATGCTATGTCGAATAATTCCGCTTATCGTAAATCATTACCATTTCCAGTGCTCGTACTTCGTTATGAGTTATGAAATTATAATTCTCAAGATTTTCTTGGTTGTAGTATAATTCTCTTATTCCTCGATGGCTCGTAAAATAATATCATTTGGACTATTGGTTTTATTCGAAAACTCACAACTTTTGCATACACTTATGTGGAGCGTATAACCACAATATGAACTCGTAAACTTAAATTAAAAACTTGTATATGGAGTGGTCTCAAAAGTTTTTTTCCGCAAGACTACTATTTATAAAGGTCTTTTACCGATGTCAAAAATTCGGATTTTTACAGTCTTCCCCCTTAAAAGGATTCCGTCCTGGAATCAGTTTAGAAACAGGCGGGGATACGCTTCTCACATGACCACCTCGAGTTCTCACATTGACTTTGCAGTATTGGATCTCTTCATAAAAATTTTATTCGCCCGTCAAATATGTTTTAGAGTACTCGTTCTTGTAGACCTATGATCTCTACACCTTGCTCCACCTACGCTAAGTCTGGCTGCAAGTTTATTAGCTCATTTCAATCATATGTATGGCGTTGTTGGTTAAATTTCCTAACCTCAATTCATTGGTACTCGTTATAAACTTTGAGACCGTTCGACGATAGTGCTAATTTATAAGCCAAATCTCTTAGTCCTTTAAAGACTTCAACCGGTCCAATAAACCTTGGGTTCAACATTTCTTTCCCTTTCGAATCTTATCACTCCCTCCCCGGGAGGCATTTTCAACAATACTTGGTCTGTTACTTCATACTTTTTGTCTTTATAGTTCTAGTCTGTATATCTTTATTGTTCATCCTGGGATACCACTAGCCGGGTTCTGATAAGTTCTAGGAATTCCTTTCGTCTGTTGACCCAACTATGGTCCAAGTATCCTCCACTTACCAACTTCTTCCCAACCTAAGGGAGAATGATTTTTTCTTCTATAGAAAGCTTTGTAGCCATTTCATGAAGGGTTTTTAGCACATAAACGCAACGAAAACGTAAATTTAATTATTAAAAATCGAAACCCTCCGCAGGATCCATGCAAAAAATAATATTTAATTCGTAGTTCAGTATGTTTACCTTAAGAAGCTTTACGTTAATGGAAAGATGGAGGTCTTGAATGATCACCACGTAGCCCATCGCTTAAACGATCTACGCCTTGAAGGTATCCACACGAATGATCGCCCGGAGGATGGGTGTGTACTAGCACGTTCTTGAGGCCGCCTCTTGCTCTCTCTATCTCTCTTCAAGCTGCTAGGGTTTATGTTTTATCAAATAAAATGTTTAACCCTAATTCTATTAGAAAAAGATATTATATAGGCAAGAGCTAATGGGCCTCCAACCCTAAACTTAATTTTAGAGTTATTATTATTATTAAATTCGAAATTCTAATTATTGTATTATTAAGTCTCACTTAATCATCCAATAACTTAATTTCAGATTTAATATTAAACTCAAATTTCCTATTTATTTAGTTACTTAAGTCACACTTAATTAATAACAAATAATTCGAATTACTTACATTTAATTTAAATCCGAATTTAAATTAAATAATCCTCCAATCATTCTTTGTGCGACCCTTTAGGTTATTATTACGTTGGAAATAATTTTAAATCTAATTTAAAATCATAAACAATGAGCGTCATCTAGTAATACATCATTGTTACCCAAGTAATAATAATTAAATCGGTGATCGATTAAACCTTTTGTGTATAATGTACAATGTACTATAATCCTTTTAACCATATATTATAGATTAAACTCGTGGCATGTTATGTGTCATCCTTTTCATAATTTAATCCAGGTTTCCTTGATCGATGAGTAGACTATAACATCAAATCAACATGTGAGCATGGCCATGCATATCATAGTCTAACTCAAACAAGTGGCCAATAATATCACTCCTATAATAGGAGGATTAAATCATTTCTAGATCATTCATATTTCTCATATGATTCATAATATACCCAATATACACTTTTATCATCACCCGGTCAAAGATAACTTTTAATGCAACTAAAGTATATTAATTCTCATATAGAAATATAATGATTTCAAGTCTAAGGACCAATACATGATTATTACTGTGAGAATTACTTATGACACAACATACATGTAGAATCTCACATTGGATCTTCCAGCATCATGTATATAATATATGTGCCTGTGTTTTGACTTTAGTATCACTATACCTATGATCAATGAGGTGTGATCATCAGTCAACATTCACATTAGTCTTAATGCATTATTATTGTCCTTTAATAATAATACTCGACTAGGGATCTTTAGGAATATCGATACTATTCTCATAATCTCATTTCTAAGTCACATACTTAGAGATATAAAATTACATATCATATTCCAAGGACATTTATTAATCTAATATCTTATCGCAGAAAATAAAGATATAATAAATTACTAAAGAATAATCCATATAATCAGAATTAATAATCCAAATGTTTCATAATATAAACATAATAGTGTTGTCTCTAGGGCACAAACACTAACATTTCAATGCCCGCATGATAACTCGTTATTATCGGTAATTCGATTAATGTCAATTGGTCACTTTATTTTCCTTATAAATCTATAATATGGATGATTAGCGCATCTTCTAGTGTTTGGAATGGTCCTTTAACTTATTCGTTTTCCCTCCATCACTCTTACTAGTGCTAGAGTTTCGTTCCTTCACGTTTGCTCAATTCAGCGCATCATCTCTGTCTATTATTTTATGTTAGAAGTTCTCGTTGCATTTTTACACGCTTGTATCCTGTTACACGTTTAGCATCAAATTTAACATTTCTTCCCATAGTAACGTAAGGCACGTCAGGTCCTGTTGCCATCTTGAAGGAAGTACCATTTCATACGCAATTGATTGACACGTTTCAGAATAGTGGAACGCTCAACTTCCGTTATCGGTCGTACTTCTTTAATCATTCCCTGAATAATATTTATAGTACTACAATACCTTCTGAGTCGTACTTGTTATTCTCGCTAGCACCTTAGACGTATTCGCGTTTATTGGTACCTGCTACTAGTGGCCTTTATAGGGCGTGTATGATCTTATTTGCCTTCTATCAGCTCTGACAATGACATCCTTTATTCTTCTAGGTTTTCCTTCGTAAGGGATATCGGTGACTATTTTCCGTATGATTGCATAGTAAGTACATCAGCACGAATTTTCTGTTCATCCCTTCTCGCGAAATATCTTGGGAAATATTCTAGTTGTGAAATTAATTCTTGGGTCCTTGCGTGGCGCGGTATCACGGGGTATCTCTATCACCAATTATCTCTTCTGTGTAAATAACAATTTTATAGAGTGGAGACCTATTGTTTGAATAATAAAATTAAACAGTCTTATTTAACCTATCGCTCAAAATCCTCAAATAGCACGATGGCTTACTTAGTTCCTGATAATCCTCCTTCAGAATTAATAAACTCTTACTCCCGTTTTGGTCATCTACAAGTCGCAACCAAAATTTTAATCATCACCTTTCCGTTTTCATTTTCAACCATGTTGAATACTTACTTACTGACTCAATGACATCCCTTTTCTTATTGGGTCATGACTAGTATCCTCTTAAGTTTCTAGGCATCGTTAATTCTTCCCGTTATGTAATAAGGGTTCTCTTCACATTTTCTCAACTTTAAAATTCATTCATTCGATTATTCTCATCAGTTGTTCTAAAATTTGTCATCCTTAATTTATATTTTCCTACTTAAAGTGTTGGCTACCATATTGGCCTTTCCTTGATGATAATAGATTTCTCAATCATAGCCCTTGATCAATTTGATTATAGCCTCTATCTCGTGTTCAGTGTAAAAAAAATTCCAAAATTTCCTCATAAGTTAAACTCTATGTCCCTTTCAATGCGAACCTTATTGAAATTATCCTAGATCATTATTAGAACACCTTATGTTACGGTCCTTAAGCCGCATAGTCATATCATTATAATTCACACAAAATCTTTTTTTTTAATCATCAGGTATTGCTAACACGGGGTTGTTACTAATCTTACATTCACTTTTTCAAAATCCTATTCCTTGAATTCATACATGCTTGGTCTTTTCCGAATTCATTAGTACATATCCCGATAATGTTTTATAGAAGTGTACCTCACTAATCGCATTGTATCTATATTATCGTCCTTCTATAACCATGTTAAAGATCCTTATGATAATAACTAAATATGCTATTTCCTTTTTAAAACAACTTACTAATCACGATACTCCGATTGAACCATCTTAGCATTGAGTCTTTAATCTCATAATACAATAATTGCTCTCAAATATACCTTGTTAGGTCACACACACTGTAGAGGGGGTGAATACAGTGTATAGTACAATCAAATCGAACTTTAATAACTCAAGTAACAGAATACAAACTTTATTGAAACAATAAACTCTGTTACAGTATGGAACTGTTACCTCTCAGTGATGAACAAAAATTACGAGAGCTGCTAGGGTTATAATAAATAATTTTCTCGAATATGATAACACTTATAGTGTAAACCCTATGTCTGTGTTTATATACTACACAGTTACAAGATAATCGGTAATTGATATAGAATATAATTCTGCTTCCTAAAATATATCAATCAGATATCTTTTCTTCCAAGTATTCTATTCTTCATAGAATTCCTTCTTCATGCATATCTCTTCTTATGTTTGTCTCGATCTGCTTTCCTTTAATCAGCTGATGTCCTTATATGAACGTCCTTCAGTACTTAAGTTCTGATATCCATCTTCTGATGATTATCTCCTGATAATATAAGTACTGATATCCTTAAGTCCTGACTTCCAGTAAGTACTGATTTATCCCGTTTAAGTAAGATCTGAAAACTAAACATAAATCATATTAGCCATGACATTATCAAATATATCTAACAATCTCCCCCAACTTGTAAATTAGCATAATATACAAGTTTAACAGATATTTGATGATGTCAAAAACATTAAGTATAAATGCATGAGAATTAGACTAGATAACTACAACTTACAGTCCTTAAAGCTTTACCAGTCTTTAACTTCTGATAACAACTTCAGTCTGTATTCATATCAGAATTTAAGCAGTTGTAGATCTTGACTTGGCTTCATCTTCTGATCTCTCTGATGTCAGGAGTTGTTCTGAGATAGTTCTTCAACAAACATCTCTCAGCATATTTGAGTTCATCAATCATCCTCCTTTTAGCATCTTTAAGTTCTGCAGTATCTTCACCAATTTGAAAGATTGCAGCCCTGAGATCATTAATTCTAGCTTTTCTTATATCCTGATCCAGTCTGATCAAATATGCCTTATCAGACTCAAGATTGAATTCCACAGCCCTGTAACCTAGAAAGGTAGTTATAATCTTGGCAGTGTTGGGCTTCATTTCAACTATATCACCCTTGTGATCTCTGTACTTTGGAAGATATGTGCTTTCAGACTTAACAAAATAAAGCCTTTTCTATCTCTGAATCTGATTCTTCAAATAGTTTGCAGCACTTTCTGTTATTTTGTCATTCACTTGAAGTAAGAATAATACATGCTCCAGTTCTTCAAAATACTTCAATGGAATGGCATTTTCCCTTATATGATAAACCCTACCATCTGTCATGAAGTACGACAAGATGTGTTCCTTCAAGTAGGTATGGTAAACCATTTGTACAGATTCCAGTTGATTCAATCTCTCAGGAGTTGCTCCAATACCTGGTTCACTCAAGGAAGTTGGATCATTGGTAGTGTTTTGTATTCTTCTTTCATCAGCACTTCCCAATCCAATTTTATCTCTTGCTTCCTTTCCAGTAACCACTCTTGCTTCAAAACTACTTGCAGCAGTCTTCAAAGGTTGAGTCTGTTTTGCTTTAGTGAATCCTGGTAGGAGTGTCTTTGATTTATCTTCTCATATCAAGTTAACTTGAGCTATGTCAGAGGTTACTTGCTTCTTCGAAATATCAGAACTTACTATCTCTTGACTCTGAACAACTTGAGCCATGTCAGAGGTTGTCTTAAAAACTTTTCGTCAAGTCAGAGCAAGATCATCATCTTCATCAGTAATTTCTTCATTCACAGGAGGCACGTAAACCTTGATAGGTTCACCAATTTTTTCTTTGCCCTTAGACCTTGGATCTATCTGCGGTTGTGATTTAGCCATGGTTACTTCAATATTTGTTCTTTCTTTTATCACAATGTCTTTGAGTTTTAGAGGTTTCTTTTTACCAGAAGCTTCAGATTTAGACTTGACTTTTTCTGATTTAAGTCTGGCTTCTTCTTCCATTAAACTCTCCAAGTCCATTCCTGGATTTTCTTGAAGAAATAACTGTCTTGCATTTCTTCATCAAGATCTAAAAGTTCATCAGAACTTATCCTTTTACCAGTAGCAGAATTGATTCTTTTTCCAGTATCAGAACTTGTCCTGTGACTTGTGATTTCAGCTTTTCTTGATGAGAAACCTCTACCTTGACTATGACCTCTACCCATTCCAGAGTTTCCATGGTCATCTTTTTCATCATCCTTCCCCTTCAGTGTCTTATCAGTTTTGCATTTGGACTTAATCACTTTCTCCCCCTTTTTGGCATCAGCAGGTAAGAGAAGAGAGACAAGCAATTCCACTGAGGCTTGGATTTCATTAAGTTGAGATTGCTGAGAAGCTTGATTTTTCAGAATATCATCAATCTGAGCTTGTTGTTTCTCTTGAGTCTTCTCATTATAAGCAACTCTGTCAAAGGTAGGTTGGAAGAATTTTTTCTTATCAATCATCTGAATTTGTTCTTGCTTCATTAATTCTTCCTGAATCTTATGTATCTCTGCATGAGTAGTTGAATGGAGACCTTGTAGATGTTTAGTACTCAATGCAGTGACTCTAAGCTGTGTTTTGAAATCATCAGTAATTAACATCTCATCAGCTTTAGTCAAGTGCTCAGCAAGATGCTGTGCAGATGGAACAGAGGTAACTGAGTTCCATTCCTTAGTCCACTCCTGTCCTGCAGGAGTTTCACTCCAAGGCACTGGTGCTTCTCTGGTAACAAACTTCTTAACGAGTTTAGATTTAAGATTAGTTTGTTGAGGTGCATGTCCTGAAGGACCTGCTTCATCAGCATCTGAATTTGGAGCAGCATCACCAGTATCTCCAGCATTTGCAGCATCAGAACTTTCAGAATCAGCATCTTCTGATAAAACAACAGTATGAGAAGCAATTGAGGCTTCAGCATCATCCTCTAAGTGCTGATCTGAATCCAAGTTCTGATCAACAGCCATATCCTGATGCTCACCTTTATTCTGATCATCATCATCTAGATGCAGAGAAGGTGTAGTAGATAATTCTAGAGTTTGAGCAGCATCAGTAACAGGTGTTGTTGATGGATTAGTTGCTGTTGGAGCTTCTAAGTAAAGTACCTCAGGCACAACCAGGTTCTGAATATCAATTTCAGCACTTGTGCCTAGATCAACAGGAGATACAGTCTTGTGAACAGGAGACACAGATGGTGTGTTAGCCATTTCAGTAGCTGCTTCATTAGTTGGAGTTAATGGAGAAGCAGGGGCTTGAGCAGATTCCTTTTCTTGTGAGATCAGATATTCCTGATCTCCTTCCTTAGGTGCTGCTTCCTCATCATCTGAAACTGGCCTTTTAGTTCTTTGTTTCTTGTATCTCTTTGAAGATGGGGATTCCTTGGGAGGTTCAACAGAAGTCATTCTTCTAAGCCTTTTGAGAAGCTTAGATCCCCCAATTCCAGAATCCTTCTGAGAAGGAACTTTCTCAGCCTCTTTTACAACAGGGTCTGATGTAGAAACCTGTTCCTCACTATCAGACTCATCTCTCAAAACAATTCTCCTTCTCTTCTGAGGTGTTTGAGGAACAGTCTTTGTCCTCTTAGGCTTGGAAGATGAAGGGTTCACAGTAGGTACTGAGGATGAGGGTTGAGTTGTCTGTGAAGTGGAGAGATATGATTTGAGATATGTTCTGAGGGATGGTTGAGTAGTATGAGTGGTATGTTCTGATGGTTGTCGTGGTGTTTGGGATGTGGTGGTAGGTTGGACATCAGAATAAACAGATCTATAGGTTTCAGGATCAGCATTTACCAAGATCTGTTTTACAAACTGAGGAATCTGTAAAGGTCTAACCACCTTTTTCTTAGTGTCAGCATTTACCAGGTCATTAAAGGCTCGTTTTACAATTTTGAAAGGTAGAGTTAAGGTACTGGAAGGTTGGGGTTCATCAGCATAACAGAAACTATATATAAGCTGACAGAATCTAGCAAAGTAAACTACATTCCTATCCTCTGTCCTCCTATCCCCAATAAAACCTATCACAGCATTTGCAAAATCGAAATGAGTTTGGTTAATGATAGCATACCCGATGTGCTGACTCATTATAGGGATGACATCAAAGTTGTAACACTTATTCCCAAAAGCTTTAGTGATGCAGTCGAAGAAGAAGCTCCATTCCTTCTGATATGAGCCCGTTTCAACTGCCCAAGTTTAGCCAAACTCTGCTCATACCCCAAACTGGCCATTAACTCTTGACGAGCTGATTCTTTCGGGGTTGAAAAAGTACATCCTTCTGGTAAATGTAGGGCCTTGCGGATTGTACCAGGAGTTACCACATGTGTAGAATCATCCACTTCGAAAACAATACTGGGAGTACCATGTGTACCACCATTATCAAAGTGCCCAGTCCGCCAAAACGTCAGAACTTGTTGGTTTGAAAAGGTTGAAGGCTGGGTCAATGCATACCCAATTTCACTGTGTGCAAGAAGATCTTGCACAAAATGCAACTCATCCGGAGCTTCAGCATTATCAAGAATTGCAGCATAGTTATTTGGAACAAATTTGGCTCCATCAATGATCAAATCCTTAGGTGCCATGAGAATAATTGAGATTTAAGAGTGCCCGTTAGGTGTTTGATAAAATGTCTGTATGAAAAACCAACGTTAGGAGATGAAAGAGAGTAAAAGCAAATAGAGAGATAAAGTGTAAAAGTGAATAAAAGATTAGAAAATCCTCTCTCTGTCTTACTTATACTTTGAAAAAAAATATAACCGTTGGACACCTGTCAGACATGCAGTAATAATGAATAGTTAATGGGCATGGGAAAACAGTAATCATGACTTACCCACTTGCAGTTTTTCAAGAAAAAACCGTTCCACTTACCCAGTAATTCCATTAATCGAGGTAAATCAGTTTTAATTCAAAATTTAAACTGTTCCCACTTATTCAATTATTTTTCACTGCAACACCAATATTCTGAAAAAAATTCGAGTGAGAATGACCAAAATAAATCAAGTAAACAAGTACTGATATTGTAAGATCAGAACTTAATTTAAATCAAAATAGATATGGTCATCAGAATATGAATATTTATCAGGATTTATCAATGCATTACAAAACATCTCAGAGACAAGAACTTGCAAAAAAAAGATTTCATTAATATATTAAGAGAATACATTCATGAAATTTAAATTACATCAGAACTTTACAAGACTGTCCTAAGCTGCTAAACCTAACATCAACAGCCTTTGTCCTAGCTCAAGAAGCAGGGCAAGGCTGACGATGAAGAAAAATAGGAAGAAGAAAATAAATTATTTCTTCTTTCTACTCTCGACAAACAGAATAGCGAGTCTGATGATTCACTCTTGCTGGCGGAGAGCTTCCAGCCTTTCCTCCTCCAATCGCTCCAGATGGCGATGGTAGTCCATATAGAAGAACAGGAGGTGGGTGAGTACCTCCTGGGGAACTGAGTCCCATATCTCATCAGGAATGGCAGTGACGTGCCATTCCTGCTGCCAGGCTTCACAGCTTAACTCCATGTTGAAGGTCTCATAGTTTAAAAACATATTGTAGTTAACCATGATGTTGTGTATATGAGGGAAAAGAGAGTAAGTGTTTGAGGAAGGAATTGATGTATAGGCTGATGTGAAGTGTTCGTTTATATATGCAAGAGAATGCCAGGAGACGCAAAGAAATTTAATGCTGACAGGTAGAATTAATTATACCTCGTCTCCCTAGACCGGGAAGACGAAAAATAGTCATTGGAAGTGTAAGTCAGGGTTAAATGCGCACAAGTAAAAAGTAAAAAATTACTGTGCATTACGTGTACCACTATCCCTAATGATATTGACTGTTAATATTCTACCTAAACATATTCTGATTTAAAATGAGACTATTTTTAGATTTTATCCACAAATAAGTCAAGTAAAGGATCAGAGTTTAATATCAGAACGTAGACTTATATCAGAACTTAACAGTCATCAGAACATAATTTCTTAACTCGAAAAATGAATGCCTATCTTTGTAATTCCTCACACAAATTCTGATATAGATTCTACAGAACTTAATCATCAGAACGTTCAATCAGAACTTGTCCTCAGAATATATGCAATTTGATACATAAATTGTTCATCTAAAATAACATAGATCACCAAAGTAATTTTCATCATTTATATGGAGTGTTTAGTGTGTGCATTAAGCTAAATATCAGACAAAGAGTAAAGTCTGATTCACTTCAGTACATCTTAGAAATAAGGCATAACTAAAACTTTACTAAAAACCTGTCATTATTCTGAGGCCTACTTTTGAATGAGTGCATGCTTGAGTCCACCTCAACTGTTTTTGTGCTAATTTTGTGCATCTTTTTAAATTCCATTTTACAGTGGCTTCTCAGTGTAAGTGAGTCACGACTGCTTATCAGAATTTATGCTATTATCAGAGTATTTCTCCAGTAATCATAAAGTGTGAAAAGTCACCAAGAAAATATTTTTCTTTTCTGATGCATATTTACTTAATACCAGCAATGCACTTGGGTCGTCCCTTCCACATTTTTACTCTAGATCTCAAAGGAGTACCTGATTTTAATCCTTGATTCTTTTTCTTTTTCTTTTGATAAGTGAGGTTTATCAGCACTTAGTATATTCAACAGATTTACTAGCATCAGAACTTAACAGATGAGAAGCATTATTATAGTTTGTGACTTAGTAATAAGATAGACAAAGTAAACTCAACTAAGCTCAATATCAGAATTTGCTTGTGTTAATAGATTTCCACAGAAATAATTACTTCTAACATGGGATCTTTAGTATATTGAAGATTACTAGGCCAGCATCTAGCACATGTATCCTCATAGGATTGAATAGTTATATAAACAGACATATCATTATCAGAGTTTAGAAAGTCACATCAGACAACATTCAGTACTTAAGCAATTTTCAATTAAGCACAGAATACACAAAGAGAGTAATTTCTGTAAATACTGATCATAAAGTCTGATGCATCAGAACAAAACTAAGCAGATTTAGAGAAAGAACCTGAAACCATTCCAAGTTCATTTACCAATCTTGTAAAAGTAGTTTCACACAGTGGTTTTGTGAAGATATCTGCTAGTTGTTGATCCGTTGGAACAAAGTACAATTTTACCTGTACCTTCATCCACATGTTCCCTTATGAAGTGGTACCTAATGCTGATGTGCTTTGTCATTGAGTGTTGAACTGGATTACCTGTCATAGCAATAGCACTTTGATTATCATAGTAAATAGGGATTTTAAAATATGTTAACCCATAATCCAGTAACTGATTCTTTATCCAAAGAATCTGTGCACAACAGCTTCCTGCAGCAATGTACTCTGCTTCTGCAGTTGATGTGGAAATTGACTTTTGTTTCTTGCTAAACTAAGAAACCAATCTGCCTCCAAGAAATTGGCAGCTTCCACTTGTGCTTTTCCTGTCAATTTTGCAACCTGCAAAATCTGTATCTGAGTAACCTATTAGTTTAAAATCAGATTCTCTGGGATACTACAATCCCAGATCAGCTGTTCCTTTAAGATACTTGAATATTCTTTTCACAGCTGTTAAGTGAGGTTCTCTTGGATCTGCTTGAAATCTTGCACAAATACAGGTAGCATACATGATATCAGGTCTACTAGCAGTTATATAGAGTAGAGAGCCAATCATACCTCTGTAATCAGTAATATCTACTGATTTACCTGTATCCTTGTCCAGTTTTGTTGCAGTGGCCATGAGAGTGGATGCACTTGAACAATCTTGCATTCCAAATTTCTTCAGCAAGTTTTTAGTGTACTTAGTTTGACAAATAAAAGTGCCTTCTTCATTCTGCTTGACTTGAAGGCCCAGAAAATAGCTAAGTTCCCCCATCATACTCATCTGATACCTTGACTGCATCAGTTTGGCAAACTTCTTGCAAAGTCTGTCATTTATAGAGCCAAAAATGATCTCATCAACATATATCTGGACCAGAAGTAAGCCCTTTCCATGGTTGAGGTATAACAGTGTTTTGTCTATAGTTCCTCTGTTAAATCCACTTTCCAGAAGAAACTGAGCTAAAGTCTCATACCATGCTCTAGGAGCTTGCTTAAGTCCATAAAGTGCTTTATCAAGCCTGTAGACATAATCTGGATATTTGGAATCTACAAAGCCTGCAGGTTGTTCAACATATACTTCTTCCTCCAATTCTCCATTGAGAAAAGAACTTTTCACATCCATTTGAAAGACAGTAAACTTTTTGTGAGCAGCATAAGCCAAAAATATCCTTATGGCTTCTAATCTAGCAACTGGTGCAAATGTTTCATCATAATTAATTCCCTCCTGTTGAGAATATCCTTTTGCAACAAGCCTTGCCTTATTCCTTGTAGTTATGCCATCACTATCAGTTTTGTTTCTGACTACCCATTTTGTACCAACAACAGATCTGTTCTTTGATCTTGGTATTAGGGTCCAGACTTTATTTCTTTCAAATTCATTTAACTCTTCCTGCATTGCTTGCACCCAATCAGCATCTTGAAGAGCTTCTTCCACTTTCTTTGGCTCAGTCTAAGAAAGAAAAGAATTGTAAAGACATTCATTTGAAGTACCTATTCTAGTTCTGACACCTGCATCAGGATTTCCAATTATCAAATCAGGTGTATGTGATTTAGTCCACTTCCTTGCAGATGGAAGGTTTTCTCTAGAACTGGATGCTCCCCCATGATTCATGCTGTCTTCATTTTCATTTTCTGATCCTCCCCCTGAAACTATGCTCTCTGAGTTGAATTCTTCAGAATTTAGATTTTCAGACCTATCAGAACTTGGCTTATCAGAACTTGACGAATCAGAACTTGAAGAGCCAGATGTATGTTCTGATGCTTCTTGAGATGTGGTAAGATCTTGAGTATGATCCCCCTGCATAGGTGCATTTTCCTTTGGCGTAGTCACCACAGTTTCAATAACATTAGAGTTTAATCCATCAGAGTTTGCAGTATCAGGACTAAGATTTTCAGGATTATCAATATCATAATTTGAGTCTTCATTTTCAAATCTCAGCTGATCATGATCAATAAAATCTTCAAGTCCAGTAATCTTCTTGTCATCAAAAGAGACATTGATAGATTCCATGACCACTCTTGTTCTCAAGTTATAGACTCTGAACGCTTTTGTGGAAAGTGGATATCCAACAAAAATTCCTTCATCAGCTTTTAAATCAAATTTAGATAGTTGTTCAAGATTAGTCTTAAGAACAAAACACTTGCATCCAAATACATGAAAATACTTCAGATTTGGCTTCTTTTTCTTCACCATCTCATATGGTGTCTCTTCTTGCTTGTTGATAAGTGTTGCATTCTGAGTAAAACAAGCAGTCTGCACAGCTTCAGCCCAGAAATAGGTTGGAAGCTTTGCTTCATCAAGCATTATACGTGCAACTTCAATGAGAGTTCTATTCTTCCTTTCAATAACTCCATTTTGCTGTAGAGTTCCAGGAGCAGAAAATTCCTGCTTGATTCCATGGTTTTTGCAAAACTTTTCCATTATCAAATTCTTGAACTCAATACCATTATCACTCCTTATTACCTTTACTGAGTCTTTGACCATTTTATCCAGTTGCCTGACTTGATCAATCAAGATAGATGCAGTTTCACTTTGTGTGTGTAAGAAATACACCCATGTGTATCTGGTGAACTCATCCACTATGACCAAAGCATATTTCTTATTTGCAATAGACATGACATTTACTGGGCCAAATAGATCAACATCTAGTACGTGATAAGGCTCAAGAATTAATGATTCAGTCTTGCTCTTGAATGAGGATTTTCTCTATTTAGCCTTCTGACAAGAATCACAAAGGCCATCAGGAGCAAATACTGACTTTGGCAGTCCTCTCACAAGATCTTTCTTGACTACTTCATTTATATTGTTGAAATTTAAATGAGAGAGTTTTTTGTGCCAATTCCAGCTTTCTTCAATTGATGCTCTACTCATCAGACAGATTGCAGAGCCATCAGTACTTGTTGAAAGTTTAGCTTCATAAATGTTACCACACCTGAATCCTTTCAGAACAACTTTGCCTGTTGATTTACTTACAACTTCACAGTGTTCTTCAAAGAAATCAACATGATAACCTCTGTCACATATTTGACTCACATTTAACAAATTGTGTTTAAGTCCTGAGAGTAGAGCTACTTTTTCAATGATGACATTCCCCATATTGATATTGCCATATCCCAAAGTTTTTCCCATATTGCCATCTCCATAAGAAACACTTGGGCCAGCTTTCTCCACAAAGTCTGATAACAGGGCTTTATTTTCAGTCATATGTCCTGAACATCCACTGTCCAGAACTAGGATGTTTTTCCTGTTGCCCTGCAATCACAAAGACCACTAATGATTAGTTTTAAGGATCCAGACTTTCTTGGATCCTTTGGCCTTATTAAGTTTGTTAACATTTGCAGCGGATTTAGCATCAGAGTTTATGTTAACATTTTTCTTATCAGAATTTACACTATCAGACTTTGAATCAGAACTTACACTAGAAGGAACAATGGAAACTTTCTTTAAAGAAGGTTTTATTTGATAATAATCATAGTACAAACTATGATATTCCTTACAAGTATAAATGGAATGCCATAAACTATCACAATGAAAACAAGGATTTTGTGGTTTATATCTAACAGACTGACTCTTAACTCCTGACTTTGAAGGTAAGGAGTTTATGTTCTTATTCTTCCTGCAAAAAGAGGCCAGATGGTTAGAACTTCCACAGTTATGACACGTTTTCCTAGGAGCTTCAGGAACAGACTTATAATCATTGCTTTTATTCACTCCTTCCTTTCCATTCCTATTTTTCTTAGGTGATTTTACCTTGTTTGCATTCTTAACATCTTTCAGCTTATGCTTAAGCTGCTTCTTAGTCATTAAGCCTATGTTTACTTCAGCTGTCTTTTCCTGTTTTAGTTTGTCAGAAGTTAGTTCCTTTTTAACTTCTGATTTCTCATTAGCGGACTTTACAGCTACAAACTTGACAGGTTTTAACTTTGGCTTTTGTTTAACAACTACAGGCTTAATACTTTCAGTTCCTTTATCATTCTTATCCTCTCCATAACCTAAGCCCTCTTTCCAGTTTTCACTACTTAACAAATTCTGAGTTATTCTGCCAGAGTTAGTCCAAGTCCTGATAACCTCTCTTTCCTTTTCTAACTCAGTTTTTAGAGATTCATTCATTTTTAGCACTTCATCCCTAACATAAAAAGCATCATCTCTATCTTTCTGAGTTTGATGGAACATAACTAACTCATTTTCTAAGAAATCATTTCTTTTCTTAAAAGCAAGATTTTCAGAAGTTAATCTTTCACATGTTAAAGTTTGATCTCTATAACTAACAAACATGGTTTTAAGATATCTTCTCAACTCATTTATATCATCAGTATGAAAGACATAAGTAGTTTGAGGTACCTTTGATTCAGCAGCTTCAGGACTGCTTTCAGCACTTGCCTTATCAGCATTTACCATCAAGGCATAATTCTCCTCACTTTCAGAATCTGAGGTATCTCTCCAGCTTTTCTTCTTTATGACAAGAGCCTTGCCTTTGTCACTCTTCACTTTCTTGCAATTAGGAGATATGTGGCCTTTCTCACCACAGTTGTAGCATTTGACATTTGTATAACCTCCTCTGTCAGACTTTCCTCCTCTGCTTTCAGATCTTCTGAAATTCTTCTTATCAGAACTTGTGTCTTTCCTGGAAAACTTCTTTCCCTTCCCGAACTTCCTGTATGCAATCTTTGTGATCCCTTTCACCATAAGAGCACACAGCTTCATCATCTCCTCATCAGCATCCATCTCAGGCAAGCTTTCAGATTCTGAGTCATCATCACTTTCAGAACTTGATGACTCAGTATCAGACTTTGTGAAGAGAGCTTTACCCTTGTATTTCCTTGAGGTAGCTGCCTTGGGGGATTCTTCTTCAGCCTTAAGAGCAACTGTCCTTGACTTTCCACCTTTCCTCTTGCTTCTTTGTTCCATCTCAAGTTCATGAGTCTTGAGCATTCCATAAATTTCATCAAGAGTTGTTTCATCAAGATTGTTGTTGTCTCTTATTGTTGTTGCCTTCAAATCCCAGCATTCAGGAAGAGCTAATAGGAATTTAAGGTTTGAATCTTCAAGATCATACTCCTTATCAACCAGTGACAAATTATTCAAGAGTTTGACAAATCTATCATATAAATCAGTCAATGACTCATTAGCCTTTGAGTCAAAGTGTTCATACTCTTGAGTGAGTATTGTCTTCCTGTTCTTCTTAATTGTATCAGTTCCCTGACACCTTGTTTCCAGAGCATCCCATATCTCCTTTGCAGTCTTGCAGTTTATTACCCTGTTTGACATTACATTATCAATGGCACTATGCAGTAAGTGTCGTACCTTAGCATCCTTAGCAATTGATGCGATATCTTCAGCAGTGTAATCACTCTTCTCCTTTGGTACAGTCTTTGCTGCTTCACCTGTAACTGCAACAGCGAGCTTGGTTGGTTTGTGAGGCCCTTCCTTGATTCTATCAAGATATTCTGGATCTGTAGCTTCCAGAAACATGGTCATCCTCACCTTCCATATGCCATATTCATATGGTCTCAATATGGGAACTCTGATAGTCTCATATCGGCTTTGAATTTGTGTTTTAGGAGGTTCTTCAGTTTTGGTGGGCTTAGTTGGAGTTTCTGTATCAGACATGATTGTGTTTGAATCTTAAACTGTTTGTGTGTTAACAGACAGGCTCTGATACCACTTGTTAGGTCACACACACACTGTAGAGGGGGTGAATACAGTGTATAATACAATCAAATCGAACTTTAATAACTCAAGTAACAGAAAACAAACTTTATTGAAATAATAAACTCTGTTACAGTATGGAACTGTTACCTCTCAGTGATGAAGAAAAATCACGAGAGCTGCTAGGGTTACAATAAATAATCTTCTCGAATATGATAACACTTATAGTGTAAACCCTATGTCTGTGTTTATATACTACACAGTTACAAGATAATTGCTAATTGATATGGAATATAATTCTGCTTCCTAAAATATATCAATCAGATATCTTTTCTTCCAAGTATCATATTCTTCATAGAATTCCTTCTTTATGTATATCTCTTCTTATGTTTGTCTCGATCTTCTTTCCTTTAATCAGCTGCTGTCCTTATCTGAACGTCCTTCAGTACTTAAGTTCTGATATCCATCTTCTGATGATTATCTCCTGATAATATAAGTACTGATATCCTTAAGTCCTGACTTCTAGTAAGTACTGATTTATCCTGTTTAAGTAAGATCTGGAAACTAAACATAAATCATATTAGCCATGACATTATCAAATATATCTAACATACCTCTCTTTGTTCGGAAGGCAATCAGCCTTGGAAAAATGATTTTCACGATATCGATGAAATTTAGACAATCTTAGCAAGATTTCAAAATCTAATATCTGAAGAAATAATGAGCTCTGAAGAAAAGAGTCGCAACACTCAAAAGATTTATAACTTGGAAGGAAGAATACAACAAGGATTATCCTTCCATGTCCTTAAAAATTTTATATTATGATATTATAGAGAATATCCCTTGAAAGCAATGATTGCTGGATAATAACATCATACGAACAATACTTATAAGATTTCCCCATTGAAAGAATACTTTTCTTTTCAAGTAATGAAAAAAATCCTAAATAACATCCTCAAAAGGTTAACCATTAAGGTTTCAAAAAGATGCTATTTTGCAAGGACCCTTTTCTCTTGGGCCCAGCATTTGAGTTTATTGTTCTCATTAGATATAACCAATCCTTCAGCAACATGGTTAGCCAATAACATAAAGAATCTAGCATAGTAGATGTTATGTGGTCTATTAGCTTTGTTGCCTAATCTGGAACCTAATTCTAGCATGACATAGTTGCTAAAATTAAAGTACCTATCAGAAACTAGCATATAGAGCATATTAACAAGAGATGAAGTTATGGCATCAAAATTGCTGATCTTCCCAGAGAAAACCTTGATAAAGGCATCTCCAAGAAAACTCCATTCTTTCCTAAGGCCCTTCCTTCTAATACTACCTAAACTAGCAGAATCAAAAGCATAGCCTATAGAATCTAACATAGCAGATACATCTTTATCAGTGTGTGGTGTCATGGCATTATTCTCAGGCAACTTAAAACAAGACTGTATATCATCACAGTTAATGCAGTAATTCGTACCTTTGAGAGAGAAGGCAATAGTCATATATGTGGAGTTGAACTCTGCAGTTGTCCAAATCTCCTCAATCACCTCACAGTAGATGGTTGGGGCTTCCAGCATTGCATAGCTTAGTTTGCAGTTTTTGATGAAGTCCATCATCTTGTGATAATCAGAATGGGCTTCATTATTTTCAACCAAGGCTACGAAATTATTCTTTTCATAAACAAATCCAGATTGAGACATAATTTTGACTACTGGTGCCATTGTTGTGAGTAGAGGTTGCAGAGAAAAACTTGAGAATTTTGGGAGAGAAGGAGAATAAAAATTGCAAGAAAGCGTAAAGTGAAAATAAGAATTCAATGGGCTTTTATACTTTCTTGAATTAAAACGTAAATAAAATGATTAAATGATACTTTTAAATAAATTACAACCGTTTAAGAATAAAGAAAACTGTAGAAATTCTGAAAACTGCCTTTAATACAAATACATACAACAGTGTATATCTGTATCAACGGTTAGGTAAAAGAATCAACGGCTGTGACTCACTTAAAGTAACTGATGTGACACTTCAACGGATAAGGTAAATAGTTATCCGTTGATGATGAACACTATTTTATCCGTTGAGGGATAAAATTACCAGAAATGTATTTGTCTTTCAACGGATAATGAACATCCGTTGATAGAACAATTATGGCTATCAATGGATAGGGAATATCTATTGATAGAATAAGTCTTACTCAAAGCCAGCTTTGTTCTTGCAGCAAATTCATTTCAGGCTTCAAGGCAGATTTCAAAGAGGACATAAATTTATGAATAATTAAGCATACCTAGCTCACTTACTAATCTTGTGAATGTTGATTCATCAAGTAGCTTGGTAAATATGTCTGCAATCTGCTTTTCACTTGGAACAAAATGAAGTTCCATTGTACCTTTCATCACATGTTCCCTAATAAAGTGGTACTTGATGTCAATGTGCTTGGTTCTTGAGTGTTGCACTGGATTTTCAGTAATGGCAATGGCACTTGTGTTGTCACAGAATATAGGAATTTTGTCAACAGTTAGTCCATAGTCAAATAGTTGATTCCTCATCCATAGTATCTGTGCACAGCAACTACCAGCAGCAATGTACTTAGCTTCAGCTGTTGATGTAGAAACAGAATTTTGCTTCTTGCTGAACCATGACACAAGCTTGTTCCCTAGAAATTGACAGGTGCCAGTTGTGCTTTTCCTGTCTATTTTGCAGCCTGCATAATCTGCATCTGAGTAGCCAATTAGATCAAAACCAGACTCTCTAGGGTACCAAATTCCTAGATTTGGAGTCCCTTTGAGATATCTGAAGATTCTTTTAATAGCCACTAAGTGAGATTCTTTAGGGTCAGCTTGAAATCTAGTACAGAGACATGTAGAAAACATTATATCAGGTCTACTAGAAGTTAAATATAAAAGTGAGCCAACCATGCCTCTATAACTTGAAATGTCCATAGACTTTTCAGCCTTGTTTAATTCAAGCTTGATGGCAGTGGCCATGGGAGTTTATGCAGATGAACAGTCCATTAAGTCAAACTTCTTTAAAAGATCATGAATATATTTAGTTTGACTAATGAAAATTCCACCACTAACTTGTTTAACTTGTAAACCAAGAAAATAAGTTAGCTCTCCCATCATGCTCATTTCATATTTACTTTGCATTAACTTAGCAAACTTTTTACAAAGCTTATCATCTGTAGATCCAAATATAATATCATCTACATAAATTTGAACAAGTATTGTAGAGCCATTAACATTTCTAAAGAAAAGAGTTTTGTCAACAGTACCTCTTGTGAAGTGATTATCTAGAAGAAATTTTGACAAAGTCTCATACCAGGCTCTAGGTGCTTGCTTTAGTCCATAGAGTGCTTTCAACAGATAATACACATAGTCTGGAAAGTTTGGATCTTCAAATCCTGGAGGTTGGCTTACATAAACTTCTTCCTCCAATTCCCCATTTAGAAATGCACTCTTGACATCCATTTGATAGACTTTGAAATTGGCATGGGCTGCATAGGCTAGAAAGATTCTGATGGCTTCAAGTCTGGCAACTGGAGCAAATGTTTCATCAAAATCTATTCCCTCTTGTTGAGAATAGCCTTTAGCAACCAATCTGGCTTTATTACTTATGACAATGCCATTTTCATCCATCTTGTTTCTGAATACCCATTTTATGTCAATAGAACTCTTGTTCTTTGGCTTGGGTACCAGCTTCCATACTTTGTTCCTCTCAAATTGGTTTAGCTCCTCTTGCATTGCTAAAATCCAATCTGGATCCAATAGAGCTTCTTCCACTCTCTTAGGTTCCTCCTGTGATAGAAAGCTACTATACAGACATTCATCTTGAGTAGCCCTTCTAGTTTGCACTTTAGATGTACTTTGATTATCCGTTGACAGACCGTGATCAACAGATACTTCATTATGAACTTCAACGGATGATGCACTTTGTCTTTCAACGGATGCTGTATTGCTTCTTTCAATGGAAGCTGAATTATGACTTTCAACGGATGCAACATTCTGTGCATTATCCAAAGGCAGATTTTGAATTCTTCTTGAGATGCCTTCTTCATCATTCTCATCTTCACTATCATCACAATATATCTCAATATTGTCAAATTTGAGTCCTTCATGATGTCCCTCATCTGTTAGTCCATCAATCTTTTTATCATCAAACACAACATGCACAGATTCCATGACAATGTTGGTTCTTAGATTTTAGACCCTATATGATTTTCCAGCAGAATAACCAACAAATATTCCTTCATCAGCCTTTGCATCAAACTTCCCTTTGTGATCAGATTGATTCCTTAAGATGTAACATTTGCAACCAAAGACATGCAGAAAGTTTAAAGTTGTTTTTCTTCTCTTGAATAATTGATAGGGAGTCATGCCTTTTGCCTGATTGATTAGAGAAATATTCTGAGTGTAACATGCACAGTTAACAGCCTCAGCCCAAAAGTAAGTTGGGAGTTTTGACTCTTCAAGCATTGTCCTTGCAGCTTCAATTAGTGATCTGTTCTTCCTTTCCACCACACCATTTTGTTGTGGGGTCCTTGGAGCTGAGAACTCATGCATGATCCCATTTTCTTCACAGAACAACTTCATGGTTGAATTCTTGAACTCAGTTCCATTGTCACTCCTAATATTCCTTGCTTTGAAATCAGGATGATTGTTGACTTGCTTGATATGATTGATAATGATTTCACTAGCTTCATCCTTTGATCCAAGAAAATAAACCCATGAAAACTTTGAGAAATCATCTACAATCACTAGGCAATATTTTTTCCTTGAAATTGACAATACATTGAATGGTCCAAAAAGATCCATGTGTAGCAGTTGTAATGGTTCATCAATTGCAGATTCAAGCTTCTTACTGAATGATACTTTCTTTTGCTTTCCTTTCTAACAAGCATCACACAGTCCATCCCTTGTGAATTCTACTAGAGGTATTCCTCTAACTAAGTCCTTTTTGACTAGATCATTCATTGTCTTGAAATTCAAATGGGACAGCTTCTGGTACCATAGCCAACTTTCAACTGAGCTTGCTTTGCTGAGAAGACAAGTAATAGATTCTGCATCTGTAGAGTTGAAGTCAGCTAAGTACACACATTCCCTTTTCTAACTCCAGTTAGAACCACTTTATTGTCCTTCTTACTTGTGACAATACAGGCTTCAGAATTGAAGGAAACAATATTCCCTCTATCACATAGTTAACTGATGCTCAATAAGTTGTGTTTGAGACCATCAACCAATGCAACTTCATCAATGATGACATTTTCTTTTGAAATCAAGCCATATCCCATAGTGAATCCTTTGCTGTCATCTCCAAAGGTTATGCTAGGGCCCGCTCTCTCCTTAAACTCTGTGAGCAGAGTGAAATCTCCTGTCATGTGTCTTGAACAGACACTGTCCAAGTACCATAGATTCCTTCTTTTTCCCTGCACACAACAAAATCAATCAAGTTGATTTTGGTACCCAAGTTTCCTTGGGTCCAGCCTTGTTAGTCTTTTTCCTAGACTTCATTCCTCCTGCATCTTTTGACTTAGGTAACTTTGGGTCAACCTTGATCTCAGATGTGGTTGGTTGAAGTGTAGGGTTAGTCACAGAATCATTTAGCACATTTGATTGAATTTGATAAGGCATAGATTGTGCAAACATGTTATTCCACATAGGCATATTGTATGGCATTTGAGGCATACTAAATGCAGTAAAATAAGGATTATTAATATATGGCATGTTTGCAAAATGTGCATGGAGATTCTGATGAGACATAACAGGCATAGCATGTAGAGGTGACATAGACATGTTAGGCATGGAGGGATTTGAAGGCATGGGAGCATTTTTAACAGATTTGCAATTATCAGATAGGTGATTAACACTTTTACAATGCACACAGCTTTTTCTAGGAGCATACCTATCAGGTGTGTAATTGTTATGTTTATTAATCCCTACCTTCCCATTTCTTTTAGATTTTCTTTTAGTTTCCTTCTTATCCTCAACCAACTTAAGCCTATTTTTCAGCTGATCTAAAGTCATGTGTCCTATATTCACCTTACTGGCATCTTTGGATGTGTTAGCTCCTTCTTTGACAAAGTTTTTGAAAGTTGAATCATCCTTCTTATTGAGATTTTTATTTTTAAAATTACTTGCATGTTTTAATTGATGAGCCTTCAACGAATGCTCTTTTTCTTCCTTCAACGGATAACTTTCATCATCCGTTGATTCCACATCTGTTGACAATCCATCAATTAATTCTAACTCCTTTTTGTTTTTCTTCCAGGCATCCTCACAGAATGATTCAATTCCCTGAACCTTGGCAATCTGAACACTAACATCCCTAGATGTTTTCCAGGCCTTGATTACCTCTTGCTCACTTTCTAACTGTTTAGAAAGAATTTCTACTTTCTTAACAGCTTCTTCTAGTTCACTCTCAACAGTCAAGCATCTAAGTTTAATCTTTTCAAGCTCAATTACCTGATCTTCTAACACATCATTCCTATCACATAAAAACACATTATTCTCTTTGATCCTAGTGTTTTCTTTAGCTAGTGATTAAAGGGAAACACGCAAATGATATAATTCATTGGACATATCATTTATGGCTTCATTGCATTCATTTTTAGAAAGCTGAGAGAGATCAGTAGTAATTACCTGGTTGCTTGATGAACTAGTTTCATTTTCATCAGAATTAGCCATCAGGGCTAGGTTGACATATTCCATATCATCATCTTCATTGACTCCATCTGCTGCCCAATCATCTTGAGTGAGAAAAGCTCTTTCCTTTTGTTTGAACAAATCAAAATACTTCTTTTTGTAATCAACTTGCTCAAATTTCTTCTTATCAGAGGTTGGCTTCCTACACTCACTTGCAAAGTGTCCACTAATGCCACAGTTATAACATTTGAACTTGGATTTGTCCACCATGTTTTTGTTTGGCTTAGTGAATTTTGTATTTTTCCTGAACTTCATCTTTGCAAACCTCCTGGACAGAAAAGCCAGATGTTCATCAACATCATCAGAGTCATCCTGACTGGAATTATTTTCATCCTCAACTACTTGCTCTTTACCCTTGCTTGATTCTGATTTGCTTGTGCCAATTTTGAGACTTGGCATTGTCTTCTCCTCATTCCTGGCTCTAACCTTCTCACTGTCAGCTACAAGTGCAACTGATCCTCCTTTTCTCTTTCCCTTTTCCAATAGCTCATCTTGCTCCATCTCAAGTTCATATGTCTTTAAAATTCCATATAATCTTTCAAGTGTGAAGTCCTTATAATCTTCAGAATTTCTTAGAGAAATAGTCATAGGCTTCCATTCCTTTGGTAGAGACCTTAGAAATTTTAAATTGGAGTCCTTGACTTGGTACATTCTGCCATACAGCTTCAATCCATTCAACAGTTTCTGAAATCTGTTGAAGGTATCATTCAATGATTCTCCTTCTTCAAAATGAAAATATTCATACTGTTGAATGAGAAGCTGCATTTTGTTTTCTCTAACTTGCTCAGTGCCTTCACAGATAAGCTGCACATTATCCCAAATTTCCTTAGCAGTTTGGCTGTTAATGACATTGTCAAACATATCTTGATCTAGGCCATTAAACAGAATGTTCATGGCTTTCTTGTCCTTGTGAACCTCTTCAATATCTTCAACAGTCCATTCTGCTTTTGGCTTGGGAATAGACTGTCCAACAGCAACTGTTGCAGTAGCAGCTGTGGCCACCTTGTGAGGGATGTGAGGACCATTTTCAATGCAGTTCATGTAGCTTTCATCTTGAGAGAGAAGATGTAAATGCATCTTCACTTTCCAGTGATGATAGTTATCTCTTTCCAAGATTGGAATCTTTACACCAATATCCTTCTTACTCATGATGTTAGCATAATAGATCTTTAAACTCTTTGTATGTTAAGAGCTTGCTCTGATACCAATTGTTATTCCCAGTGGACTAACAATGAGATTTACAGAAGGGGGGTTGAATGTAAATCTCAAAACTTTTTCAAGTTTTGAGTAGTTTCTAAGGCTAAGTGTTTTAGTGAGCAAATGTGTGTGAATGGCTTGAAGCTAATACAGACATATATATATTCAAACACAAATGTAAAGAACACAAAGAACTTAAAAACTTTTCTGGTGGATTTGTTGTTCCACCAGAGATGTGTTATTTCAGAAAATCTGTTATTCAAGGAATTAAATCACAGCTGCTTCCTAGTACAAACTAGATGATTTTCTCTCTGGATTTTTCTAAACAGCTCTGGAAAAATTCACATCTAATTACTAGCTGCTACTTGGTTTATATATCACCAAGTTTACAAGTGAAGACAAAACCGTAAAATACAATTAAAAAGGCTCTTCACATGTTTCTTCTTCATTTCTCTATCCAATGCAATTTAGGCTTAGTTGTTAATCTTTAAATACTTCCTTGTTTGCACCAGAATGGAAATGCTGCATTTTCTTGATTCCTCCTAGAGGCTTCCACATTCCAGTTTGTCTCTGTCAACCCATGTGCCTCTGTCAGCTTATGAATTGTCACTATCAACTGCTAATGAACTAAGCATCCGTTGAAGCTTTCATCCGTTGATGCCTTATCCGTTGAGGCTTTATCCGTTGAAGCTTTATCCGTTGATGCATTAGCAGTTGAAGTCTTTATCCGTTGAAGCACTTATCCGTTGATGGATATTATCCGTTGAAGCTTTAGAGACATCCGTTGAAGCTTTGTTTCTTATCCGTTGAAGGTCTTCAATATCATTTGATACTTCTTCACTTATACAAAATTTCAAGGCATGAAATATTTACAATTAGCCCTCCTATTTGCATATCCACTAGTAGTCAACATGACTGATAATTTCCTACAACATCTAAGAATTACAACTTGAATCCAGAGAATGAAATGTGCAACAATACTAAACTTATTGCTAAGTAAAGCTACTCCTTCAACGGATAGCCAAGATGGTCTTATCCGTTGAGGCTACAAACACTAGATTTCTACTTAAGTGTTTTGTATAACTTATCATCAAACTAATACACATATTCCTAACAATTTCTACTCTCATTACCAACTTATATTTCTAAAAAGTTCAATACTTCATAATTTTCAATATTCGACCGCCTCGAAATAAGTATTAATCCTTGGTCAAAATAGACGGTCAAAGTGGACTTCTAGAGTTGACTTTATCGAATATTACTATTACGCCACTCGTACCCTAACATTTTTTAATAAATCGTAAGATTAATATTTTAATACGAAACCATCTCGAGGAGCTTCTTGAGTGCTTTTAATATTTATCAAAAAAGTTCCATTTTAATAAAATGAATTTAATTAGGTGAAAATCATTTCAAAAGTTCGGTCAACTACGGAGTTTTACTATTCAAACCGCTTTCACTAAAATGTTGATATCACTCAAACCGTTAACTCAATTGATGCACCATTTTCGCATGCGCGATCTAGACAGAATTTAGAACACATCATCATTTGAAAATGGTTTTCTGGCAACAACGGTGAAAATCCCGAAGTAGCAGTTTCTAACAGGGGGGTTGTTTTTGATGTTCGTACTCCACGCGATCTCGGCTCC
This sequence comes from Apium graveolens, assembly GCF_009905375.1. Lineage (NCBI taxonomy): Eukaryota > Viridiplantae > Streptophyta > Magnoliopsida > Apiales > Apiaceae > Apium > Apium graveolens. The sequence continues at coordinate 254,819,615 of NC_133652.1, forward strand.
GACATTTTTATAAAATTGAAAAATCAATATTTTTACTTGAAATTTTTATAGCAGTTAAAAACTCTATTTCTTACTCTCTGTAAAAATGTCATGATTTTTAAATATTTTTAAGTCGATCATTTATATTTATAAACTTCGTAATTTGTAGCCGTTTTTGTGGCGTAAATCACTTTTACTAAAACGGTCATAACTTTTGATTTGTAAATTGAAATCAAGCGATTCAGGCACCTAAACGATCCTCATAACATTTTCTATCATAATCAAGTCTCACTTTTCAAGAACCTATAGTTATACATTCGGGAACTTCTACAGAAACTTAAGTTGAGTTTTATTCATTTTTACGAGGTTACGATTATGATCTGAGTTTCGTTCACGTCTTAAATCATTATACCGCCATCAAAAACCATCACATCAGCATCTCAAAACTAAATACTCTCAAGAACATCATTTTCTTGAGGCAACAATCATCAATCTTAAAACTGATAAACTAAACATCAAGATAATATCAAATCAGTCATTAAAAATATACTTATATCCAAGATCCTTACTTTTCTTGAAATTTAAAACTTAAAAAAAGTTTGGATGAAGGTTTATACCTTTCTTGGTATCTTGGAAGGTCCTCTTCTTTATGGTTGAACTTTGGGAGGGATTGGTTATTCTTAAGGATCCTAAATCATGCCATGAAAATCAAGAAAACAAAAATAGATTTTCGGAGTTACTATTCACTACCAATTTTGAGCAAGGATTTAACTATGCTATACTCATCCAATGTCCATGAAATTTTGAACGTACCTTGTACATAATATGAGGAAGCTTTGGTTAAAATTTGGTGAATTTTGAATGAGTAGAACATGAGATATGAATTTTTCTTTCCATGGTGTTCTTGAAAATCAGCATTATGTTTTTGGAGAGAGAGAGAGAGAATTGCTTGGCTTGCTTCTTGGAAATGTGATGGAAATAGGCTTCTTGTGAATATAGAAATTGTTTAGGACAAGATGCATCATATTTTCAAAGGCTAGGATTAGCTAGGTGTCTCATTTGTCAAAGCTTGCATGATAAACTCCTTGAATTAATGTTTATTGAAATTATTTATTTATTTATTTTGTAACTAGCTTCTTAATTTATTACTTGTTGGATAAATTTATAAATACTTAATTTTTCTAGGTTACCACTTGATTCCTTTCCATCCTACATTATCTCGCATTCACTCACGTATGTTTAAACCAATTCCCCTAAATGCTACGTCAAATAATTCCGCCTGTCATAAATCATTACCATTTTCAGTACTCGTACTTGGTTATGAGTTATGTAGTTATAATTCTAAAGATTTTCTTGGTCGTAGTATAATTCTCTTATTCCTTGATGGCTCGTAATATAATATCATTTGGACTATTGGTTTTCTTCGAAAACTCGTAACTTTTGCATACATTCATTTAGTGCGTATAACCACAATATGAACTCAGAAACTTAAATTAAAAACTCTTATATGGTGTGGTCACAAAAGTTTTTTTCCACAAGACTACTATTTATAAAGGTCTTTTACCGATGTTAAAAAATCGGGTTTTTACAGGCCAACCTTCTCCTCAAATTCTGATAGCAGGGATTTATAACCAATCATATGTCCTGAGCATCCACTCTCCAATACTAGAGCATTCCTACTGTCACCCTGCAATCAGTAATTTGAATCAGTTAGTATTTTTAAGGGCCCAGACTTGCTTGGATCCTTTGGCCTTTTTAAGTTTGTTAACATATGCAGCATAAGACTTCATATTAGAGTTTATGTTAACATTCTTACTATCAGTACGTATTTATAAAAATCATAATACAAACTGTGATACTCTTTACATGTATAAATAGAGTTCCAAACACTGCCACAATGAAAATAAGGATTCTGTGGTTTATATCTTGTTGTCCAATTCCTAAACTCTGATTTAGAAGGAACATCTTTTATCTCTTTATTCTTCCTGCAAGAATTAGCAAGATGATTAGTGCTACCACAGTTTGAAAAGGTCTTTCTAGGTGCATTAGGTGGGGTTGCATAATTTTCATTCTTATTAACACCTACCTTGCCATTCCTATTTTTCCTAGACCTTTTCCTCTTGTCTTTTATGTGTAGATCCTTCAGCTTTTGCTTAAGCTGTTTCTGAGTCATTGAACCAATATTTACTGAATTTGTGTGAACTTGTTCACTCTTCTCAGTAATTAAGTTTGATCTAGGTGTTGAGGTAGTACTTTCCTCATGAATTGACTTAACAGTATTAGAACTAGGATTAAACTTAATGGTCTTTATTTAAACCTTGTTCAATTTGACCTGACTATCAGTTTTTATTGGTTCTGTTTTCTCAGTATCTTCTCCACTTTTCTTATCAGAATTAGATCTAGCTGAATATCCTAATCCTGATCCCCAACAACCATTTTCTAAGATTTCCTGAGTTATCTTTCCTGAGTTAGTCCAAAGTTTAATGACTTCTCTTTCTTTATCTAACTCCTTTTCTAGATAAGCATGTTTTTCTAACAATTTTTCTTTAACATAAACAACATTATCTCTTTCTTTTTGAATTTCTAGCATGCAAAGCAACTCAGTTTCTAGGTAATCATTCCTTTTCTTAAGCACAGAGTTTTCACTCTTAATTTCATTTTTCTCTAAGGTTTGATCCCTAAAACTAACATGCAGAGTCTTAATAAATAATCTTAATGCATAGATATCATCAGTATCAAATACAAGAGTAGGCTGAGGTACCTTTAATTCAGCATTGTCGGTCTCAGCATTAGCATTTTCCATGAGATCATAATTGATCCCATCATCTGACTCTGATGAATCATCCAAGTTTCTCTTCTTTGATATCAAAGATTATTTCTTCTCAGCTCTGGGTTTTCTGCAGTCAGCTACAAAGTGTCCAAGTCCATGAAAGTTATAACATCTCTCTTTTAACTTGTCAGGTTTTCCATATATAGCTTCCTTCCAATCAGTATCTCTGTTAGGTCACACAACACTGTAAAAGGGGGTTGAATACAGTGTTTATACAATCAAATCGATTTAACACAAGTATGTAACAAAGATCAAGTATACTAAATAAACTCTGTTACAATATGAACTGTTGTTCTCTCTCAGTGATGAACAAATATCACTAAGAGCTGCTAGGTTATAATGTATAATCTTCTTGATAATGATAACACATATAGTGTAAAACCTAAGTCTGTGTTTATATAGTACACAGTTACAAGATACTAATTGATATGGAATACAATTCTGTCTCCTAAAATATATCAATCAGATATCTTCTACAAGTCTTCCAGTCTTCTAACTCTTTCCATGCATATCTTCTTTTATTTTAGTCTTGATCTTCTCCTGTAAATAAGCTTCATTCCTTAACTGAAAAGTCTTCCCGCACTTAAGTTCTGGTATGACCTTAAGTTCTGATATTAAGTTCTGACTTCCAGTAAGTCCTAATTTCAGTAAGTCCTTATTTGTCCTGTTGTTAAGTTCTGAAAACTAAACACAAATCATACTAGACATGACATCTCAAATATAACTAACAATATCCCCCAACTTGTAAATTATGCAAAATATACAAGTTAATAGATTTGATGATGTCAAAAACAGTTTAAGTAAAAATGCAATGAGAGCTTAACTAGATAACTAACTACAACTTACAGTCCTTGTAGCTTTTAACAATCTCACTGAGTCAATCTGAATCCAAAATGATTCTTGACAAAGCTTGATATCAGCTTTTCTTCTTTAATCCTCAGGACTTGAGCTATTGTAGTCTTGACTTACTTCATCTCTTCACCCTGACTTCCAATCTGGTAGATTGCAGTCCTTAAAGCAGAGATATGGTTTCTTTATAAACCATCATTCAGTCTTATTACCCTACGATGAGAAGAATCTTCATTGTAGCATAGACATTTTTCTTTCAGTATCACTTCAAGCTTAGCATAATCCTTCTTCATTGGAATTTCACTTCCATCATCTTCAACAATATTAGGAATGAATTCTTTAACCCTTGAACCAGAAATTATAGCTTTATCTCTTATGGTCTTCATTATAAATTCTGACCATCTCCTGGTAATATCAGACTTTACCTCTAAAAGGTAATGAAAGAATTGAAGTTCTTTCAGTGATTTGTTTAGCACATCTGATTCTTACATTTGATATGTCCTTCCATCTTCAAGAAATAAAATCAGATTTTCCTTAACATTGTGCTTGTCATGAACATCTAGTACCACTTGAACAGAGATAACCTTATCAAGGTGTTTCTGTGTAACATCTTCAAGAGGTATGTCAGTTAGCAAAAATGGATCTCTAGTACCAACTTCAACTCCTATCTTGATCTTAGCTTTATCAGAACCTAGTCCAGCCCTGTCTCTTGGTTCTCTAGCATTTAACCCAATAGTCATGAAATCAGATAGTAATTGGCTTTTCTTTGGATATGATGTTTTGATATTTTTCCACAAAAGTTTCTTTTTTTCAGCTACTTCCATCTTGTCTAAATCAACTTGAGTTATGTCAGTGGTTGATATCTTGATAACTTTGTCAGAACTTGCTATTTCTGTTGTAGCTTGTAGTTCTTCACTCGGAACAACTTGAGCCTTGTCAGAGGTTGTCTTTGATTCTTCAGAAATCTTCCTTATTTTCAAAGTTTGAACATCTTCAGTTTTAGCAAGAGTATCATCAGTAACTTGAACCAGTTTGCACACAGGTTTTATCAGAATTTGAGGAATTTTCATCTCCTGTGGTTTTAATGGTTCATCAACTTTTCCCTTTCCTTTGTCTTTGGGATCAATCTCAATCTGGGATCTAGTCTTAGGCTTTGATGCCTCAGTATTTGACTTTTCCTTGATCACAATGTCTTTTTCCCTTGGCCTTGGAGGTTTCTTTGCAACAGAAGCTTTTGGCTTTAGATTTGTCTTTTCAGCTTTAAATCTAGCTTCTTCCTCCTTGAGATTTTCTAAATCCATTCCAGGATTATGCTTCAGAAATAATCTTCTAGCAATTTCCTCATCAAGTGTCTGAATCTTGGGATCTTTGTAGTAGACTGTAGTCTGCTTCCCCTTTAGCTTCAGAGTTTGCATAAACTTTTGAGAGTCTTGACTTCCACCTTGTATCAGAACATCAGGCTTTATCATCAGACTTTGCTTATCCGAACTTGATATCAGATTTTGAGTATCAGCACTCGCTATCAGATTTTGAGTTTGAGCAGCTTCAGAACTTGTCTTCTTTTGAATAGAAGATTTGCTTGCATCAGTAATTACTTTCCTTGAAGAAACCTTGTTGCTATGCTCTTTACCTTAAACTTGACCTCTACCCTTGCTAGGGTTTCCCTGGTCATAAGCTTCATCATCTTTCTTCTTCAGTACTTGATCATTAGAGCATTTGGACTTAACTATCTTCTCCCCCTTTTTTTGGCATCATTAGGTAGTAGGAGAGAGAGAAGACGTTCAACTGAAGATTGGATTTCATCCCATTGAGCTTTCTGAGAGGCTTGATTTTGTAGGACCTCGGTAATTTGGGCCTGTTGCTTCTCCTGAACTTTCTCAATTGCTTCAACTTTCTCAAGAGTAGGTCTAATAATCCTTGTCTTGTCAAGCTTGATCTGCATATCTAGCTTATTAGCTGATTCTTGTAGTTTATTATAACACCCTCCAAATCCGGGGTATAGATTTGGGGCATTATTAACAACAATTACCAACTATACCTGCACAAGCGGAATATAAATATAATAATTACCCCGAACTATCACTACTCAGGATCTTTTAAGGTTTGAGGTTGGAAACAAGAATCATGCACTACACTTTATTACAAACCCAACTAAATAAAACCTGTCTCAAGAACTCTCTTTATTACAAAACTTTATTCTATCTACAGTTTCCCTACACAATCTTTTATTCAAACTACACAAAACTTTTATTCAACCCAACATTACTACTTATCCTGCTACACCTGATCTGGCACTTCAAAACTCTCTTCGGGAATAGGAAGGAACACTCTTGGTATAAGAGGGTCCCGCTGCTTGACTCGCTTCTTGACTACGCGGGTCCTGATGGGTTTCATTCTCTACCTTAACTGTAAAACAATAGGAGTAACAATAAAAAGGGATGAGCCAAAATTGCTCAACAAGCCTGCAATAATATATGTATATATATAAAGAGAGAAATATAAATGAACCAAGAAGCTGCTGGTTTGAATAACCATCTGTATCTGTATATGATAATAATTTGCCCATGATGGCGAGTGTCAAATGAATAAGACTGGAAACAAGAACCAACATATGCACTATAATCTGCTGATCAGTCAGAATATAGTGCGGATCTATACCCAACTGCATAGACCCAACCAACATTAGGAGTACTCAGGCAACTATGGCCTATTAATTAATGACCTGGGTAAAACCCAGCTCGTAAAGTAACCATCCAGTCCAAGGCTTAGCATCCGGAATATTCGGAATGCTATTGATATATCCCAACACCAGGATATACCAGACTATATGTAACAAGGGTAAAGGAATTGAAATATGAACAAGGATTCCATAAATTGGGTAAATCAAGAATTTAAATGAAATGGAACAAGTGATATAAATGGGTAACAGTGTATATGAACAATAATTATCAAAGAGAATTGATACGATAGAAAGGAATTATAAATCACTATTCTGAATTTAGAATAGGGGAAAAACTTGCATAATATAATTTGAAATGAACGTCACTTGAACGATAAGTGAAGTTAGGGATACTTGCACGACTGATTTGGTTAACAGAATCACGATCAAACTTGGCTTTGATTCCTCCTGCTGTTCTTCACAAACCCTAACCCTAATTCCCCTTTTCTTTTTCTTTTATTTCTTTCTGATTTTTTTTAATAATTAATTAACTAAAAATTAATAATAATTCAGCTATTTATAGTACTGAAAATAATACCCCTAAATAAAATTAAGGGGCTAATTACACTCGTAATAAAAATATTTGGCCCCAATTTTTATAATTTTTGGGTATTAATATTGAATTTTTAAATATCCAATAAATACAAAATAAATACTAAAAATTCCCAAAAATTGTGAAAAATACAAAAATACAAAGAAAAATGATATATAATAATTTCATGATCATATAAAAATAAAAATGTGATTTTTGTGGGGTTTTTGGTACCCGAAGGGGTCCGGAAAAGTCGTTTTTCGCGAAAAAGGTCAATTTGTAAAACGTCTAGGGGTTCAGAATAGCGATACGGTATAGGGCATTTTTGGCAAAATAGGGCCAATGATTTTTGTTTGAAATACGGGCTTTTAAAATACTGTTTGAGCTGTACGGGTTTTGATATAAAATATATAACTCGCGATAAAACACTCAATAAATATCCGAAACATGTTCAGATCAAAACAGACAACACGTAGCACATAACAATTAGGGTTTAATGCCTCAACACAGTTAATCACATAATAATACACATAATTTATTATTATTATAATATAATACAAGCGTAATTCCTCGGTCGTTACATTCTCCCCCCCTTAACAAGATTCTGTCCTCAGAATCTAATTATACAAATAACTGAGGATACTTTTCTAGCATTTCACTTTCAAGCTCCCAGGTTGATTCTTCAACCACTGGGTTTCTCCATAAAACTCTCACTAATGACACAGACTTATTTCTTAATACCCTCTCTTGCCTATCTAGAATTCTTATTGGCTGTTCTACATATGACAAATCTGCCTGAAGTTCTACTGGTTCATACTCTATTACATGCCTTGTATCAGGATTATACCTCTTAAGCATAGATACATGAAATACGTTGTGAATGTGCTGCATATGGGGTGGTAGAGCTAACTCGTACGCAACCTTCCCAATTTTCTTCAAAATCTCAAATGGTCCAACGTATCGTGGCTTCAATTTCCCTTTATTGCCAAATCTGGTCAATCCTTTCCATGGCGATATTTTGAGCAATACATGTTCTCCTTCCTGATAGTCCATATCCTTCCTGGCTTGGTTTGCATATCTGCTTTGTCTGTTTTGTGCTGCCTCGATTCGTTTCCGAATAAGATTAATCTTTTCTTTTGTCTGCTGAATTAATTCTGGACCCAAAATCTTGCGTTCTCCAACTTCATCCCAGTGCACGGGTGATCTGCATCTTCTCCCATATAATGCTTCATACGGTGGCATTCCAATACTGGCGTGATAGCTATTATTATAAGAAAATTCCACTAGGGGTAAATGTTCATCCCAACTGCCTTCAAAATCGATCGCACAAACTCGTAGCATGTCTTCAATCGTTTGAATTGTCCTTTCACTTTGGCCGTCAATTTGCGGATGATAAGATGTACTCATATTCAACTTCGTTCCTAGACATTCTTGGAATTGTCTCCAAAATCTTGAATTGAAACGAGGATCTCGATCCGATACAATTGATACTGGTACTCCATGACGCATCACAATTTCTTTGAGATACATGTGCACTAATTTGTCGAGTGAAAATCTTTCATTAATTGGTAGAAAATGTGCCGACTTCGTAAGTCTGTCAATGATTACCCATATCGCATCATGATTTGCCCTAGTCTTCGGTAGTCCTACCACAAAATCCATCGCTAGATGTTCCCATTTCCATTCTGGAATGTCTAATGGTTGCAATAACCCACTCGGTCGTTGGTGTTCCGCTTTAACTCGCTGGCATGTGTAACATTTACTCACCCATTCTGCTATCTCCTTCTTCATATTCGGCCACCAAAAGTTTTCCTTCAAATCGCGATACATTTTTGTGCTTCCTGGATGAATGGAATACTTCGAATTGTGCGCATCTCGCATAACTTCTTCTTTTAATTCTGCCACGTTAGGGATCCAGATTCTTGACACAAAACGTAAAATTCCCTCATTATCTTTCTGAGTTGTAATCTCTTCTCCTGTTAAGTTGTCGTCTTGACTCATCACTTCTTCTTGACAACGGCGAATCTTTTCCAGCAATTCTGGTTGGAAAGTCATAGCGTAGATAGTTTCTGCAGATTCATCGGAAATACGAATTTCGATTTCCAATTTATCGAATTCCTTGGCCAATTCTTCGCACGAAGTTAACCGATTTAATCTTTCTTTTCTGCTTAGCGCATCCGCTACAACATTTGCTTTTCCTGGATGATAACTGATTGTAACATCGTAATCTTTAATCAATTCCAGCCATCGACGTTGTCGCATGTTTAGTTCCTTTTGCGTGAAGATATACTTCAGACTTTTATGATCCGTGTAGATTTCACATTTTTCACCATACAGATAATGTCTCCAAAGCTTCAATGCAAAAACAATTGCTGCTAATTCCAGATCATGCGTAGGATATTTCTGTTCATGGGGTTTAAGTTGTCTCGACGCATAGGCAATGACGTTACCATGTTGCATCAATACACATCCCAAACCACGATATGAAGCGTCACTGTAGATAACAAAATTTCCTTGCTCGTCTGGCAATACTAATACTGGTGCCGTCACCAACCGATTCTTCAACTCTTGAAAACTTTCTTCACACTTACTATTCTATTCGAACTTTTCACTTTGTCGAGTTAACTTGGTCAGCGGTGTAGCTATCTTTGCAAAATCTTTGACAAATCTTCGATAATATCCTGCCAAACCTAAGAAACTTCGAATCTCTGTCGGCGTCTTTGGTCTTTCCCAATTTAACACAGCTTCAATCTTTGCTGGATCAACTTGAATGCCTTCTCTGCTGATGATGTGCCCTAGAAACTGCACTTCTTTCAACCAAAATTCGCATTTGGAAAATTTTGCATAAAGCTGTTCCTTCCGTAATATCTCCAATGTCGTTCTTAAATGCGCTGCATGCTCTTCTTCCGTCTTTGAATAGATCAAGATGTCATCAATAAATATAATGATAAACTTATCCAAATACTTCTTGAATATTCGATTCATCAAATCCATAAACGCTGCAGGTGCATTCGTCAATCCAAAAGCCATTACAAGAAATTCATAGTGTCCGTACCTTGTTCTAAACGCTGTCTTTAGAATATCTTCGGCCTTAATCTTTAACTGATGATAGCCTGATCGTAAGTCGATTTTCGAAAACCATGCTGCTCCTTTTAGTTGATCAAATAAATCATCAATGCGAGGTAAAGGATATTTATTCTTGATAGTTAACTTGTTCAGCTCACGATAGTCAATACACAATCGCATACTACCATCCTTCTTTTTCACGAACAATACTGGCGCACCCCATGGGGATACACTTGGCCTTATAATTCCTTTGTCAAGAAGTTCTTGCAACTGCTTTGCTAATTCCCTCATTTCAACAGGTGCCATTCTATATGGAGCTTTTGAAATTGGTTCAGTCCCTGGCGGCAAGTCAATAGTGAACTCGATTTCTCGATCTGGTGGAAGTCCTGGTAATTCGTCCGGAAAAACATCAAGAAATTTTCGAACTACAGGAATATCTTCAATCTTCAAATCTCCCTTATCAACATCCCGTACATAGGCTAAATAAGCTTGACATCCTTGACGTAGCAATCTTCTCGTCTGCATTATTGATAGGAATTTCTGCTGTTGCTTCTCACCTTTAAATATTACCGTTTCATTTTCTTCAGTTTGCAATTTCACTCTCTTATTCGCACAGTCAATTTGAGCATTATTCTTAGACAGCCAATCCATTCCTAAAATAATATCAAACTCCCCTAACCTAAAAGGTATCAAATCAACTGAAAAATGACATCTCCCTATCTCAATATCACAGCTCGGACATACTCGATCTACTGCAACCTGATCATTATTCGCTAATTTTATGACTAACACTTCATCCAACCACTGAATTTCACAATCTATCTTAGAGATAAAAGCTTCAGAAATAAAAGATCTAGTAGCTCCTGAATCAATCAATACCAAAGCATTTACGGAATTTACAGGAAGTGTACCTGCAACCACATTCGGATTCTGTACCGCTTCCTTCATTGACATGTTGAAAGTCCTTGCTCTGGACTGATTTTGCTGTGGTAGTGGAGGTGGAGGTAATGCTAAAACTCTTGGAATACTGGCAGCCATTGCAATTCCTCTGCAGTCTTTGGCGATATGCCCTTTTCTCCCACATTGAAAACAAGTAACTTCTGCTTTTCCCATTGGACATTCTCCAGAATAGTGTCCCCTTTGCTTGCACTTGAAACACGTAACATTTAGCTTGTTGCAAACTCCTGTATGCTTTCTACCACACGTTCTGCAATCAGGTATAGGCGGTCGAATAAGCCTCTGCTGAGTTGGGGCTGGAAGTCGATTACCCATCCTCTGATTGTTCTGCTCTGGCCTTTTGAAATTTACTTTTCCCCGAACTTGAAATCCCGGCCTTTTGTTGAAACGATTCTGAAAATTCCCTGGTCCTTTCTCTTTCTGAGCTGCTTCGCTTTCTCCTTCAATAATCATAGCTTTCTGAACAACAGCCGTATAAGTTGTCAATTCAAACACAGCTACCCTGCTACGAATCCATGGTTTTAATCCTTGCTGAAATCTCTTGGCCCGCTTCTCGTCCGTGTCCACCTGCTCTGGAACAAACCTTGCCAATTCAGTAAACTTGGTTTCATAATCCGTAACCGATAAGTTGTCTTGTTTCAGCTCCAAGAACTTGATCTCCATCTGGTTCTTCATAAAACGAGGAAAATATTTCTCCAAGAAAAGATCAGTGAATCTGTTCCAGTTCACCACACCTTCTTCCAAAGCTTTCTTTGATTCCCACCAGTAATTAGCTTCGCCTTTTAGAAAATAGCTAGCAAAATCTGTCTTCTGTTCTTCCTCGACCTTTGCCAACGAAAAAGCCTTTTCCATCTCTTTCAGCCAAGCTCTCGCTTTCGTAGGATCTGTGGAACCCATAAATTCCGGTGGCTTCACCGACTGAAATTGCTTGAAAGTAGTCGTAGGTGCTGCTGGTGGTATTTGATGTCCTGGATGAGCGGCTTGCTGTAACATCTGTTGCTGGAACTGCTGTTGCTGTTGCTGCATTTGTTGTTGCATCATCAACATCTGCTGTTGCATGAGATTAAACATCTGATCCATCTGTCTATTATTGTTTTGGCCCTCGGTGTTTCCATTCGATGAGTCGGGCTGCGCTTTTCTCTTAGGTGCCATTTTTCTGATAAATAAATAATGGACCTTATTTAATAACAGTATATTAAACATATATTAAAACAGTCGATTCAAGAAAATAACTTATTAAATAACTGAATAAATAAAACAGTATGATATGTTAAATTTTTTTTTTTTTTTTTTTTTTTTTTTTTTTAACAACAAGATCGTAAATAAAACTACATTTGTAAATATGCAATGGTACTGAAATAAATGTAAATGCTTAAATGACTGGAAATAAAATAAAGAAAACGTGCAAAAGATTATCTCATATATATATATATATAGGTAGAACACCAGCTACAGGTGTCAGTGCTTGATATACATAATACAACACTCATCGCCCTGCTGGTCTCAAAATCCTGGTGGTACGTGGCTCAACTCCTCCTGCACTGCCTCTAGCACTGCCTCGGTAAGTCCCAATGCTCTGCGATATGCTGTCTCCGCACTAAGATCCTGCTGTCTCAAATCAGTAAGCTGCTGCGAACTAACCCGGTGAATATGATGTAGTCTCTCTCTCAGTATATAATCCGGTCGTAATGCTCTGACAGGACCATCCGTCTGTGTCTCATACAATCCAAGGATCTCTCTACACTGGTTCTGCCATCTAATCCTCTCCTCCCTCTCTGCCTGAAAGCGCTGGTAAGTCACGGTATGATGCTCATGAAGATCAGTGCTGGAACCTCGAGAAGGTAATGGTCCATCTACCACGATCTCATCCATAAACTCTAGCTGAGGAAACTGATAAACTCCTGGAACAGGTGCATAAATGGCTAATGGGGCAGGAAATAAGACAGGCTGCTCCATAGGCACATACCCTGGCGGCTCTGCCTCTGGCTCCATATGTGGCAGCTCTGGAATCTCGACTGGTGGCATATGAATCTGAGGCTCTACATCCTCCCACTGCGGAAGATCAACCATATCAGGAATATCAAACATCGGAAACTCTAATGGTGGAATATCTGGTATTTCTGGCTCAACGTATGGAAAATAATCTGCAAAACCTGGTACCTCCGGGAAAAGTGGTATCTCTGGTGCTGGCTCAGGTGGCAATGGAGGTAAAACCTGCTCGGACACTGGGGCTACTACCGGTGCATCCACTGGATCTGTCTCGGTCCTCTCCGTAGATGATGATAAAGAAGCCATCTAATTTACATAAAAATAATAACACAAAAACAATCAAATCACAATTCTATAACTCATACTTCTAATCACATAGACAAACAGTCCTAACACTCCCACTCTCATCCTATCTTATTTTCCTATCTTATCTCAATCCTAACATTCTTGTTTTCCAAGGTCAAAACTAAGCTCGGATACCAACTATAACACCCTCCAAATCCGGGGTATAGATTTGGGGCATTATTAACAACAATTACCAACTATACCTGCACAAGCGGAATATAAATATAATAATTACCCCGAACTATCACTACTCAGGATCTTTTAAGGTTTGAGGTTGGAAACAAGAATCATGCACTACACTTTATTACAAACCCAACTAAATAAAACCTGTCTCAAGAACTCTCTTTATTACAAAACTTTATTCTATCTACAGTTTCCCTACACAATCTTTTATTCAAACTACACAAAACTTTTATTCAACCCAACATTACTACTTATCCTGCTACACCTGATCTGGCACTTCAAAACTCTCTTCGGGAATAGGAAGGAACACTCTTGGTATAAGAGGGTCCCGCTGCTTGACTCGCTTCTTGACTACGCGGGTCCTGATGGGTTTCATTCTCTACCTTAACTGTAAAACAATAGGAGTAACAATAAAAAGGGATGAGCCAAAATTGCTCAACAAGCCTGCAACAATATATGTATATATATAAAGAGAGAAATATAAATGAACCAAGAAGCTGCTGGTTTGAATAACCATCTGTATCTGTATATGATAATAATTTTCCCATGATGGCGAGTGTCAAATGAATAAGACTGGAAACAAGAACCAACATATGCACTATAATCTGCTGATCAGTCAGAATATAGTGCGGATCTATACCCAACTGCATAGACCCAACCAACATTAGGAGTACTCAGGCAACTATGGCCTATTAATTAATGACCTGGGTAAAACCCAGCTCGTAAAGTAACCATCCAGTCCAAGGCTTAGCATCCGGAATATTCGGAATGCTATTGATATATCCCAACACCAGGATATACCAGACTATATGTAACAAGGGTAAAGGAATTGAAATATGAACAAGGATTCCATAAATTGGGTAAATCAAGAATTTAAATGAAATGGAACAAGTGATATAAATGGGTAACAGTGTATATGAACAATAATTATCAAAGAGAATTGATACGATAGAAAGGAATTATAAATCACTATTCTGAATTTAGAATAGGGGAAAAACTTGCATAATATAATTTGAAATGAACGTCACTTGAACGATAAGTGAAGTTAGGGATACTTGCACGACTGATTTGGTTAACAGAATCACGATCAAACTTGGCTTTGATTCCTCCTGCTGTTCTTCACAAACCCTAACCCTAATTCCCCTTTTCTTTTTCTTTTATTTCTTTCTGATTTTTTTTAATAATTAATTAACTAAAAATTAATAATAATTCAGCTATTTATAGTACTGAAAATAATACCCCTAAATAAAATTAAGGGGCTAATTACACTCGTAATAAAAATATTTGGCCCCAATTTTTATAATTTTTGGGTATTAATATTGAATTTTTAAATATCCAATAAATACAAAATAAATACTAAAAATTCCCAAAAATTGTGAAAAATACAAAAATACAAAGAAAAATGATATATAATAATTTCATGATCATATAAAAATAAAAATGTGATTTTTGTGGGGTTTTTGGTACCCGAAGGGGTCCGGAAAAGTCGTTTTTTCGCGAAAAAGGTCAATTTGTAAAACGTCTAGGGGTTCAGAATAGCGATACGGTATAGGGCATTTTTGGCAAAATAGGGCCAATGATTTTTGTTTGAAATACGGGCTTTTAAAATACTGTTTGAGCTGTACGGGTTTTGATATAAAATATATAACTCGCGATAAAACACTCAATAAATATCTGAAACATGTTCAGATCAAAACAGACAACACGTAGCACATAACAATTAGGGTTTAATGCCTCAACACAGTTAATCACATAATAATACACATAATTTATTATTATTATAATATAATACAAGCGTAATTCCTCGGTCGTTACATTTATCAACCTTTGCTTGAGTTTCAGAGTGTAGACCTTGAAGGCTTTTGGTAGTCAGAGCTGTGATTTTAAGTTGAGTCTTGAAATCAGAACTTGTCATCAGCTCATCATCCTTGGCAATGTGCTCTTTCAAAACTTTAGAGCTTGGAATGAAATCAGTTTCATTCCACTTCTTGGTCCACTCAACTCCCCTGTGAGTTTCTTCCCAAGGAACAGGTGTAGCTTGTTCAACAAACTTCTTAACCAATGCTTCCTTTCCAAGAATGGGAGCTGGAGTATCAACAGAAACCCTGTCTCTAGTACTGGAAGAAGACTTATCATTCTCTGATAAGATAAGTGTATATGAGGCAATGGGAGATTCTGGAACTACCTCATCTAAATTCTGATGTTCAGGTTCCTGATCAAGAAATGGTGTGGATGGTATCTCAGCATTTAAGATTGGAGAATGAGTTGGAGATGTCTGAGCTGCTGTAGGAGCTTTCAGATAAAGAACAATAGGAATATTCCGATTGTGAATATCTATTTCAGAACTTGTTGCTTGTTCTTCAGCGTCATCTGTAGCTTTGGCATGAATAGGAGAGACAGGAGGGGTGAGCACTGTATCTTGAGCAGTGTCTTGAGCTTGAATTGGGGATGGAAAAGCTTCAGGTACAATTGGCTGTGAGATCAAAAATTCCTGATCCCCTTCCTCAGCTTCTTCAGTATTTTCTGATGGAGGCTTAGCCATGTGCCTTTTTGCCCTCATTTTCTTTAATCTCCTTGATTGTGAAGGAGTTGCTTTATCATCAAAACTTACAGTTCTTTTCCTCTTCAAAGTATCAGAACTTTGAGCTTCAACATTTATCTGTTAGGTTGACCCTTCAGCTTCTGTTTCTTTCTGAAAAAACACAGTTTCAACTTCAACAGTCATAGGTTCTGATGCATGAACCTGTACTTGCTCCTCTTCACTATCAGATTCATCCCTGAGAATCATCTTTCTTCTCTTTTGTGGAGGTTGAAGAACAGACTTTGCCCTCTTAGGCTTGGAAGATGAAGGTCTGATTGTATATGCTGATGGTTGTTGTTGTGAGGATTGAGCTGATGGTTGGAAGTAAGTTTTGATGGTAGGTTGAGTTGGTTGAGGTTGAGAGGTGGTTGGTTGTGTAGTTGTTGGAGGTGTTGATGGAGGTTGGGTTGGTTGGACATCAGGATATAAGGCAACATAGGTGGCTGGATCAGAATTTACCAAGACTTGTTTGACAGATGTAGGAATTTGGAGGGGTCTCAAAACAGTCTTCTTATTATCAATAGATAATAAGTCAGTAAGGCTCTCTTAGCAAGTTTAAATGGTTCAATTAACTCACTTGCTAGTTGGGGTGCATCAGAGCAAGAAAGACTATAAATAAGCTGACAGAATCTAGAAGTAAACTGTATTTCTATCTTCTGTCTTCCTATCCCCAATAAATCCTAAAATAGCACTTGCATAATCAAAATGAGTTTGATTAATGAGAGCATACCCGATTTGTTGACTGAGAATTGGGATTGCATCAAAGTTTGAACATTTGTTTGCAAAAGTTCTGGTGATTCAGTCAAAGAAGAAACTCCATTCCCTCCTTATATTGGGTCTCTTCAACTGTCCCAGCTTTTCCAAAGTTTTCTCATAGCCCAGATTGGTCATTAGCTGTTGAAGAGCTGGCTTCTCAACTGTTGAATATGTGCAATTTTCTGGCAGATGGAGTGCTTGTCGAACTGTGGCCAAAGTCACCACATAGGAATCCTCCCCTGTTGAAAAGATAATACTTGGGGAACCATGAGCACCACCATCATCATACATGCCACTTCTCCAAAACTCCAGCACTTAAGTTCCAGAGATTGCTTCTGGTTGGTCAAAGCATACCCAATCTCAGAGTTAGCAAGGAATCCTGAATGAAGTGAAGTTCTGATAGAGCTTCACCCTTGCTAAGAATAGCCAAGTAGTTGTTGGGAACAAACTTAGCTCCATTGAAAATGATGTCTCTGGGTGCCATTTCTGTAAGAAATAAGTGAGAACATAGAGTGTACACAAGGTGTTTGATAAAAGTCCTGTAATAAAAAGCTTCAGAGAATATTAGAGAGAGAGAATAAGAGAGATTAGAGAAAGAAAAGTAGGTAAAAGATTATAAAATCTTTTAACTCCCATATTCATACTCTCGTTTTGACAACTGTTATGATTGAAGCAGAACAGACTTTAGACACCTGGCAGCATATCATTAGTCAAAACATTATTAGTGGGCACGGGTATTAAGCAGTAATAAATGTGCACATGCAGTGTTTCAAGGAAAACACGCTTCCCACTTACTAAATGATTATGACTGTTTTTATCTCACCTAATTATATTATGATTAAATATGACTGTTACAGTATTTACCACAAAAAAGTCAAGTAACGAAATAATGTCACGTAAGCATCAGAGTTTGCATCAGGATTTAATATCAGAACTTGACTCTTATCAGATTTTAATACTCATCAGAACATGGCTTCTTTACTCAAAAAGTGAATGTTTGTATCTGTGATTTTTCATACAAATACTGACTTGTTTCTTCAGAGTTTAATCATCAGAACTTCCATCAGAACTTGTCCTCAGAATTTATGCATATGACACTTAACTGTTTATCTAAAACAACTTAATCACCATAGTAATTTTCATCATTCATATGGAGTGATAGTGTGTGCGTTCGCAGAATATCAGATAAAGATTAAAGTCTGATGAACTTCAGTATATCTTAAAAATGAGGCATAACTAAGAAAAGTGCTTAAAATTTGTCATTAATCATGAAGTCTACTATAGAATAAATTTATGCAAGAATCCACCTCAACTGTTTGTGCTCATTTTTATGCATCTTTTAAAATTTCTTTTTACAGTGGCTTCTTAGTGTAAGTGAGTCACAACTGCTATCAGAATTTATGCTATTATCAGAGTATTTCTCCAGTAATCAGAGAATGTGAAAAGTCACCAAGAAAAATTTATTTGCTTTTCTAATGCATATTACTTAATACCAGCAATGCACTTGGGTCTTCCCTTCCACATATTTACTCTAGATCTCAAAGGAGTACCTGACTTCAATTTTCTTTTCTTTTATTTTCTTTTCTTTTGATAAGTGAGGCTTATCAAGCATGTGGTTCATCCTTAAGATTTACTAACATCAGAATTTGATAGATAAGAAGCAAGAATCTAGTTTGTGACTTAGTATTAAGATATACAAAGTAAATTTGACTAAACTCAAAATCAGAATTTGCTTGTGTTAATGAATTTCCACATAAACAACTAATTCAAATATGGGAATTCTAGTTAGTTAAAGACTACTAGGTTAGCAACTAGCACAGTAATCCTCATTGGATTGAATAGTCACAGAACATTCAAATCACTATCAGAGTATATAGATCCACATCATATAACAATCCACATTTAATGTATTACAATTTAAGCACAGGTTACATGAAGATAAGACAATCTGTAAACAATGAT
This sequence comes from Apium graveolens, assembly GCF_009905375.1. NCBI lineage: Eukaryota > Viridiplantae > Streptophyta > Magnoliopsida > Apiales > Apiaceae > Apium > Apium graveolens. The sequence goes on from NC_133652.1 coordinate 254,838,363, forward strand.
CATAAAGTCTGATGCATGAGAACAAAAACTAAGCAGATTTAGAGAAAGAACCTGAAACCATTCCAAGTTCATTTACCAGTCTTGTAAAAGTAGCTTCATATAGTGGTTTTGTAAAGATATCTGCTAGTTGTTAATCTGTTGGAACAAAATGCAATTTCACTGTACCTTCCATCACATGTTCCCTTATGAAATGGTATCTAATGCTGATGTGCTTTGTCATTGAGTGTTGAACTGGATTACCTGTCATAGCAATAGCACTTTAATTATCACAGTAAATAGGTATTTTAGAAAATTCTAACCCACAATCCAGTAACTGATTCTTCATCCAAAGAATCCGTGTACAACAGCTTCCTGCAGCAATATATTCTGCTTATGCAGTTGATGTGGAAATTGATTTCTATTTCTTGCTAAATCAAGAAATCAATCTGCCTCCAAGAAATTGGCAGCTTTCACTAGTGTTTTTCCTGTCTATTTTGCATCCTGCAAAATCTGCATCTGAGTAACCTATTAGCTTAAAGTCTGATTCTCTAGGATACCACAATCCTAGATCAGTTGTACCCTTGAGGTACTTGAAAATTCTTTTCACAGCTATAAGATGAGGTTCTCTTGGATCAGCCTGAAATCTTGCACAAAGACAGGTAGGATACATGATATCAGGTCTAATTGCAGTTAAATAGAGTAAAGATCCAATCATACCTCTGTAGTTAGTAATATCTACTGATGAACTAGTATCTTTATCTAACTTGGTTGCAGTGGCCATGGGAGTGGATGTAGTTGAACAATCTTGCATTCCAAATTTCTTCAGTAAATTTCTGGTGTACTTGGATTGATTGATAAAAGTACCCTCTTCATTTTACTTGACTTGAAGTCCCAAAAAATAGCTAAGTTCTCCCATCATACGCATATGATATCTTGACTATATTAGCTTTGCAAACCTTTCACATATTTTGGCATTTATAGAACTAAATATGATATCATCAATATATATCTGTACCTAAAGTAAGTCCTTTCCATGGTTGAGGTAGAATAGTGTTTTATCAATTGTACCTCTGTGAAATCCACTTTCCAGAAGGAATTGAGCTAAAGTCTCAAACCATGCACTTGGAGTTTGCTTAAGGCCATAAAGTGCTTTATCAAGCCTGTAGACATGACTAGGAAATTTTGGATCTATAAATCCTGGAGGTTGTTCAACATATACCTCTTCTTCCAATTCTCCATTGAGAAAAGCACTTTTCACATCCATTTGAAAGACTTTAAACTTTTTATGAGCAGCATAAGACAAAAATATTCTTATAGCTTCCAATTTAGCAACTGGTGCAAATGTTTCATCATAATCAATACCCTCCTGTTGAGAGTAGCCTTTAGCAACCAGCCTTGCTTTGATTCTTGTAATTATGCCATCACTGTCAGTTTTGTTTCTATACACCCATTTTGTGCCAACAATTGATCTATTCTTTGGTCTTGGTACTAGGGTCCAGACTTTATTTCTTTCAAATTCATTTAACTCTTCCGGCATTGCTTGCACCTAATCAACATCTTGAAGAGCTTCTTCCACTTTCTTTGGTTCGATCTGAGATACAAAAGAATGATAGAGACATTCATTTGATGTTGCAGTTCTAGTTCTGACACCTGCTTCAGGATCTCCAATTATTAAGTCAGGTGTATGTGATTTGGTCCACTTCCTTGCAGATGGAAGTTGTTCTCTAGAACTAGATCCTCCCCCATTATCCATGCTGTCTCCATCAGCATTTTCTGATGCTCCCCCTGTAGTTATGCTCTCTGAGACTTCAGAATTTGAGTTGGATCCTTCAGGATTTGAAGTATCAGAGTTTCCAGAATTATCAGAATATGGCTCATCAGAACTAGATGAATCAGAACTTGAAGAGCCAGTGACAGGTTCTGATGCTTCTTGAAAGTCTTGAGTTGTGGTAGGATCTTCAGCTTGCTCCCACTGGATAGGTGCATTTTCCCTTGAAGTAGTTACCACAGTTTCAATGACATCAGAACCTAACCCGTTAGAACTTATAGGATCAGGATTTAAGTCATCAGAATTTACAGAATCAGAATTTAAATCTTCATTTTCAAATCTCAGCTGATCATGATCATTGAAATCTTCAAGTTCAGTAATCTTCTTACCATCAAAAGATACATTGATAGATTCTATGACAACCCTTGTTCTTAAATTGTAGACTCTGAAGGCTTTTGTGGAAAGTGGATATCCAACAAAAATTTCTTCATCAGCTTTTAGATCAAATTTTGACAGCTGTTCAGGATGAGTCTTAAGAACAAAACACTTGCAACCAAACACATAAAAGTATTTCAGATTTTGCTTCTTTTTCTCCACCATCTCATATGGTATTTTTCCATGCTTGTTTATGAGTGTAGCATTCTGTGTAAAATAAGTAGTCTGCATAGCTTCAGCCCAAAAGTAGGTTGGTAGCTTTGCTTCATCAAGCATAGTTCGTGCAGCTTCAATGAGAGTCATGTTCTTTCTTTCTACAACTCCATTTTGCTGTGGAGTTCCAGGTGCAGAAAATTCCTGCTTTATTTCATGCTTTTTGCAGAACTCTTCCATGATTGAATTCTTGAACTCAGTGCCATTATCACTTCTTATTATTTTGACAGAATCTTTGACCAATTTATCCAGCTGTTTGACATGATCAGTTAGAGTAGATGCAGTTTCATTCTTCTTGTGCAAGAAATACACCCAAGTGTACCTTGTGAACTCATCCACTATAACCATAGCATATTTCTTCTTTGCAATAGACATGACATTGACTGGACCAAATAGATCAACATGCAGTAGGTGATAAGGCTCAAGAATTGAAGATTCAGTTTTGCTCATGAATGAAGATTTTCTTTGTTTTGCCTTTTGACATGAATCACAAAGGCCATCAGGAGCAAATACTTATTTTGGCAGTCCTCTCACAAGATCTTTCTTTACTAGCTCATTTATGTTGTTGAAATTTAAATGAGAGAGTCTTTTGTGCCAATTCCAGCTTTCTTCAATTGATGCTCTACTCAACAACCAGATTGCAGAACCATCAGAACTTGTTGAAAGTTTGGCTTCATATATGTTACCATGCTTGTAACCCTTCAGAACCACTTTGCCTGTAGAACTGCTTACAACTTCACCGTGTTCTTCAAAAAAATCCACATGATAACCTCTGTCACAGATTTGACTCACACTTAGCAGATTGTGTTTAAGTCCTGAGACAAGAGCCACTGTTTCAATGATGACATTCCCAAGATTGATATTGCCATATCCCAGAGTTTTTCCCATGTTGCCATCTCCATAAGAAACTCCTGGGCCAGCTTTGTAATAACCCCAAAAATTTTGGACTTTTTGTAACTCTTATGAATAGTGATTTTGCTGATTATGCTGAATAAGAAAACTTTTCATGCCACACTATGTAGGGGTTCTTTTATTGATATTCTGAGATCTTATTAGTACTCTATATGGTATATAAGTGTATGTAAAGATCGTCAGAATCCAAATTTGAACAATTTGATTTTTCCCGGAAACCCACCAGATACAGAAAGAATTGAGTATAAGGTAACATGATTAAAAGGATTTAAATTCAAGGATTATAAGAGAGGATCATAAAAGGAATATAAAATATTGAGAAAGGTTTAGGGGAACCCAAGTAATAATATCCCGGGTATGATCCCTCAAACGATAAACGAGAACGAAAGTTAAGCCAACCGCATAACAGATAAGCGGTCATTAGCCAAGTAATTAGGGGTTAATCAAAGAGGTTAGTGGATGATGATGTCATCACATCACAAGGAAAAGATATGTGGCAATTGGATGACATAAGAAAGATGACATAAGCATGACAAAAAGAAGTGTGTTGTTGGTTGATTTTTGGCCATGCAAAAGTTACCATGGTAAATCTTAAAAATTAGCCAAGCCATAAAAAGAAACAAAACAAATATCATAACACAAACTTGGAGTTGGCTTTCCCTTTCAAGAACATCAAGCTCTCGGCTCTTCATCTTTTCAAAGAGGAGAAAATCCAAAACCAAGATCCAAGCCTTGTTAAATTGTGAGGTAATTATCCAAGGTTCCTTATACTTAGATATAGCTATCCTATGAATCTAAGCTTCCATTTCCTTCACAATATCTTTCAATAAATCATTGAAGAAGAGAGTGAATAGTGTTTTCAAGAACTTGAAACTTTTGATCTTGTGTTTTTGTTTAGATATAGCTTTGGTAAGGATTTTCAAAGGTTGTTTCAAACTCCTTAGTTACTTCTACTCACCAAGGAAGGTATAATCTCTTACCCTGGCCTTATTATTGAATATTAGATCTTGTAATGATTGGTATAGTCCATGTAAAGTATGATTCTTGTATATTTAGAGTTTGGTTGGATTTGTAATGAGTTTGAGTTGTAAATCTTGGATTATTGGTTAATGAACTTAAGTATAGCTTTTATTTCATGTTTTGGGGTAGTATAAATTGGAAAATCTTGAGATGTTGGGACTGTTGTAGTGAAGTATGGATGGAGTTTGTTTGTAATGTTGATTGTGGGTTGATTTGTGGATTGATTGGAATAATTTAAAATTTGGTAATCGCGTAAAGATAGTCGTCGTAATGCCCGATTTACCTTAGACTGTTTTTGTTCTTAACTTCAGGACCCGTGAACTCACTGTTAGATTCTGACCATTGCCATGTTTAGATAGTTCATGTTACGAGCTTCGTTTTGATATATGGTTTGCTTGAATCCGATGTACGGTTTAGGAGAAACGACCGTTTTAAGAAACGGCATTTCGCGAATGAATCATTACCCCTCGCCTTACTTTGAAACCTTGGTTAAGGCCCTTAAATGACTAATTGGAGTTTGAAACAATTATGTAAAGTGGACTAGGCAGTTGGTAGAGTACTCGCGAAAGAATTGCCTTAAAATTCTTAATGGTTAATTTATTAAAAATGATGGAGCCGAGGGTACTCGAACGACTTATGTGATTCGTTCAGCGTAGGAGTGACCATAAGCGAACGTTAGGGTTCAATTGTTTAAAGTCTAGTTTCTTAAGCGACCGGGGTTTAGTTCCGACTTATGTTATTGTTCATAGGTTATCGGACCCACTCTAAGCTTAAGTCTATCCGGGAACACTCAGGCAAGTTTTCTACCCATTATACTGTTGTTGTGATGTATATATGTATATGCATTATCTTGTGATAAGTGCATGATTGTTATTAGCAAATCTTGCGATATATTGGAACATGCTGATATGGTATATATGCATGTCTGTTTCGTAATCTTGATATCTAATTGTTGATTCAAATGCTTATAAGTTGCATAATTCCTATACTAGAGATAAGCAGTATTTGCGTATACCCTTAGTATAGGGGACCCAAAGGTGAACATTTTCTAAACCGGGAGTCGATGTTCCCGGGTATAATATATATTTATATATATATAGATATAGTTTTCAAAACTATTAATCGAATAAGGATTATTCGATAATTTTATTTTATTTAATGAATATTATTTTGAATATTCATTCGAGGACTTATGACTCTGCTTATTTTATTAAATAATATTCTTTATTTTATTAAAGATTAATGTTTCGATAATCAAACTTAATTTCGATTATTCAAATAAAGATCATAATTTCGTATAATTATATCTTTGGTTATTTATTATTCATTTCAAGTATGAGTTTTAAAACTTCTACTTCAATTATTTTATAGAGATTATCCTTTATGGGAATATTATTTAAATAATAATATCCAGATATTCTCCAACATATCGGGACTGATTTATTTTATTAAATCAGCATTACTCCAAACATTCTTAGAAGTGTTTTCGAGAATTCAAAATGATTTTAAAAGTTAGAGCGAATCCCAAAACTCATTTTCAAATTTAAGATCTACCATTTTTGAAAGGGACTTGAATACTCGCTTAAAAATCTAAGGGATCCGGCTATGTGGTGTATTTTATATTCGCAATGAGGTTGCTGTTTGGATAAATGAATTGATTACTTACCCAACATTCGGGAAGTAAGTCCATCTAATTGAGTCGGCATAAGCGACAGGCCGGGGTACGGTCTATCAAAGTGTAAGTGGCTGGGTGGCAGTCCATCAACGCGTAAGAGGCCGGGTGGCGGTCCAGCACAAGGTCCTAATGCGGCCAGGGTGATGACCGGTGGGGGATTCATCCATCTACTAGTAGAAAAGGTTACTTATTGGTATCTTTGCCTGATCAGCAAGATATCAGGTTTATGCCAAGGTTTTCTTCTTTCCAAATTCATTGGATATTATAACTCTGTTTATACTTTTCATAACAGAGGTTTCCAAGGAAAGTATGAGATATATATATAGGTGTATATATATATATCGGGCCTTAATGAAATATCTCGTAACTTCATTTCTTTTGAATGATATTTCAAAGGTTGAATCTATTTAAATCTTGTCTTGCAGTCTCATCTATGTGATGAACTTTTGAAACTGGTTATACCTTGAACGGTGGTAGTTCAAGTAGTATTCGGAAAAGATATAAGTATATTGGAGTATCTCGTAGCTTCACCTTTTCAACTTATATCTGGTTAATGATTATCTTATGCATGACAAAGATTTTCAGAAAAATATTGAGACAAGGTCAGATATATGAGATCACCTTGCAACGATATTTTTATACAGTTATAAACTGGAACTCTGTGTATATTATACATGGAAGAGGATTTCAAAGATTTTGAAAAGTATATATGTATATATAGACTGAATATTTTGTGACTTCGTCGCATTAAGATATCAAACTTGGTTTATTTCTTCTTGTCCAAGACTTTCATGAGTATTATGATGAGAATGCTCATATATTGTTAATCATTATACATATTATTTTGGTGGGCTTGTTGCTCACCCATTGCTTTCTTCTTTCATCACACAACAATAGATAGAAAGATGAACATGACCAAGCTTCTAATTCACAAGCGGTTAGGAAACGTTCCGCAGTTTTCTGAAAGCATTGATGCCGCTGTAGCTGAGGTAGGAATTACCAATAGGCTAGGCTTCCAACTTTTGATGCACCAGACTTATGTATCTATATGAATTGTAATAATGGCAAGGAAATGTAAATTTATTCATAAATTCTTTTGAGGTATAATGACTTATAATTGTGGAATAAAATGACTTGTGTTATTTTTGGTATTCATCTCCGAGACTATAACTTGTGGTGTGTGTGTGTATATTGTGGGGTCACAGTACGCGGTGGTTGGTTGTTTATTAAGATTAAGAGTTGTTAAGGGAATTGGAACTCGTGATAACCCGGATCCCCGACCCCGGATTTGGGGGTGTTACAGAAATGGTATCAGAGCTAAGCATTATAAACCTCAGAGATGAAGTGACGTTAAAATAATAAGTTCACTAAGATAATAAGAACTCTTTCTAAGTTCATAGTCGGACTACCTAACATAGTACTGACAGCTAAAACCCTTATGGGAACCCTTATAAATATCATGATAGAAGTGTAGTTCGTTATCGTATATGGTAGCAAGACTCCGAACCCTGAGGTTGAGGAGAACAACACGGTGATGTTTTATTAGTTATTGGAGATCAGATTGTGGATCCGATAGAGCGTCCTAACACGGGACCGGATGATGTTCATATTGAGGATGTAGCGGTTGAGGATGTTGTCCTAGAAGGGATTATTGCTGAGAAGGATCTCGTGGAGGATCCTAACAAGAATGAATAAAGGACCACTGAGGAATTGATGACCATGGTTAGGGCGACTACCAGAGGTAGGATTGGATGGTCACTACCGGAGGTTCGTTCAAGTTTGTAAAGATAGTATCCCCTTTAACGTGGCTTACTCATAAGACTTAGAAGTTCGAATGGACAGAGAAATGCGAGAACAACTTTTAAGAACTGAAGCGAAGATTGGTGACGGCCCCTATGATGGCGTTTCCGGATGGAAAAGGATGTGTAGTGACGCTTCACATAAGGAATGAGGGTGCTTTTATACAGCACAACAAGGTAATCGCGTACGTGTCAAGACAATTAAGGGAATATAAAATTCGATATCCCCACCCATGAGCTTGGGCTCGTGGCAATACTTTTGCCCTAAATATTTGAGGCACTACTTGTATGGAGAGAAGTGCGAGATTTACATAAGCCATAAGTGCTCTAGTGCATTTTCACGCAGAAAGAGCTCAACATGCGCCTGAGGAGGTGGTTAGAGCTAATCAAGGATTACGATTATGAGATTCTTTATCATCCAGGGAAAGCCAAAATGGTGGCTAATGCCCTTAGTATAAAAGAGAGACTCAAGATGAAATTGTCTTTGGGAGAGGTGATAAGAGATTTTGAGAAAATGGAAAGAGAAGTGAAGGTAACCGGAGCCGGTACTGAAAAGCTGTTTGAGATTGCAATACAGCCCGAATTATTGAAAAAGATCATATTGTGCCAAGAAAAAGTGATGAATAAAGGCAGAGAGCCAACAAATAGAGAAGAGATTAATACCGAGAAAGATGATAAGGGAATGATGAGGTATTCCTACAGAATTTGGGTTCGAAACGTTCAAGAGCTTAAGGACGGGATCTTAGATGAAAGCCATAGTTTGAGGAATAAGATTAAGGGAAAACCCTGAATATGATAGTCAGGGAGGTCGCCATCAAGAAAGAAGGAACCCATAACATAATGAGATGGAAAAACAAGGATTTTAACGTATAAGATAACCCCGATTATGGGAGAAAGATGAAACATTTCATATTGAGAAAACAGAAGTCGAGCAAGATAGGGAGAACCAGGACAATACTCCTATGGGGCAATTCATGGACCTGCCTAAACAAAACTTATACTTTTACCCCAACCACCACCCTGAGAAAACAATGTGGTGTGAAATTCTTTCAGGACCTTTAAGTCGCTAAGCTCTCAGAGTTCCAAGGAACAGGTTGACCCAGTCGAGGCAAGAGCCTGGCTAAAGGAAATATAGGAATCATTTGAGATTCTAAATGATTGACGAAATGCAAAAGACTATTTTTATCACTTACCTTCCTAAGAGAGAGGCCACCCGCTGGTGAAAGACCAAGAAAGGCACGGAGCCAGAGGTTAGAATAAACTGATTAAAGTTCAGTCAATTGTTTTTGGGAAAGTAATTCCCATGATTATGGAGATAGTGTAAAAGCTTTAGAGCCAGAACAAAGGCGGACAAGTATGATGAATTATGAAGCTAAGTTGTAAAAGTTGTCAAGATTCGTTCTGATGACAAGAATCCCAGAACGACGTGATGTTTGAAGTCAATGAGTAGTGGGTTCATGAAATGATTGTAATAGAAAAGAAAATAAAAAGAAATTGAAGTGGAAAGGAAAATAAAGACAATAGAGTTTGAGGAATGATAAGGGAGTTGGGTATGAGGAAACCCTAAAGAGTCGTAGCAATAGAAATAGAAAAGTATGTAATCGTCAGGATGAGGGTGATTCACCATGAGTTAAAGTTGATGGTTGAAGGAATAAGAGATACGTATATTTTATCCCCTGTAAGTTGGGAGGATTCGAGGAAACCTTGAGATAGTTCAAAGGATAAATAATGAGACGCGGATAGACTGAGGAGACAAGAAAGTAAGAAATTAGGAAAATTGGATGAAGGAAGTGACCTTCAAGAATGTGAAATGTAAGACCGGTGGCATGATATCCAGAAAGGGAGACGCCAGGTATGAAAGATATCCCAATATTGAGATGACTGTTGAGATAAACAACAAAAGTAAATGAGGAATTATTAAGAAGAAGTTCACGTTGAACACGACCAATATCTTCCAGAACATCCCTGTTGTCATTACCAAATTAGGAAAGAAAAGCGGGTAACCATTGTTATCTTTTGAAGGCCATATGGGTTGACCTCAGTTTGAATAAGGATGCTATTGTGAAATTGGTAAGACTATCGAGGTGGGAATGATTGAATAAGATAATCTATCAAGGATATATGACTTGATTTATCCATGGAAGGATGCAAGTACTTTTTTAAAGGTGGAATTAAGGATATAACTTCGATAACTTAAGATGAACCCTAGGGGAATGCATAAAGGTTGGAATTTCACCCTTAATAGGGACAATATGAGTTTTGACAGTATGAATTGGAAAGGATTAAGGTAACAACAACCTTTAAGGATCAGTGGAGAAATTTTTCAGAAGTATATAGACAATGGTTCTAGTATTAGTAAATGGTATTTTGATATGCCCTGTATCTAGGGAATACAGGAGGAACGATTCAAGGATAACCTTAGAGGTCTTACAAGGAGAAAGGTAATATTCAAAGTTCTGAAGAATAGAAATCTTGATAAAGGAAATATGGCGTAATTATTATAATGCCAGGTGGGCACGTGTTAAACCATAAGAAGTATAGATTGAACCAATGGAGGTCAGAATTGTTAAAGCAAGAAGGGCCCAAGATAAAAGACGTCCTAAGTATGATCGAGAGTCAGCCATGATAATGTTTACATTTAAAGACTAAGGCAATGACTTATGGAAAAATGGTGATATTTTTTTTAACACAAGGACTTAAGAAAAGCATTTTCACATAAGCAGTGATTTGAAATGAGGTAGAAAATTTAGTGAAGGTGGTTAAAATGACATTGATTGTAAGGAAATATTACTATCAGGAAAGGCCAAAGAGGTGGCCGACACTTTAAGTGTAAGAAGATAATTACCAGCGCTCGTGCCGGAGGAATACAGTGATAATGGTTAAAGCCGTGAAGATTGTATTATGGTTTGAAAGATTGACATTCCTTCTAATGATTGTGCGATACTCAACCGTGTTAGTAGTTTGGTAAAGATTTAATTTATGTAATCTCCGTGAGCGGGCTATCTATCTTATAAGGTCATATCTTGAGATAAGCTAGGACCATGTTACGAAAGGACTAAATGAACCTTTGAGCTTCATGTCTCCTAATAAAGACATATGGTTAATAATGGTATTAACCTGCTATCGTTGCTTTTATTGAAACTCTTCTGCAATTTTATCTGCTTCATGTCATATGTACGCCAAGTTCAGGAGTGTTCTTCATGAATCATGGAATGGTGATTATGTTGCCTCCTTAAAAGAATTCGATACGATACGTATGGACTCCGTCTGGTTAGCTATTAAGATTTCATAGAAAATGAATAACTACAATAGGTCAGTGGTGGACCATACTAATGCAACAATGATTCTGCGAGTAATGAGCCGATCACAGCCGTGAGAGTTGTATTGGAATGGATGTTGAGATTGAGTACCCCTAATGGGGTCGTGTTGATGTATAAGTTCTCATTGATAGACTACTAGTGGAGTATTTACATATTATATATTTATTCCTTCTTATGAATAGAGAGTCGTATTACTATACGAGGAAGGTTGCATTGCAAGCATAGAATTCTAGTAACAATGATGTCTAGAATGAAATCCCTTATTCGAGTTTCGATGTCGAGGGAGTTTCAAAAGTGAGTGTTTATGAGCTCGAGCAAGAGCATGGGTCCATGGAATGATGGACGGAATAGTAAATATTCTGGCACATGAAATGCGATGCTATAATACTTGATGTTGATATATGTACACATATGTTTTGTTCTCCTATGACAAACCTCTATAGTTCAGAGGTACATTCCAAGCCAGATATTTGTGGCAGTATTTTTTTCATATACAATTCTCTTCAATTCGTTCTTTTCTCTCCTTTTCATTTTGTATAAGCTGAGAAGAACAACCCTTCCAGAAGGGGAGGTATTGCCGAATGACTATATATCTGTGTGATAGAAGCCTAGTAGGATACCATCTATTATTTAATTGCTTGTCAAGTACTAAAGGTTCGCCACCTTCTGTACTAACTATGCAATATAACAAGTGTTCATGGTCATAGTGATCTCTCAATAAATTCTTTTACTTTTATATGATTGATGAAACTTTGGAAGATGGAGGCAGCTAGAGATGAAGTGGTATTAGTACGATGGTATTCCGAATCTAACGCGTTCGTGATACTAAGGTTGACGCGATTATTAAAAGGTTATAGAACGCTAACGAGTAAAAGTGTAACCAGTATAATATTAGGTACGAAAGATAGTAACGATTACAAACTGGAAAAGAGTGGGTATTGAGAAGCAAAAACAATAATGCTAGAAGCTATGATGAGAGTCTGTGCAATAGACTTGAAAGAATTTGGAATGATCACTTAACGCGGATTGAGTTTTATCACGACAATAGATCGTATGTCAGGTATCGAGATGTTGCCTTATGAGATCCTTGAGGGAAGATAATATCGATCTCCCTTATGTTAGGATGAAGTTGTAGAGCGCAAGATGCTCGTACCAGCAGCAGTCCAAAGGACCAAGGATATAATAGATATTATCAGAGGACGGCTGGTAGTAGCCCAAGATGGACATAAGAAGTATGTTGATTTGACACGAAATGACAAGGAATAGGAAGTAGGGGGCCTAGTGTTGTTATAGGTATTCCCTTGGAAAGGATTGATGAGGTTCAGAAAGAAAGGAAAGCTAAGTCCACGATTTATTGGACCCTTGGAGATATTAAGACGTATTGGGAAGTTAGCATATGAGCTAGCCTTACCCCCGAACCTACAACAAGTTCATAATGTGTTCCATGTGTCAATGCTAAGGAAGTATCATCGGGATGCCAGACACATAGTGGAATACGAGCAAGTGGACATGAAACCAAACCTGACTTACGTGGAGAAACCAGTGAAGATTATGGATAAGAAGGAGCAGGTGCTTCGGAACAAAGTGATCAAGCTAGTCAGAGTGCTATGGCAGAATCATAATGTGGAAGAATCAACTTGGGAACTAGAGAGCGCAATGCTAGAAAAGTACCCCCATTTGTTTTCTATCTGATTCCGAGAAGGAATCCTTTTAAGGAGGGGAGACTGTAATAACCCCAAAAATTTTGGACTTTTTGTAACCCTTATGAATAGTGATTTTGCTGATTATGCTGAATAAGAAAACTTTTCATGCCACACTATGTAGGGGTTCTTTTATTGATATTCTGAGATCTTATTAGTACTCTATATGGTATATAAGTGTATGTAAAGATCGTCAGAATCCAAATTTGAACACTTTGATTTTTCCCGAAAACCCACCAGATACAGAAAGAATTGAGTATAAGGTAACATGATTATAAGGATTTAAATTCAAGGATTATAAGCGAAGATCATAAAAGGAACATAAAATATTGAGAAAGGTTTAGGGGAACCCAAGTAATAAGATCCCGGGTATGATCCCTCAAACGATAAACGAGAATGAAAGTTAAGCGAACCGTATAACAGATAAGTGGTCATTAGCCAAGTAATTAGGGGTTAATCAAAGAGGTTAGTGGATGATGATGTCATCACACCACAAGGAAAAGACATGTGGCAATTGGATGACATAAGCATGACAAAAAGAAGTGTATTATTGGTTGATTCTTGGCCATGCAAAAGTTACCTTGGTAAATTTTAAAAATTAGCCAAGCCATAAAAAGAAACAAAACAAATATCATAACACAAACTTGGAGTTGAATTTCCCTTTCAAGAACATCAAGCTCTCGGCTCTTCATCTTTTCAAAGTAGAGAAAATCCAAAACCAAGATCCAAGCCTTGTTAAATTGTGAGGTAATTATCCAAGGTTCCTTATACTTAGATATAGCTATCCTCTGAATCTAAGCTTCCATTTCCTTCACAATCTCTTTCAATAAATCATTGAATAAGAAAGTGAATAGTGTTTTCAAGAACTTGAAACTTTTGATCTTGTGATTTTGTTTAGATATAGCTTTCAAGCTCCTTAGTTACTTCTACTCACCAAGGAAGGTATAATCTCTTACCCTAGCCTTATTATTGAATATTAGAGCTTGTTATGATTGGTATAGTCCATGGAAAGTATGATTCTTGTATATTTAGAGTTTGGTTGGATTTGTAATAAGTTTGAGTTGTAAATCTTGGATTATTGGTTAATGAACTTAACTATAGCTTTTAGTTCATGTTTGGGGGTAGTATAAATTGGAAAATCTTGAGCTGTTCGGACTGTTGTAGTGAAGTATGGATGGAGTTTGGTTGTAATGTTGATTTTGGGTTGATTTGTGGATTGATTGGAGTAATTTAAAATTTGGTAATCGCGTAAAGATAGTCGTCGTAATGCCCGATTTACCTTAGACTGTTTTTGTTCTTAAGTTCAGGACCCGTGAACACACTGTTAGATTCTGACCATTTCCATGTTTAGATAGTTCATGTTACGAGCTTCATTTTGATATGTGGTTTTCTTGAATTCGATGTACGGTTTAGGAGAAACGACCGTTTTAAGTAACGGTATTTCGCGAACGAACCATTACCCATCACCTTACTTTGAAACCTTGGTTAAGGCCCTTAAATGACTAATTGGAGTATGAAACAATTCTGTAAAGTGGATTAGGAAGTTGGTAGAGTATCGCGAAACAATCGCCTTAAAATTCTTAATGGTTAATTTATTAAAAATGGTGGAGCTGAGGGTACTCGAACGACTTATGTGATTCGTTTAGCGTAGGAGTGACCATAAGCGAACGTCAGGGTTCAATTGGTTAAAGTCTAGTTTCTTAAGCGACAGGGGTTTAATTCCAACTTATGTTGTTGTTCATAGGTTATCGGACCCACTCTAAGCTTAAGTCTATCCGGTAACACGCAGGCAAGTTTTCTACCCGTTATACTGTTGTTGTGATGTATATATACATGCATTATCTTGTGATAAGTGCATGATTGTTATTAGCAAATCTTGCGTTATATTGGAACATGCCGATATGGTATATGTACATGTCTTTTTCATAATCTTGATATCTAATTGTTGAATCAAATGCTTATAAGTTGCATAATACCTATGCTAGAGATAAGCAGTATTTGCGTATACCCTTAGTATGGGGGACCCAAAGGTGAATATTTTCTAAACCGGGAGTCGATGTTCCCGAGTATAATATATATATATATATATTTATATATAGATATAGTTTTCAAAACTATTAATCGAATAAGGTTTATTCGATAACTTTATTTTATTTAATGAATATTATTTTGAATATTCATTCAAGGACTTATGACTCCGCTTATTTTATTAAATAATATTCTTTATTTTATTCAAGAATAATGTTTCGATAATCAAACTTAATTTCGATTATTCAAATAAAGATTATACTTTCGTATAAGTATATCTTTGGTTATTTATTATTCATTTCAAGTATGAGTTTTAAAACTTCTACTTCAATTATTTTATAGAGATTATCCTTTATGGGAATATTATTTAAATAATAATATTCAGATTTTCTCCAACATATCGGGACTGATTTATTTTATTAAATCAGCATTACTCCAAACATTCTTAAAAGTGTTTTCGAGTTTTCAAAATGATTTTAAAAGTTAGAGCGGATCCCAAACCTCATTTTCAAATTTAAGATCTTCCTTTTTGAAAGGGACTTGAATACTCGCTCAAAAATTTAAGGGATCCGGCTCTGTGGTGTATTTTATATTCGCAACGAGGTTTATGTTTTGATAAATGAATTGATTACTTACCCAACGTTCGGGAAGTAAGTCCATCTAATTGAGTCGGCATAAGCGACAGGCCGGGGTACGGTCTATCAAAGTGTAAGTGGTTGGGTGGCAGTCCATCAACGCGTAAGAGGCCGGGTGGCGGTCCAGCACAAGGTCCTAATGCGGCCAAGGTGATGACCGGTGGGGGATTCATCCATCTACTAGTAGAAAAGGTTACTTATTGGTATCTTTGCCTGATCAGCAAGATATCAGGTTTATGCCAAGGTTTTCTTCTTTCCAAATTCATTGGATATTATAACTCCGTTTATACTTTTCATAACAGAGGTTTCCAAGGAAAGTATGAGAAATATATATATATATATAGGTGTATATATATATCGGGACTTAATGAAGTATCTCGTAACTTCATTTCTTTTGAATGATATTTCAAAAGTTGAATCTATTCAAATCTTATCTTGTAGTCTCATCTATGTGATGAACTTTTGAAACTGGTTATACCTTGAACGGTGGTAGTTCAAGTAGTATTCGGAAAAGATATAAGTATATTGGAGTATCTCGTAGCTTCACCTTTTCAACTTATATCTGGTTAATGATTATCTTATGCATGATAAAGATTTTCAGAAAAACGTTGAGACAAAGTCAGATATATGAGATCACCTTGCAACGATATTTTTATACAGTTATAAATTGGAACTCTGTGTATAATATACATGGCAGAGGATTTCAAAGATTTTGAAAAGTATATATGTAAATTTATACTGAATATTTTGCGACTTCATCGCATTAAGATATCAAACTTGGTTCATTTCTTCTTGTCCAAGACTTTCATGAGTATTATGATTAGAATGCTCATATATTGTTAATCATTATACATATTATTTTGGTGGACTTGTTGCTCACCCCTTGCTTTCTTCTTTCATCACACAACAACAGATAGAAAGATGAACATGACCAAGCTTCCAATTCGCAAGCGGTTAGGAAACGTTCCGCAGTTTTCTGAAAGCGTTGATGCCGCTGTAGCTGAGGTAGGAATTACCAATAGGCTAGGCTTCCAACTTTTGATGCACCAGACTTATGTATCTATATGAATTGTAATAATGGCAAGGAAATGTAAATTTATTCAGAAACCCTTTTGAGGTATGATGACTTATAATTGTGGAATAAAACGACTTGTGTTATTTTTGGTATTCATCTCTGAGACTATAACTTGTGGTGTGTGTGTGTATATTGTGGGGTCACAGTACGCAGTGGTTGGTTGTTTATTAAGATTAAGAGTTGTTAAGGGAATTGGAACTCGTGACAACCCGGATCCCCGACCCCGGATTTGGGGGTGTTACAAGGTTTCTCCTCAAAGTCTGATAGCAGGGCTTTATTTCCAGTCATATGTCCTGAACATCCACTGTCCAGAACTAGGATGTTTTTCCTGTTGCCCTCCAATCACAAAGACCACTATTGGTTAGTTTTAAGGACCCATACTTGCTTGGATCCTTTGGCCTTTTTAAGTTTATTAGCATTTGCAGCGGATTTAATTTCAGAGTTTATGCTAACATGCTGTTTATCAGAACTTATTTCAGACTTTGCATCAGACTTGACACTAGAAGGAATAATACTAACTTTCTTCAAAGAAGGTTTTATTTGATAATAATCATAGTACAAACTATGATATTCCTTACAAGTATAAATGGAATGTCATATACTACCATAATGAAAACAAGGATTTTATGGTTTAAACCTAACAGACTGACTCTTAACTCCTGATTTAGGAGGTAAAGAGTTTATTTCTTTATTTTTCCTGCAAAAAGAAGCAAGATGGTTAGAGTTTCCATAGTTATAACATTTCTTTCTAGGAGCATTAGGAACAAGCTTATAATTGTTGCTTTTATTCATACCTTCCTTTCCATTCCTATTTTTCCTAGCTTCCTTTACCTTGTTGACATTTCTAATCTCTTTCAGCTTATGCTTAAGCTGCTTCTTTGTCATTAAGCCTATGTTTACTTCAGCTGGTTTATCTTGTTTTAATTTGTCAGAAGTTGACTTTTCTTTGACTTCTATCCTAGACTCTTTCATCTTTTCAGAATCAGACTTTACAATTTTTGCTACAAACTTAACAGGATTTACCTTTGGCTTAGCAGTCTGTTTAACAACAATTGGGTCAATTTGTTCAGTTTTTTTCTCACTTTTATCATCTCCATAACCTAAACCCTCTTTCTAGTTTCCACTACTTAGTAAATTCTGAGTTGTTCTGCCAGAGTTAGTCCAAGTCATGATAATCTTTTTTTCCTTTTCTAAGTCAGCTTTTATAGATTCATTCAATTTTAACACTTCATCTCTAACATACAAAGCATCATCTCTTTCTTTCTTGGTTTGATGAAGAAAAACTAACTCATTTTCTAAATAGTCATTTCTCTTTTTAAAAGCAAGATTTTCAGATGTTAATCATTCACATGTTGAAGTCTGATCTCTATAACTAATGAACATGGTTTTAAGATATAATCTCAACTCAGTAATATCATCAGTATGAAAAGCATAAGTTGTTTGAGGTACCTTCAATTCAGCAGTTTCAGTACTGTTATCAGCATTTGCCATCAAGGCATAGTTCACCTCATGTTCAGAATCTGAAGTGTCTGTCCAACTTTTCTTCTTTGTGACAAGTGTCTTGCCTTTGTCACTTTTTCCTTTCTTGCAGTCAGGAGATATGTGGCCTTTTTCACCAAATTGTAGCATTTGACATTTGAGTTATCTCCTCTATCAGACTTTCCTCCTTTGCCTTCAGACTTTCTGAACCCTTTCTTATCAGAACTTCCACTTTTCCTGGAAAACTTCTTGCCTTTTCTGAATTTCCTGTAGGCTATCTTTGTGATACCCTTCACCATAAGAGCACACAGTTTCATCATCTCTTCATCAGCATCCATTTCAGGTAAACTTTCAGTTTCCGAATCATCATCATCAGAATATGATGACTCTGAATCAGACTTTATGATGAGAGCCTTTCCTTTGACCCTCTTTGAGGCAGCCACTTTAGGAGATTCCTCCTCAGCTTTAAGAGCAACTGTCCTTGACTTTATTTCATGCCTCTTGCTCCTTTGATCCATCTGAAGTTCATAAGTCTTGAGCATATTATAGATTTCATCAAGAGTAGTTTCAGTAAGGTCATAGTTGTCTCTTATGGTAGTAGACTTCAAATCCTAATTTTCAGGAAGAGCTAAAAGGAATTTTAGATTTGAATCTTCAAGATCATATTCCTTGTCCACCAGTGACAGATCATTCAAGAGTTTGACAAACCTGTCATATAAGTCATTTAATGACTCATCAGCTTTTGAGTCAAACTGCGCATACTCTTGAGTGAGGATAGTCCTCCAGTTCTTCTTAATTGCATTAGTTCACTGGCATCTTGTCTCCAAAGCATCCCATATCTCCTTTTTAGTCTTGCAATGAATTACCTTGTTTGACATGACATTATCAATGTCACTATGCAGTAAATGCCTTACCCTTGCATCCTTGGCAATAGATGAGATGTCTTCAGCTGTATAATCACCGTTCTCCTTTGGTATGGACTTTGCTGGTTGATCAACAACTACAATAGAGAGCTTAGTAGGCTTATATGGTCCTTCATTAATCCTATCAAGGTATTTTGGATCTGTAGCTTCCAGAAATATAGCCATCTTCACTTTCCATATGGGATACTCCGAAGGTCTCAGTATGGGAACCCTGATAGTCTCATATCGACTGTGGGTTTGGGTGTTTTGAGTTTCTTGAGTTTTGGTGGGCTTAGTTGGGGTTTGTGTTTCTTCAGACATGATTGTTTAGATCTTTACTATATGTGTGTTAACAGAAAAGCTCTGATACCAATTGTTAGGTCACACAACACTGTAGAAGGGGGTTGAATACAGTGTTTATACAATCAAATCGATTTAACACAAGTATGTAACGAAGATCAAGTATATTAAATAAACTCTGTTATAATATAAACTGTTGTTCTCTCTCAGTGATGAACAAATATCACTAAGAGATGCTAGGTTACAATGTATAATCTTCTCGATAATGATAACACATATAGTGTAAAACCTAAGTCTGTGTTTATATAGTACACAGTTAAAAGATATATTCTAATTGATATGGAATACAATTTTGTTTCCTAAAATATATCAATCAGATATCTTCTACAAGTCTTCCAGTCTTCTAACTCTTTCCATGTATATCTTCTTTTGTTTTAGCCTCGATCTTCTCCTGTAAATCATCTTCATTCCTTAACTGAAAAGTCTTCCCGCACTTAAGTTCTGATATGACCTTAAGTTCTGATATTATGTTCTGTCTTCCAGTAAGTCCTGATTTCAGTAAGTCCTGATTTGTCCTGTTGTTAAGTTCTGAAAACTAAACACAAATCATATTAGACATGACATCTCAAATATATCTAACAATCTCTTCTGTTGTTCCTCTTATCAGAGTTTGAGGAACTGGAACCTTTTCTGGAAAATCTTTTCTCTTTCTTGAAGTTTCCGTGCACCATCTTATTGAAGCTTTTAATCAGTAGGATAACCATTTGATCCATATCTTGATTGTTGTTGTGATCACTATCAGTATCTGATTCAGTATCAGGATTTGAGTCATCATCATAATTTGATGATTCAGTATCTCACTTAGCAATCATGGCTTTCACTTTGGAGTAACTTTTTGTCCTAGCTTTCTCCTTTGGCTTCTCTTCAACTTTGAGTGCAACTGGTCTAGATTTTGATCCTTTTCTCTTGATCCTTTGCTCCATCTCTAGTTCATGAGTTTTCCATAGATCTCATCTAGAGGTGTGATGTCAAGTTGATAGTTATCCCTGATTGAAGTGACTTTAAAGTCCCACTTTTCAGGAAGAGCAAGTAGGAACTTCAATTTTGAGTCTTCCAAATCATATTCTTTGTTGATAAGGGATAATTCATTCAGCAACTTCTGAAATCTGTCGTAGATCTCAGTTAGGGATTCATTGTCCCTTGAGCCAAAATACTCATATTCTTGAGTAAGTACTGTCCTCCTGTTCTTCTTGATAGCAGTTGTACCTTGACACTTTACTTCTAAAGCATCCCATTTCGATTTTGCTGTTTTACATCCAATCTCTATTGAACATAACACTATCAAGACTGTTGTGCAGGATATGTCTAACCTTAGTATCCTTCATGATAGATGAGATATCTTCAGGAGTATAGTCCTTCCTCTCTTTGTCAATCATCTTCTCTGGTTCTCCTGCAGGCGAAACAACTACTTTCATTGGTTTGTGAGGACCATTATAGATCCTGTTCAGATTTTTAAGATCTGTGGCTTCCAAGCACATGGCCATCCTGAATTTCCAGATTTGATATTCATGCACTTTCAAGATGGGCACCTTGATTGCTTCAAACCTACTCATTTTTCTACTTATCTGTGATGTGGTTGGGGGTTGTGGCTTCAGATTCAGATTCTGTGTTTCTTCTTCTCCTTTGTCTGACATGGTTGATTAATCTTCAGATCTTAAACTGTTTGTACGTTAATAGCAAGCTCTGATACCAATTGTTAGGCCCTTAATCAACTGTAGAGGGGGGGTGAATACAATTAATATAGTCAACTCGACAACAGAATCAACAGTTTTTATATTAATCTTATAAAAACTTATTACACAAGTACTCTCTCGAAAGGATGAACAAATATCTTTGAGATCTGCTAGGTTATGCGAAAGATATAACAATGTCGCAATGCTTATCGCATGAACCTAATATGTGCTTTATATAGAGCACATCTACCAATGTATAAGGAATCCTCTTATATTAACAACAAGGAAACCTATACTATTGCTTCTGAGATAATGTCCTTCACCGCCTTGAAATTCCTGTTTCCTTTTCCTTCTTGAAGATCAACTGATGTGACAAATACTAATTTCATTATCCGTTGGCATCATCATCCGTTGAAATCATTATCCGTTGATATTTCATCATCAATTGATGTTGTCATCAGCATCCGTTGATATGTAAGTTCTGAAATGAACTTCTGATAGTTTCTGTTTGATATCATCAATTGCTTCTACAAAATATTTTTAAAAGAAAGAAAAATTTATTGGTGGAACTTGGAACTCTTATTTCTAGAACTGTAATCTAAAAAGGTCTTGGTTTAGGTTGGGGTCACATATGCTATATTTCAATTGCTGGTAATTGTTTATTATTAAATAGGTATTTTATTTTGAGGTTTCATTGTGATGACCAAATCCTTTGACCCTGGATTTGGGGGCATTACATTTCTTTATGCCTGAAAAGATGTCTGCATATAAAAACATGGAACTACGGCTATTTGATGCAACAACATTGATAAGTGGCATGTGTTTGGTATCTAACCATCTATCATAAAATATTGAAGTCCCCTGCCTCAGCCATGTTTCACTAACTAGAATGCATTGTCTCTCAAATTTTCGCTTGCAATCATTAAGGAGGGAAGTTTTAACTTTGGGAGAACGAGGTTTATAGTCATTAGGAGCATTTTTCATTGCGTTAGTCATTAAAGCATTTTAGGATTTTTAAAACATTAAATGGAATGAAATTAGCTCATAAAAATTGAATAACTGTCAGATCAACCTCACGTCGCTCCAAGTTGCACAAAGACTTCTCTAAAGGACTCATATTTGCTATTGGAATTTTATGATTAATAGTGGATTTAATTAGTGATGGTGAGATACCTTTTTGCTCTATTTCTTCGACCTTTTTGCGATAAATAAGAAAAATGGTCGAAGAAACCGAGCAAAAAGGTATCTCATCATCAGTAACTCCAGTGTTAATTATAAAATTTCAATTATAGAAAATATGAGTCATTTAGAGAAGTCTTTGCACAACTTGGAGTGACACGAGGTTGATATGATAGTTATTCAATTTTTATGTGTTAATGGCATTCCGTTCGATGTTTTAAGAAGTTCTGAAATGCTTTCAATAACTAACACAATGAAAATGCTCATTTAACTATAAACCCCGTTCTTTTGATAAATCTAGAACTTCCCTCCTTAATGATTGAAAGCAAGAAGTAGAGAGATAATACATTCCAGTTAGTGAAACATGGTTGAGGCATGGGACTCCTATAGTTTCTGATGGATAGTCAAATATCAAACAGAGTCTACTCATTAATGTTGTTGTATCGAATAGCCGTGGTTCCATTTTTTTATATGTAGACTTTTTTTAAGGTATGGAGAAATATGAAAAAATATCTGAATTTCTCTTCAAATCAATTGATGAAATTAGCCCAACAATTGTTCTTCAAGTTATTACAAATAATGCAGCAAATTACATATCAGCGAGAAGAGAAATCGAGGTACATAAACATATATTTTGGTCCCTTTGTGTTGTGCACACTGTAAATTTTTACTATTTAGGAGGCTATCAATGTGTAGAGAAGCATTAGCTACTGCTTTAGTTGTGAGGGTTTGGAAAGATTGGATAAAATATGGAGATGAACATTCACAAGAGGGTTGGGAGGGGAATTTGTGATACCGTTGAAATGAAGAACTTTTGTATGAAGTTAACAATGTTTTAGCTATAAGTAGACCTCTATATTTATTAGTCGCTAAACACGCGCTAAAATACACGCAAGTATACGCGTTCGTAAGTAGTATAAGATTTAGATCAAATTCATTCCCACATAGACTCTTTGGTTAATTTAAGAATATGCGCCTATGCAACAATGATATGGTTATTATCCAATGTTAAGACAAATAACAAGTTGAGATTGTTTATAACTAAGAATTAAACTAACAATTATAACTAAGAGAATAAGAATTATGGAATTAATATATATGACAAACATGGGATTATAACTTCATTAGATACTTCATTCATTAGCCTTTTCGTTCTTAACCTTAGCATGTAATGGTGATGACACTAATCAGATAACATGAAACTGATAAACACCAACTTTCGTTGCACAAATACGATACTACCAGACATCCTCCATAGAGATAGAAGCTGAATAGATACAAATTATATTGAAACCCTATATGTCTATGGAATTTGACAACATAAGGGTTTAATGCACAAGTTATCTATCGTGATTATATATGGCAAGTAAGATGGTTAAAATTACCTACGAATCATGCATAACTATAACACATGAACCTATGCTAGCATGGCAAGTTCTAAACCCTTAAATTCACTTTCGCTTCATTAAGAATTTACACATTATCTTATAAGTTCACGACGCTCATAAGATGAATACGCACAACCAATACTAGGTTATCATACAATCACCACACACTAAGGCATCGAAATAAATCAACTAAAGAAATCCATAAATAAATCCGTTAGAACCCCACGATAACGATTAGCCCATATTCGGACTCATCATCAACGTGGGTTCCGATGAAAGCATGGTATAATAAGCGTAGTTTTTATAAATGAATAATAATCAAAGTACGAAACAAGAGTACAGGTTCAAGAATAAGAAAACTAGCATCCAACATTACAACTTAAATAAAGAATCACAAGTTAAAACTAGATCTTCTTTGCCTTGGTTGAATTGTGCTAAAACGGTCTTCTTACACCTTCTCCTTGTGCTATGGTATGTCTTGTTATAAAAAAAACGAGGTTATTTATGTATATATAGCAGCCCCATGCGGAGTAGAAGTCTTCTGGATCAAAAGCCCAATAGAATCAGGATTTCTTTTATCGACCTGACACGACCGCGCACTTGATTAGCGCGGGCGCACTGAGCTTCTGGACTTTGGCGCGGGCGCGCGCTATCACAGCGCGGGCGCGCTAACCTCCTGATGAAAATTTTGACTTCTTCATTTTTCCTTGCTGATTCGAGCCGGCTTTCCAAGAGCTTTTATTCCAACACCTCCCTAACACCAAATTAGCTCCAAAATAATGCTAATTCACCTGATTACCTAGATAATGCCTGAAAATGAAAAAACACTAGAATACACATTAAAACACCAACAACTTGAGTACAAATACACCAATTCAAAGCTTTATGGAGCGTAATAAAGTGTCATAAATGCCACTCAACATATCCCCAAACTTGAATCGATGTTTGTCCTCAAGCATAAACAGACTCAAAGAACAAGAAATAAAAATGCATGAATGCAACTAAATGAATGCAACAATCCCCATAGAATAACTAAACCAATCAATCTACAAACCAGAGACGTGCGTGTGTGCAACTTCTTACGGATATACTATCCCAACTAGATCAATAATCATGACTCACTTCTCATCAAAGCAATTGCAAGGTTATAAATAGAATAAAAGATAGACTCAAAATAATTTATAACACTTCAATTTTTATATCAGAGTTTATATGGAATCATGCTTTTATTCATAACAAAACAATGAAAATATGCTATTTGATCGTGCAATGAGTGAGGTCCACAAAAGACTTATACAATAGTACCCACATAACGAGTGTTAGGTTAGCGGATCCCAGACTATAAAAGCCTTAGGTCACTAGGCACAAAGTCCCCTAAGAACTTAACAACTCGAGTACTAAAGAGCCCACTCGTGATCAACTATACATAACACTTAAATATATTTTTTCTTTTTCTTTATTTTTCTTTATTTTTCTTTTTTCTTTTTTTTCAACAATTTTTGAATGAGTGCGTTTCGCTCCATCTCATTCAACCCTAGACTACTCATAAAAATATTAGCCGACTACTAGCCATTTGACACCTAGCCACACACCTAGCAATGAAATCCAATTTTTTCCAATTTTTTAAATATCCATGTTACTCTTTTATTAATAGAATATCCTAAATTCTAAATATAAACAAGCGATTACACCTCGACAAATAAACAAACCATGACCATGATCTAACACTCAAGCAACCTATTAGACTTAGTGAAATACAATTGCCTCTAGCATGCAAATCAACTCAATAAGACTTAACATTACTAAATACGATATCACTACACTAGGAATCAACATCACAAATTGATCAGCAAAATCATCTAAGGGATCATGTTATTATGCCAATGCATGAAACTACATGAACAAACTATCATAAAAACTACCAAAAAATAAAAAAAAAACTACTACATGGAAAAATATGCAACTATATGCACTAAACTAACATGAATATGCAAACTATATGCGACTCACACAAAACATATTTCTTCAACTACTACCCCCAAACTTAAAATATTCACTGTCCTTAGTGAAGGTAATAGTAAGGAATCAGGCATACCTACTCTGAATCAGAATCCTCACCCTCAAGGGGTGGAGTTTCAGGCGTGTCAGGACGCGGATACATAGAGTCCTCACCAAATACTGGCCACTGAATGCCAACTTCGGTGGCTCAAAATGCAGTCCCAAGTAGATTAGATCGAAATTTCTCAAAACCGTAGACAATAATCAAAAGTTCTTTCTCCGTAATAGTGTAATTCAGTTGAGCACCATTTAGAGTCCTACTAGCGTAGTAGACCACATGAAATATGTTGTTCATTCTCTGCCCAAGAACTGCTCCAACTGCGTTGTCACTTGCATCACACATCATCTCAAAAGGCTCATTCCAATCAGGTGCAGTTATGACAGGTGTCGTGATTAAACTCTTCTTTAATGTCTCAAAAGCTACAAGGCACTCGTCATCAAATTTAAAAGGAACATATTTCTCTAACAGACTACATAAAGGCTTTGAAATTTTTGAGAAATCTTTGATGAAACGCCTGTAGAAACCCGCATGACCAAGAAAACTGCGAATTCCCTTAACAGAAATTGGTGGAGGAAGATTCTCAGTGACCCCCACCTTGGCATTGTCCACCTCTAGGCCTTTATTATAAATCTTGTTCCGGAAAATAATGCCTTAATGCACCATAAAATGACATTTCTCCCAATTGAGAACCAGATTAGTCTCAACACACCTCTTGAGAACGTGTCCCAGATTCTGCAAGAATTCATCAAAAGAATTGCCAAAGACTGAGAAGTCATCCATGAACACTTCCACATTCTGGCCAATCATGTCATAAAAGATGGCCATCATACATCTCTAAAATGTGGCTGGTGCACCACACAGATCAAAAGAAACTCGTCTGAAGGCAAAAGTACCAAATGGACAAGTGAAGGTAGTCTTCTCCTGATCTTCTGGAGCGATACAAATCTGATTATAACCCGAATAACCATCTAGAAGACAATAATACTCATGACTGGCCAACCTGTCAAGCATCTGATCAATGAAGGGCAATGGGAAGTGGTCCTTCCTAGTGGCTTTGTGCAGCTTCTGATAGGTCATACAGACTCTCCACCCCGTGATTGTCCTTGTCGGAATAAGGATCATCACCCTCAATGAATGGAGTGTCAGGCATATCTGGAGGTGGATACACGAAGTCCTCACCAAATACTGGCCACTGGATATCAACCCCTGTGGCTCTGAATACAGTCCCAAGTGCTTGGGTGAGATCACGTGCAAACCGACTATGTATATCGTGCATAGTATCCATCCTCCTCGCTAGACGCCTACACTGCATCGTACTCAAACCAGCTCCAACCTCTGCTCCTGCTTCCTCATGCTGTTGCTGCGATCCCGAAGGACCAGCCTCCTACCCTAACTGAGCTCTCCATGCTGCTCGACGAGCCTGCAAAGTCCCACCAGCAAAAGTATAATCCACTGGCCTTCCACCTGGCAGATGGTTATAAGAATATCCAAGCCCACCATACCACTCAGTCATATTTAACAGCGTAGAACTGTTGATAGGAGCACTGGGAAGCTGCAGCTGCTCATGTGTGGGCCAATGAATACCAACTGCCACACGCAGCTTCGTCACCACGAACGCATAGGTTATAGAACCCGTAGTACCTCCTCTCAAGAACCTCAAAATATCCTGCTAAATAACCATTCCCAAATCCACATAGTCACCCTGCAGAATACCCCACAACAGACGAGCATGCTCCACAGTAATCTCATGCACATGAGAAGATGGCATGATGTTAGCACATATAAACGAATTCCATGCACGTGCAAACCTGTTCATGCATGACGCAGGGAACATGGAGTAATCAGTTGTGCCCCTCTTGAACTTCCAGAGAGTCTCAGGCACACACAAAGTAGCAACAATCAGATCCAGATCAAATTCCTCCGGAGTCTTATCATTCCAAGTGTCCTGATCGGGCTTCCTCGCGGGTTGCTCAATCACCCTCCTTATCGCATCAGCACTATACTCTACAGTCATCCCCCGTACCACTATGAAACCATTCTTCTCCACCTTCGCATTAGCATAGAACTCTCGAACAACATTCATGGGTACAGCAGCGGGAGCCTCGCAAAAAGGAACCCAACCCATCTCCAGAATCATCTCTAACAACTTACCATCCTTCCCTGATGGCAGAAAACCTCACTCCTTTGCTATAGGCTTCGAGAGAAGCCTCGAGTACTCCGCTTCAGCCTCTAGAGTCAAAAATCTCGGCCTCACACCACCCGCCGATGAAAAATCGGTGGTGCTGCTGCTTACTTGAGTTCTTTGTCTCATGGGTGCCATTGGGATTGATTAAGAGAGAATAAAAGATAACTGTTTGAGAAAGATTTATGTTTGAGAATTTGTGATGTGGTGGAGAAGTTTGTGTATAAGTGTATGTATATATAGGCGGTGATAAGAGAATTAGATATGGAATAGAAGTGGGAATTGATTATGGGAATTGTGGGAATAATGGGTTGGATTTTGAGAGGGAAATTTGGGATGTAGAAGAGTAAAGTTCGGGTAGAAATTGATTTTGTAGTAAAAATCATGATTTTTTCTTCACAACTGTTATTTTTATTTTTTCTGAGTCGGGACCCCGGCGCGGCTGCGTGCTAGACCAGCGCGGGCGCGCTCACTTTCTGCCAAATCGGCGCGGCCGCGCACTAGAATAGGGCGTGTGCGCTTGGTTTCTGGAAAAATAGCGCGGCCGCGTGCTAGATCAGTGCAGCCGCGCTTGGCTTCTGAAGTTGGCCCTGAATTTTTTTCTTTTTCTATTTTTTTTATGTTTTTCTCATTTCTTCTTGCTTCCTCTACCTACTAATGTACAACAAACTTGGGTTCCCTCCCAGGAAGCACTTGGTTTACATCGTTAGCTCGACGTAGAATCTTGAGATCAAATGGACAATAAAACGGCACTAACCACCTCGCGGTTTACCGTGTCACATAGTAATGCTTCAATCTCTGACCATTAACCTTGAATGTTTGGCTTAGATCATTCTCAAAAATTTCCACCGCTCCATGTGGATACACAGTTTTGATTATGAAGGGCCCTGACCACCTTGACTTCAACTTTCTAGGAAAAAGACGGAGACGAGAGTTAAATAAAAGAACTTATTGTCCCGGCACAAATGATTTGAGCACTAGACCCCTATCGTGCCACTTCGTGACGTTCTCCTTATACATTTTGTTGTTCTCATAAGCTTGAAGTCGAAACTCTTCAAGTTCATTCAATTGAAGCATCCTCTTCTTTTCAGCTGTATCCAAGTCTAGATTCAACTTCTGCAAAGCCCAATACACCTTATGCTCGAGCTCCACATGCAAATGACACCCCTTACCATAAACCAACTAGAACGGCGACATTCCCAATGGAGTCTTGTATGCTGTTCTATACGCCCAAACAGCTTCATCAAGCTTTAAAGACCAATCCTTCCTTGATGGACACACAACTTTCTATAAAATGCGCTTAATCTCTTTGTTAGACACCTCATCTTGACCATTTGTCTGAGGATGATAAGCCGTAGCAATGCGATGATTCACATTATACCTTTGCATCATAGCAGTAAACTAGCGATTACAAAAATGCGACCTCTCATCACTGATTATGACTCTAGGAGTTCCAAACCTTGTGAATATCTGCTTATGAAGAAAATTAAGCACAACCTTTGCATCGTTCGTTGGCAACGCCTTAACTTCAACCCATTTCGACATATAATTAATCGCCAACAAGATATACTGATTGTTTCAAGATGAGACAAATGGCCCCATAAAGTCAATTCCCCAAACATCTAAGACTTCAACCTCGAGAAGCACATTAAGAGGCATCTCATCCCTCTTAAACATATTACCCGCACGTTGACATCGATCACATCTCAAAATGAATTGATGAGCATCTTTAAACAAGGTTGACCAAAAGAAACCTGCTTGAAGAATATGAGATGTTGTCTTTTCTCCACCATAGTGTCCTCCATAAGCCGTTGAGTGGCAATCTCGTAAGATTCCCCCCGTTTCTCTATAAGGAATACATCTCTTGATGATTTGGTCAGCTCTTTGTTGAAAAAGAAACGGCTCATCCCACATATACCACTTCACATCATGTAGAAACTTCTTTCTTTGAGAATATGATAAGTCGGGAGGCATGATATTACTCACAAGGTAGTTCA
The DNA here is from genome assembly GCF_009905375.1 of Apium graveolens. Classification (NCBI taxonomy): domain Eukaryota; kingdom Viridiplantae; phylum Streptophyta; class Magnoliopsida; order Apiales; family Apiaceae; genus Apium; species Apium graveolens. Next base: position 254,868,141 of record NC_133652.1, read on the forward strand.
CAATATCTGCAAACCACGGTTCTTCCTCTTTCACTCCAACCAGCTGCTCATCGGGAAAAGACTCATTTATCAACATCTTGTCCAGTGAGGTAGCATTAGGGTTTTCTAAACGAGATAGATGATCAACGACTTGATTTTCAGTCCCCTTTCTATCATTGACCTCTAATTCAAATTCTTGAAGCAAAAGAACTCATCTGATCAATCTAGGCTTCGAGTCCTTCTTTGAGATGAGATAATGAATTGTAGCGTGATCAGTGAAAACTATCACTTTAGTCCCAAGTAGATAAGATCGAAATTTCTAAAAACCATAGACAATAGCCAAAAGTTATTTCTCCGTAGTAGTATAATTCCGTTGAGCACCATTCAAGGTCTTACTAGCGTAGTAGACCACATGAAATATGTTGTTCTTTCTCTGTCCAAGAACTGCTCCAATTGCATAGTCACTTGCATCGCACATCATCTCAAAAGGTTCATTCCAGTCAGGTACAGTTATGACAACTGTCGTGATTAAACTCTTTTTCTGTGACGCCCCAAAATCCGGGGTCAGGGATCTCGGAGGCCACGCCATCTTAATCACTATATACCACATACCTCGCATCATAATATATAAATACTCACACTTTACGACCCCACACTTATCACACACACACACTTATAGGTTATTGTCTTGGAAACGAACCATTCATTACTAGAGTAAATCAAACCACAAAGTGATAATTGTTACAACCTAAAAGTAATTAAGTCTTATCGGGGAATAACCTTTAAGTAAGGCTAGTCCGTCGGCCAAATATTTGTTTCTTATTTATTACCTTACATTAGTCATAATTGTAAATAAGCCGGACTAAAAATAACTGAAAACCAATCCAGCTTATTCGGTCTACCTGTGGTACAACACCAAACATCCTACGGAACAGCTGGTCATTTCCTACCCATTTCCTGGCTGTGAGTTTCATGATAGGCATCTTGGTTCACTGTTGTGTTGTGTTAATTAAAGAAAACAAGTGTGAGTTATAATGCCCAGCATAATAATGTACCGCATGAAATGATTGTATGATAAAATCAAGTAAACCGTCATATATGATATTTATGTTTTATTCAAAAATAGTTTTCCTTGGTGATACACACCTTCTTATGAAAACAATTCTTTAGTGGATTTATTATCCTGCGAATACCTTAATGGTAAACCCAGGACCTAGGCTTGGGTTACGGTATTGCATCACAATTCCAATTGGAAGAATAGCACATTCACTGGAGCCACCGCATACGATGATCAGTCGTACTATGAAAATAGTAACCTTTTTTACATGTAGATGGATGATTCGCTTTTATTATCGGTTATCATCCTGGCCGCATTCGGGCCTTTTCTGTGTCTGTCCCTTTCAGGTACACACTTTGCGTCTATCCCTCTCAAGACACGGTTTTTGCGTCCATCCCTCTCAGGTATGCATACTCCACATGTTCATCAGTATATAAGATACCTTCTCATATGGTAGTAAATTGGTAGTCTCCCCAGTCCACGAAGTACTCGAGTCTACCCCTCCTTGTCCTTGTAAGAATCCCATCATATATATGGAACTTATATTGTTCCCCAAGCATATTTCTTGTTGATAGGTACACTTGGATATGTACGTATATATGCACTTCCGAGAATTTTCGGAGGAAGTACTAAGGATGTGAGTTGACCGTTGTCAACATATTTGTTATATAAGGGGGAGTTTCTTTTGAAACTATAATCAAAATAATTAAAATAAGTCGAGATAATATTCTACGACGTTCTGAAATTATTCGAATGATTTTCCGAAAATCAGAAAGTATTTTAAATCAGGTTTTATGATTTTTAAATCATAAATAAATTATTTAATAAATAATTAATAATAAAATATTAATCACTAAATAATTAACCCTCGAATAATTATACTTTAAAAGAATATTTGAAATATTATTCCTCAACTAATTTATGTTTAAGTAATTATATAATCTTTAATATTTAATCAGGTTGAAACAAATAATCGTTGGAGTATACTTCTCCCATAATAAATGAATAGTTATATAATATTCTTTATTCAAATAATAAAATATAGTTGAGGGAATACGATCTTTGGAAATCGTTTTAATAAAAGTTCGAGGTATTTAATATTTCGTAAGTGGACCTTGAGTCCCTTAAAACGTACTACTATGGACTTTTAATCGTCCTATAATATCACCGGAATGATTCCTGAGTTTTTATTTTAAAATCCCGACCGACTCTCGGTCCTATAATTATACGTCACACTTATAGCGGAGTTAAACATTTTACGATATATGCTTATCGTACAACATCGCTACATTATGCGAAAACTCAATTACTAAGTATCATGGTAAACATGGTATTTATGCAATGATAATAAAACAATCCTTTCATAACACAACAGTAAATGGAGTTGGGTTCGTAAACTTTCCTGGAAATCTCGAGGTGGAGGATGCTCTAGGTTCCGCTCGGAAATCTATAATCATAAACAAAATTCGTTTTATTAGGTCCCATTCTAATTTACGGCGACTCGAACTCCTGCGCTACTTATTATGCACTCTCTCAACTTAAATTACCATTATTATTTCTTTAATTCCTTGTTCTTATTACTGTCATTTCCTTTGTTGAAGCATCTTATGTCCGTTTTCATTTTCATCGTCGGCTCCGCTTATGGATTCTACGGTTTTCTAATCGCGCGGTCTCGGCTCCGATATTTTTATAAAACTGAAATATCATTATTTTCAATTGAAATTTTTATGCAAGTTAGGAAACTCAATTTATTACTCTCTGCAAAAATATCATGATTTATGAATATTTTTAAGTCAATCCTTTTTATTTTCAAAGTTTGTAATTCGTAGCAGTTTTTGTCAGGTAAATCACTTTTAGTAAAATGGCCATAACTTTTGATCCGTAAATCGGAATCACGCGATTCAAGTGCCTAAACGATCCTTATAACATTGTCTATCATAATAAAGGCTTATTTTTTAATAAACAATAGTTTACATTTTCGGGACTTTCTGCAGAAACTTAAAATTACGTTTTGTTCGTTTTTGCGAGATTACGGTTACGATCAGAGTTTCATTTATGCCTTACATCTTTATACTACCACCAACAATCAACATATCATAATCACCACACTAACTCCTCTCAACAACATCATCTTCTTGAGGCAACAACAATAAACCTTAAATCTACTTAGCTAAACATCAAGATTACAACAATACTTCCACCAAAACTAGGTTTACAACTATGTTCTAAAAGAATCTTGAACTTAAATCTTAAGTAAGGATGGGTCAAAGATTTATACCTTTCTTGAGAGCTTGATATGTGTTCTTGATAATGGTCAAGTCTTGGGAATGCTTAGCATGGTTTTTGGGACCTAAAACAACCATTAAAATCAAGAAACCAAATAAAAGTTACTATTCATACTATTCACTATCACCTTTTTTGAATTTATTTCACCCATCAAAACTTGATAAAAAAAGTTCAAAGATTTATCTTACCTTAGTTTAGTTGGTATGAAGCTTGAAAATTAATGGGAGAATTTATCCATGGCTAGAGCTTGGTGTTTTGATTTTGAATTCTTCTTGTTTCTTGTAAGGGCCGAATGTAATGTTTAGGAGAGAGAGGGAGAGTTTTGTGCTTGCTTCTTGGTTCCTTCTTGGAAATAATGTAAGTGATATCTTGTATTTGATTTTTATTCTCTATTTTATATCCTAGGATTGATTTTTTTTAGCAAATCCTTGGACAATTCTAGTTAGGCTTCCTAGTTTACAAGCTAAGCTAGATAGTTTAGCCATTTAGCTTACTATTCTCTTAGCCTTAGATGATCATCCTATATCTCTAGCTCACTATTTGATAAACTAACCATGGTTACTTTTATACCATGGTTAGTTAGTGCATTACGTTTATTTAATCGTTTACGCGTTTGTTCTGTCGCTTAAACATTTTCGTAATACTTTCTCTTAAACGGTTCACGACGTAAATCCTTTCGTATTTATTCCTTAGGTTTTGAATTATCGTACTTGTATATAAATATGTAGCTTTTTAAATTCGTAATTATATTTTGATTCCCATAATTTTCGATGATTCGTAAATATGGTCGTTTTTCAAAGTTCGTTTCTTTCGAAAACTAATAGCGTTTACATACACTCATTTGGTACGTATAATCATAATATCAACTTCGAAACTCATTTTCCCATGCACAACATAGTGTGGGCTAAAAAGCTTTCCCCATCTGTCAGGGTTACTATTCATTAACATTTTTACAAAGTCTTAAATATTCGAGTTATTACAGTCTTCCCCTCTAACAAGGATTCCGTCCCGGAATCACTCAGAAAATAGGTGGGGGTATCTATTCCTCATTGCATCTTCAAGTTCCCAAGTTGACTTTTCGACATTTTGATTTCTCCACAAGATCCTAACCAGCTTCACAGTCTTGTTCCTCAGCACTTGTTCTTTTTGGTCCATTATCCTTACTGGCTACTCAATGTAGGTCAGGTCTGGTTGTAAGTCCACTTGCTCATATTCTATCACATGTCGCGCATCCATATGGTACTTCCTTAACATGAACTTGTGGAACACGTTGTGCACTTGTTGCAGATTAGGAGGCAAGGTGAGCTCGTAAGTTAGGGGTCATATTTTCCTCAAAATTTCAAAGGGTCCTATGAATCTAGGACTCAGCTTCCCCTTCTTTCCAAATCTCATCACTCCTTTCCACGGAGATACCTTCAACAGCACTGAATCCCCTACTTCATATTCTCTATCTTTTCTGGTCTAGTCGGTGTACTTCTTTTGTCTGTCTTGAGCTGCTACTAGTCTCTTCCTGATGACTCCCACCATTTCCCTGGTTTTCTGGACTAACTCTGGTCCTATTATCTTGTGTTATCCCACTTCATTCAACATAGGGGAGAGCGGCATCTCCTTCCGTAAAGAGCTTCATACAATGTCATTCCTATGCTAGCGTGATAGCTATTGTTGTAGGCAAATTCGATCAGGGGTAAGTAGTCATTCCAATTCCCTTTAAAGTCGATGGCACACACTCGTAGCATATCTTATAGGGTCTGAATAGTCCTTTCGCTTTGCCCATCAGTCTAGGGGTGGTAAGCAGTACTCATGTTTAGTCTAGTGCCTACACATTCCTGGAAGCTTCTCCAAAATCGGGAATTAAACCTTGGGTCTCGATCTGACACTATGGTGACACCGTGTTTCACTACAATTTCCTTCAAGTAGATATCCACCAGCTTGTCTATGGTGTACCTTTCGTTGATTGGTAGGAAGTGTGCGGACTTGGTCAGCCTATCTATGATAACCCATATGGCATCGTGATTATTTTTCGTTCTTGCTAGGCCTGTCACAAAATCCATGGCTATATGCTCCTATTTCCATTCCAGAATTTCCAGGGGCCGTAATAGTCCACTCGGTCGCTGATGTTCAGCCTTCACTCTCTGGCATGTCAAGCACTTGCTGACCCACTCTGCTACTTCTCTTTTGATGTTAGGCCAACAATAATATTCCTTAAGGTCACGGTACATCTTCGTACTCCCTGGGTGGATTGAATATCTGGAGTTATGCCCTTCGTGCAGCAGCTCGTCCTTTAACTCTTGTACATTTAGAATCCAAATTCGGGATGCATACCTCATGATCCCTTTCTCGTCCTTCTCACATCTCACTTCCTCACCGGTCAATGTTCCTCTTTCTTCACTCATCTTCTTTTCCTGACATACTCGTATCTTTTCAGTCAGTTCCGGTACTAGCTTAATCTCAAATAATCCTTCTGTTCCTTTACCGGTCATTCTCACGTCAATTTCCACTTTCTCAAATTCTTTAATTAACTCCTCAGATGTCATTATCATTTTGAGTCTTTCCTTCCTACTAAGGGCGTCAGCCACCACATTGGCCTTACCCGGGTGATTCAAAATTTCACAATCGTAGTCCTTAATCAACTCTAACCACCTCATATGTCTCATTTTAGTTCTTTCTGAGTAAAAATATATTTGAGGTTCTTGTGATCTGTGTAAATCTCACATTTCTCACCGTACAGGTAGTGTCTCCAAATTTTCAGGGCAAACACTATGGCAGCTAATTCTAGATCGTGCGTCGGGTATCTGCTCTCATACTCCTTCAATTGCCGAGAGGCATATGCTATAACCTTCCCGTGCTGCATAAGCACACATCCTAGTCCTTTATGCGATGCGTCGTTGTATACCATAAACTCTCCCTTTCCATCGGGAAGAGCGAGCACTGGTGCTGACACTAGTCTTCTTTTCAGTTCCTGAAAGCTTTCCTCACATTTCTCTGTCCATACAAATTTTTCTGTTTTCCGGGTAAGTCTAGTCAGTGGGTCGGCTATCTTAGCAAACTCTTGCACGAATCTCCGATAATATCCTGCTAAACCCACAAAACTCCTAACCTCTGTTGGGGTAATCGGCCTTTCCCAATTGGATACCGCCTCTATCTTGGCGGGGTCAACTAAAATTCCTTTTCTACTCACCACATGCCCTAAGAATTGAACTTCCCTTAACTAAAACTCGCATTTCGAGAACTTGGCATATAATTTCTCATTCCTCAAGATTTCTAAGACTATCCTCCAATGTTCTGCATGTTCTTGCTCTGTCTTTGAGTAGATTAGAATATCATCTATGAAAACTATCACACATATGTCTAGGTACTTTTTGAACACTGTGTTCATCAAATCCTTAAAGGTTGCGGGTGCATTGGCTAGCCCAAACGACATGACTAAGAACTCATAGTGTCCATACCTAGTGCGAAAAGCGGTCTTTGGTATATCCTCAGGTTTGATTTTCAACTGGTCATATCCTGTCCTCAAATCTATTTTGGAAAAGTGTACAGCACCCTTGAGTTGGTCGAATAGGTCATCAATCCTAGGGAGAGCGTACCTATTCTTAATAGTCAGCTTATTCAACTCTCGGTAGTCTATGCAAAATCTCATACTGCCATCCTTTTTCTTTACGAACGGTATCGGCACTCCCCATGGCGATACACTGCGTCTTATCATTCCTTTATCTAATAACTCTTGTAATTGAGAAGCTAGTTCCTTCATCTCAACTGGGGCTAGCCTATAAGGGGCCTTGGATACGGATGCTGTCCCTGGTGCTAATTCTATAGCGAATTCTATTTCTCTGTCGGGTGGCAATCCTGGTAAGTTCTCTGGAAACACATCCTCGAATTCATTCACTATGGGTATGTCCTATATGTTAGGAACTTCCTTCTTAGTATCCATCACATAACCCAAATAGGCCTCATTACCTTTCCTTAATAATCGTTTTGCCTGTAGCATGGTTAGAAATTTATGGGTTTGTCGTTGACCTCTAAACACTACTTCTTTTCCATTTTACACTCTTATCTTCACCTTCTTCCGCTCAAAATCTATTTGCGCTCCATTACTGGATAACCAATCCATTCCTAAGATTACATCAAATTCTCTTAACGCAAATGGGATTAGGTCAACCTCGAAGACTTTCCCTTCTAATTTCAATTTGCATTTAGGGTGCACTTGATTCACATGAATTATTTCTTTGTTTGCTATTTCCACTTGTAATACCTCACGTAAGGATACGGCATTAAGTTTTAACTTTTTAGCAAAATCTTGAGATATAAATGACTTGGTCGCTCCAGAATCAAATAGGACATTTGCATGTTCGAAATTTAACAGAAGGGTACCTGCTATCACATTAGTATTCTGGACAGCGTCCTGAACGGTCATGTTGAAAGTCCTAGCAGCTAGGGGCCAGTTGGATGCAGCTCTGCTCATCCCTGAGACTGGGGGCTTCAATATCGGGAAATCCTTCCTCATGTGCCTTACTTTCCCACATTGGAAACATGTCACGCTGGGTTGGTTGCAGTTATTGGCAAGGTGTCCGGTTTGGCCACACTTATAGCATTTTAAAGGAGGTCTCGCCTGGCTGAACACTCTAAGGTGTCTCCTCTTACATATTTGACACTCCAGTATTGGGGCGTGGGGTTGGCTATGAAATGTTGCCCTAGATTGTCCGCCGCCCTGACCAACACTCTCACTTGGGACCTTTTTGAATTCAAGGCCTCACGCAGGTTGGGACACCACTCCCCTGACGAACCTACTTGGAAGGGTCCTGTTCCCGGTTCCCCCTCCTTGGCTTCCTATCTTCCTCATCCTATTTTTTTTATCCTTCAGACCTTGTTCACTGCTAGCTTCAACAATCGAGGCTTTGTGTACCAAGGTGGCATAATCTGTCAGCTCCAGTACTGCCACTCGGTTCTGGATCCACTATTTCAGACCAAGCTGAAACCTTCGTGCTTTCTTCTCTTCGGTATTCACAAACACAGGCACAAATCGGGAGAACTCAGTAAACATGGCCTCATATTCTGCCACAGTCATCTTATCTTATTTCAATTCTAGAAACTTAATCTCATCTGGGTTTCCATAAACCTAGGAAAATACTTGTCTAAGAATAGTCGGGTAAATCTATCCCATGGAATCATAGCATCAGTCTCGAGGTTTCGTTTGGACTCCCACCAGTAATTTGCTTCTCCTTTCAGCACGTGAGAAACAAAAATGGTCTTGTGTCATTCTTCCACACCTAGTATCTCGAAGGACTTTTCTATTTCCTTGAGTCAGGCCCGTGCTTCAACGGGGTCGGCAGATCCTAGAAACTCTGAGGGTTTGAGGGATTTGAATGCCCTGAAGGCAGTGGTTGCAGTCTGTTGGGCAGCACGCGGCTGTGGTGGAATAGGCTGCTGGTACAGATTTTCCATTAAAAGTTCCATAAACTCATTCATGGGGTTCCCCCCTTGATGGGTATCGTCAGCCTCTTCTTCTACATATTCTTCCTCATCCTATTTATTATAGTCTAGGTCCTCTTCACTTTCTTCATTCACTACCGGGTCAGGTTCATTCCGTTGTTGGTTAACAGATTCTGGGGGTTGTGCCTTGGTTCCTCTTATACGGGGTGGCATTGTTCTGATAATGAAAATTTGTCAATATAGTTGCAAATATTTTTACAATTGGATTAATTTATTTAAATGTAAGCATGTCATTTATTATCTAACATGTTTTATCAAGTGCAATAATATGGAAATCATTTTCTTAATAACTGCTAGATATATATACCATAAGGTCTCCAAATTATATCTTGGGGACAAAACAACTACCCAAATTCATATATGGCCTGATTATAATACATCATTACTTGTCCTGAATACTGAAATGCAAATACATAAACCGTGCACCCTGAAAGGCTAGGAATGCTATCTACTACTAGCTATCCTATCAAAATTGGTGATAAGTCACCCAGCCTTCTTTAACGTCCATAAATAGTCACTAGTCCCTCAGTCACTGTCACTGCGTGTGAGGTCTCGAACCCTCCTCATCGCTCCTGCCAACATCAGCTCTGCGTCAACTACCGGGATGTATCCTCCCACCGCCGTCATCCTCATTTGAACCCGGGTACGGAGCTCGATCCCATCAATCTCTCTGTGGGCTATGGTCGGGGAAGCAACTCTGAAGTCGCCTGGATATCCTACTCTGATGGCTCTCTCAGCTGTCAGCGCCTGTCTTAGCTCTATGATGCGGGCAGATACCGCGATGAGCTCAGTGTTAAGCTGAGCCACTATACAATCGTGTACAGCTACATGTATGGTCGTCGGGGGTGGTAGAGGTGAGTCTGGGTTGCTAGAGGATATATCATAGGCCTCGTAGGTCTGTGCATCCATCCCATCCTCCTCGTCATCATCAGTATAGGATAAATGACTCATCATCCCTGGGTGTGGTGTAGGAGAGCGAACAGTTGGGAGAGAATGCATCTCAATATCATCAACTATGGGGACAGGAAGGTCAGTCTCCTCCTCCGGGGCATCCTCAGTAGGGTCATCATCTGAGTTATCAATGGGTGGGTCCTCCGGCTCAGGAGTAGGGTCACACTCAGGGGCCATAACATGATCAACAGGGTCAACCTCCCACATAGGCTCCACTGGTACCTGACACAATAGGCAAGGTGTTACTAACTTAGAGTCGGAATTCCCTTGAGGGTAAAACTGTCAAGACTACCCATTTAGCCTGACGACGAACTCAACTTGAGCTCTAATTGATTATTTATTATCCTTATATCTGCGTATTTTATATACTATCATTTCCAAGATTTTATAACCTAAGGCTCTGATACCATTTCTGCGACGCCCCAAAAATGGGGTCAGGGATCTCGGAGGCCACGCCATCTTAATCACTATATACCACATACCTCGCATCACAATATATAAATAGTCACACTTTATGACCCCACACTTATCACACACACACACTTATAGGCTGTGAGTTTCATGATAGGCATCTTGGTTCACTATTATGTTGTGTCAATTTAAGAAAACAAGTATGAGCTATAATGCCCAGCATAATAATGTACATTATGAAAAGACTGTATGAAAAACTCAAGTAAACCGTCATATATGATATTTATGTTTTATTCAAAAATAGTTTTCCTTGGTGATACACACCTTCTTATGAAAACAATTCTTTAGTGGATTTATTATCCTGCGAAGACCTTAATGATAAACCCAACACCTAGTCTTGGGTTACGGTATTGCATCGCAATTCCAGTTGGAAGAATAGGACATTCACTGGAGCCACCGCATACGATGATCAGACGTACTACGGAAATAGTAACCCTTTCTACATGTAGATGGACGATTCCCTTTTATTATCGGTTATCACCCTGGCCGCATTCGGTCCGTTTCTGTGTCCGTCCCTCTCAGGTACACACTTCGCGTCTATCTCACTCAAGACACAGTTTTTGCGTCCATCCCTCTCAGGTACGCATACTCCACATGTTCATCAGTATATAAGATACCTTCTCATGTGGTAGTAAATTGGTAGTCTCCCCAGTCCACGAAGTACTGGAGTCTACCCCTCCTTGTCCTTTTAAGAATCCCATCATATATATGGAACTTATATTATACCCCAAGCATATTGCTTGTTGATAGGTACACTTGGATATGTACGTATATATATGCACTTCCGAGAATTTTCGGAGGAAGTACTAAGGATGTGAGTTGACCGTTGTCAACATATTTGTTATATAAGGGGGAGCTTCTTTTGAAAATATAATCAAAATAATTAAAATAAGTCGAGATAATATTCTCCAACGTTCTGAAATTATTCGAATGATTTTCCGAAAATCAGAAAGTATTTTAAATCAGGTTTTATGATTTTTATATCATAAATAAATTATTTAATAAATAATTAATAATAAAATATTAATCGCTAAATAATTAAACCTCGAATAATTATACTTTAAAAGAATATTTGAAATATTATTCCTCAACTAATTTATGTTTAAGTAATTTAATAATCTTTAATATTTAATCAGGTTGAAACAAATAATCGTTGGAGTATGCTTCTCCCATAATAAATGAATAGTTATATAATACTCTATATTCAAACAATAAAATATAGTTGAGGGAATACGATCTTTGGAAATCGTTTTAATAAAAGTTTGAGGTATTTAATATTTCGTAAGTGGACCTTGAGTCCCTTAAAACGTACTACTATGGACTTTTAATCATCCTATAATATCATCGGAATGGTTCCCGAGTTTTTATTTTAAAATCACGACCGACTCTCGGTCCTCTATTTATACGTCACGCTTATAGCGGAGTTAAACATTTTACGATATATGCTTATCGTACAACATCGCTACATTATGCGAAAACTCAATTACTAAGTATCATGGTAAGCATGGTATTTATGCAATGATAACAAAATAATCCTTTCACAACACAACAGTAAATGGAGTTCGGTTTGTAAACTTGCCTGGGTATCTCGAGGTGGAGGATGCTCTGGGTTCCGCTCGGAAATCTATAATCATAAACAATATTCGTTTTGTTAGGTCCCGTTCTAATTTATGGTGACTCGCACTCATGCGCTACTTATTATGCACTCTCTCAACTTATATTACCCTTACTATTTCTTTAAGTCCTTGTTCTTATTACGGTCATTTCCTTTGTTGAAGCATCTTAAGTCCGTTTTCATTTTCATCGTCGGCTCCGCTTACGGATTCTACGGTTTTCTAATCGCGCGATTTCGGCTCCAATATTTTTAAAAACCTGAAAAATCATTATTATCACTTGAAATTTTTATGGAAGTTAGGAAACTCAATTTACTACTCTCGGTAAAAATTTTATAATTTATGAACATTTTAAAGTCTATCCTTTTTATTTTCAAAATTTGTAATTCGTAGCAGTTTTTGTCACGTAAATCACTTTTAGTAAAATGGCCATAACTTTTGATCCGTAAATCGGAATCACGCGATTCAAGTGCCTAAAAGATCCTTATAATATTTTATATCATAATCAAGGGTTGTTTTCAAGAAACTACAGTTTACATCTTCGGGACTTTCTGCAGAAACTTAAAGTTACGTTTTGTTTGTTTTAGCGAGATTACGATTACGATCGAAGTTTCGTTTATGTCTTACATCTTTATACTACCACCAACAATCAACATATCATCATCACCACACTAACTCCTCTCAAGAACATCATGTTCTTGAGGCAACAACAATCAACCTTAAATCTACTTAGCTAAACATCAAGATTACAACAATACTTCCACCAAAACTAGGTTTACAACTAAGTTCTAAAAGAATCTTGAACTTAAATCTTAAGTAAGGATGAGTCAAATATTTTTACCTTTCTTGAGAGCTTGAGATTTGTTCTTGATGATGGTGAAGTCTTGGGAGTGCTTAGTATGGTTTTTGGGACCTAAAACAACCATTAAAATCAAGAAACCAAATAAAAGTTACTATTCATACTATTCACTATCATCTTTCTTGAATTTATTTCTCCCATCAAACCTTGATAAAAATAGTTCAAAGATTTATCTTACCTTAGTTTAGTTGGTATGAAGCTTGAGAATTAATGGGAGAATTTATCCATGGCTAGAGCTTGGTGTTTTGATTTTGAATTCTTCTTGTTTCTTGTCAAGGCCGAATGTAATGTTTGGGAGAGAGAGGGAGAGTTTTTGTGCTTGCTTCTTGGTTGCTTCTTGGAAATAATGCAAGTGATATCTTGTATTTGATTTTTATTCTCTAGTTTATATCCTAGGATTGATGTTAGTCCCTTAACAATGTAGCAAGAATTACAGAAGGGGTGTTGAATGGAATTCTTGAACCTTTTTCTTGAAATAAAAATGTTCAACTCGATTATTGATATATTTGTTTTGATTAGCACAATGCGGAATATAAACTTGAATGAATCAAAACACAAGTAATTAAAAATAAGAGTCTTTAAAAACTTTCCAGTGGATTTAAACAATTCCACCAGAGATATATATATAATATATCGAGAGGACTCTATGTGCAGAAATGCTCACAGCTGCTTACAAATGGAACTACTGAGAATACAGGAAATGCTAAAGATTATGCTTACAAAGATTTCTCTGTTTTTGTGTTTCTCAGCTATCTCAGTTATATTTCTATTTGCTACTCTCTTGGTTTATATAACACCAAGATTACAAAGTCAAAAAGACTGAACAAATATAAAATCTAACAGTCTTAATCTTTGCTGCTTTTTGTCCTCTATTACCCAGTTAATGGGCTTCCACAATGTGTTTGTATCCAACTCGACGGCTGTGTGTCAGCTTTCACTGTTCAACTGATGTTTGAATTCTTGATATGATCATCCGTCGACTTTCAGATCATCTGTCGATGACTTGATTGATCATCCGTCGACTGTTATGTTAAACATCCGTTGATAGTCATTTGATCATCCGTCGAAGGCTTTGTTAATCATCCGTCAGTAGCTATTTTGGCACTTGACTTCATTTCACTTATACAGAATTACAAGACATTACTTATGTACAGTTATTCAACCTATTCTGCATATCTAGTTAAAGTCAACATGACTTATATGCTACTACAGATTCTATACAAAGGTGCATACATCACTGTGCTACAAACTTATTATTACATAAGCTACTCACTCGATGGATAATAACTTAATCATCCGTCGGGACTATAATGAGTCATCCGTCGGGACTATAATTCTTATCCGTCGAGTGCTACATTATTTCACTAAGTAAAATCTACTTAGATGTTTTGTTTATGAAATCATCAAGTACACAACATATGCACAACAATCTCCCCCAATTTATGTCTACTGGAATTGTAGCCATAAATTAAAAGATACTTGATGATGACAAAACATCCTAAACATATATCTTTAAAGATAAGTAGATAAAACTGAAAGTGCTTCAATTAAACAAAATGTACAAGGTTTGGCTCACAGTCAATTCAAGATGCTCCTCTAGCCTGAGCATGTTTTTCTAGTTTCTTGAAGGTCTGGATCTTCTTCCAAGCTTTCTGTTGTTTTCTTCAATTTGATTCTGGAGCTGCCTGTGGAATTCTAGTTCATCAGATTCTGAGAGATCTAGCATTTCTTGCATCTCCAAGAGAGTCTCATTGCTAGAGATACTCAATTGGTCTTCTAGTCTGAAGAATCTTCTCACACCCTTGTCATCCATGAATTCCATCAGCCAGTAGGGCCTTAGATGCACTCTTCTCCCTGTGTATGGGATGATTAGAGTCTTTGGGAGTGCATCTTTAGCTCTAACACTCCTCAGCTCTTCAATCTTCTTCAATACTAGTCTTCTTGCAGTTACATTGAACCCAAAGTTTTTCTTGAAGGATGAATAGACTTTGATCAACACAGCTTGGCTTTCTTGAAGTATCCTGTGAAGAGGCCACTGCATCTCCCTTCCTCCTTTGTACTTGAACACCAACCTTTCAGGTAGGTTTCTGTATGCATCAATTGCCCTTACTTCTTCCAGTTCATCTAGATAAAGGTTTAGATCTGAGAATTCTTTGATGTCTCACAAGTACAAGTAGTCTCCCCTGTTGACCTTGGGTTGAGCTTTGACTACTGACTTGGATTTGAGAGGTGAAGTCAGGAATTGGTAATTTATCCTGCTCTATTGGCTCATCCTTTGGCACAATAGGCTCTTCATGTATGTTCATGTAGGGGTCCACCACCCTTATGTCTTCAAATACCACAAAGGGCTTTGATGCTTGAGTTTTAGCTTGAGTGGATTCCTTAGGAAATTGATCTTTCAATTCCTTGTCAACAACATCCAGTTTCCTTTTTGTTCTTCTAGCCAGTTCTTTCCTTTTTGGGGATTTCTTCTGTTCTTCA
Source organism: Apium graveolens (assembly GCF_009905375.1). Classification (NCBI taxonomy): domain Eukaryota; kingdom Viridiplantae; phylum Streptophyta; class Magnoliopsida; order Apiales; family Apiaceae; genus Apium; species Apium graveolens. Next base: position 254,883,325 of record NC_133652.1, read on the forward strand.
ATCTTCTTCTTTGATTCAGCAGCTTCAGATGGTTGAGAGGGAATTTGTTGAGAAGAGTTTACAGCCTATAGCTTGGCCAAGATAGCAATCTGTTCTTTCTTTTGTTTAGACTTCTTTGCATCTAGAGCAGCTTGCCTCTTTTCCTGCTTTAATCTGGATTTTTCTTCTTTCTTTGCTTGAGCAAACTGTGGATGTCCAGCTCCCACACAAATTTCCTTTCCATTTCTGAATATCTTAGCAATTCTCCTTTTTGAGGCTGAATCAGTTGGATCTTTATAGAAGACAATGGATCTTGACAGAAGCTTCTTTTCATCAGGTTTGGGTCTCATACACAGTATCCAAGGGATTCTTCAAAGATGACTTTGGATAATTTGCCCTTGGTTTGAGAATTATTTCAGCCTTTTGTGATTTAATGCAGGAAGATTGTCCTTTCTCCAGATAGTTCATGCTCATCTCATTCACACTGATTGGCTTGACATGAGAGTGATGGATGGCTGACTTAACTGGCTCCTTGACTAGTTCAAACTTTTTCTGAATTTCCTCATCAATCTTTTCCCAGTTGATTAAACTCAACTTTCCTTTTTCAGCAACTTTCAAATTTGCTGCTGCAGCTTCAATTAGATCTATACCATCTGCAACTGGTGGCTTGGAGATAGTAATTGAAGGTACAATTACTTTGCTGATTTATACTTGAAGTTTCTCCCCCTTTGTTGGTCCTTTCTCCCCCTTACTTGATTCTCTCTCCCCCTTTTTGTTATCATCAAGTTGAGGAGTTAGGCCTTGTGCTTTAGCCAGTTGCATGAGAAGATTTGTCTGAGTCTGTTGATTTTAAAGAAGAATAGCCACTGAATCTTCAATAACTTGAACTTTGTTTTCTAGTTTGGCTAGCTTCTTTTCAGAGTCTGATTCTCTCCTCAATCTTAGTAGTAGATCTTGCATGGTACCATATGGCATTACTGAATCCAGCTTCTCAGAGTTATAGGTCTTCAAGTCAGCTATATCTCTTTTCAATTCATCCACACTGAGATTCTGTCTTAAGTGCTGGATCTTCATTAGATGTAGAGAGTTTAGGTGAGCTTGAAGAACAGCCTTGGTACCAGTATCTGAGGTTTCCTGAAGGGCCTGTTGAATAGCCATTACTTGTTTGATCAAAGACACCTCAAATTGTCCTGGTGTAGATTCCTATGCCCATGCCCATTCAGGTAAACTTAAAGCAGAACTTGGGCCTTCAGCTCCCCCTAAGTTCATGCTTCCATCCAAAGAACCAGAGTCATCATTAGAATTTACTCCAAATTCTTCAGATGGCTCTCCAGCTTGGGAAGGCATCCTGTTAACAGCAGCTTTGTCTTTTTGAAGAGATTCTGTGGTGTGCACTAAATTCAAAGTCTGCTCTGCCTCCACATTGCCCTGAGCAGCCAACAATTGATAGGCTGGAACAGGGTGAGTAAAAGTGTCAGCATCCAAGGAAATGTTATCAATTACAGCTTTGTAATGTTGCTGAAATTGTCTTTCCTTTTCAGCATCATCCACAATCATTGACTCACTAGCAATGACTGGATCCATCCTTATTTCTCATGTACCTGCCTTTCTCTCATATTCTCTCTTTTGTTGCATCAGGGTCTCACCCTGGCTCCCCACCCTCACACCCTCACCTTCACCTACTAAGGTGGGACTCCTCTCACTCACTTTTGCCAATCCTGAAGAAATGGATTGCTGAGATTCACTTTTTTCCTCTCCTTTTGCCTGGGAGCAACCCAACCTCTCACTCAATGCACTCTCCTCTCTCAGTCCTAAGAGTGATTGTATTACCACTAAATCTTCTGCACTTGAAATTATTGAAGTTTGAAGTTGTGCAGAGACACTCGACGGATAAGTGATATCCGTCGGGTGAGTGGTAAAGCTATCCGACGGATAACTGCTGTTAAGCTTATCCGTCGGGATACAATCACTACTCGACGGATGAGCAATATCCATCGAGAGAGTAGAAATGAATGAGGTGGGAAGAGAAACTATTGTAGACTCTGTGTTGATTGAAGTTATTTGAGGCACAGATGTCACAATAGAATCTGAAAGAATTGGCAAGTGAGCCAACAAATCATCTAAAAGATGATGCTCACTTGCACTAGATTTTGGCTTCCCCAACAAAGTTAAAGAAGGGGAATCAGGAATTGAAGTGTTTATCATGTCCACTTCCAGTGAGTTAGTTGGTGAGTATGGTGTTTCAGTGGCTTCTATAATGAGAGATTTTGGCTGTGACTCCATATTTATTGGAGCCACATCAATCTGAATTTGAGAAGGTGCAGGGACTGTGTCTTTAGCACCAGTTTGCACTGTGTGTGTGTCCCGTGCATCCCCAGTTGTTTTGGATTTCTTCTTTCTAGTGTAAGTTTGGGGTGAGCTTGTATCCCTAACCCTCTTGGCCTGTGCTCTTGGATGAGAGCTTTGTTCAATAGCCACATCCTTTTGGGAGGATGCAGCTAGAAGTGAGCTTTTGTCCTTTTTAAGCACTGCAGTTTGTTAGGAAACTGCAGTGTGGCTGGGCTGGGGTTCACTCATCTCTCCAACCTTATCCTTGGGGTTTCTTTGATGTTCACCCCTTCCCTCACCTATCTGTCCCTCCTTCACACTCCCCTCTTTGGCTTTCGTAGATTTTTCAACTAGTACCTTTTGAGAGATACCAGAGGGGGTTTTCTTTGATTTGGATTTGGAAATTACAGTTGTTTTGGCAGCTTTGGTAGGCAACTGTTTGGTCATTGTCACAGTTGCCATAGCTATGCCTGAACTCAAGGAATTAGAGGAGATTGGAATGGTTGAGGGTATGGATGAACTTACCTCACTTACGTGAGGTGTCTGCATTGCAGGGAAATAGAACATTGGCACATCCCTGTGATGGTTGGCTCTGTTCAAGTCTGCAATGATTCTTCTTTCTTGAACCCAACAAGCCAATTTGTTGTTTGGGTTCTCATGTACAATCTCTTGACAAAGATGGTTAGCCAATAGCATAAAAAATCTAGCATAATATATGTTCTTTCCCCTTTTGGCTAACTCACCTAGTTTAAAACCTAACTCATACATGACAAGTCACTAAAATTGTAAAATTTGTCTGTAACTAGCATGTATAGCATGTTAAGCATGGAAATGTTCACAGAATCAAAATTACTGATTTTTCCAGAGAAAACTTTAGTTACAACATCACACATAAAACTCCATTCCTTCCTAAGACCTAATCTCCTAATATCACTTAGCTTATTAGTAGGAAGTGCATAATGCATGGAATTAAGCATATTGATCAAATCAGTGTCAGTGTGTGGTGAAGTTACATTATCATCAGGAATCTTGAAACATGCTTTTATCACATCACTATTGATACAGAATTCATTACCTTTGATGGTCAGAGTGATGGTTTTGTCAGTAGAGTTGTAAATTGTCAAGGTCCACATCTCTTCTACAACTTCACAAAAGATTGTGGGTGATTCAAGCATGGCAAAACTTAACTTGCAGTTCTTCACGAAGTCCATCATCTTGTGATAGCCTTCTGATTGCTGAATGCCCTTGTTGACCAAAGCAGTGAAGTTGTTCTTCTCATAAATGAACCCAGTCTGAGACATAATCTTTACTACAGGTGCCATTGTTAGAGAGGGAAAGCTTGAAGAGAAAGAGGATTTTTGCTTGAGAGAGAATGAAATAAACACAGTTAAATTTGAGAATGATAAAAGAAAATGATTAGAATGAAATAAGCTTTTATACTTTGCTCAAAAACAACGGATAAAAATAATAAAGAGAAGTAAATTACCCAGTAGAAATTGCCTAAATTAGCCGTTTTAAAAATAAACTGTAAAAATTCCATTCATTATCCGTCGTGTAATGCTTACAAACTGTAAGTATACTCGATGGAAAATGTTCAGGGAATTAACGGTTAAGATTTAGACACTTCGACGGATGAGGATAAACCGTTATCCGTCGAGTATTTAAATAATTCCAGAAAAATAATTGATTTTTATTTGCACATTGTATATCGACGGATGACTCAACTCGATGGATAATGGTCATCCGTCGAGATGAAAATTTTGACTTAGCCAAACTTTCATCCAAGACTAAAAAATCAGTTAAATTTCTGGCTACTTTTCAACTTGCAAAATAACTCAGATAGATTCAAGAGTAATTAAACATACCTAACTCACTTACCAACCTAGAAAAGGTGGATTCATCCAGTGGCTTGGTAAAAATATCTGCAAGTTGCTTCTCACTTGGAACAAAATGTAACTCTACAGTACCATTCATTACATGTTCCCTTATGAAATGGTACTTGAAATCTATGTGCTTTGTCCTTGAATGTTGCACTGGATTTTCAGTGATGGCAATTGCACTTGTGTTATCACAGAAAATAAGAATCCTCTCAACTTGCAAGCCATAGTCTAGCAATTGATTTTTCATCCATAAAATTTGTGCATAGCAACTGCCAGCAGCAATATATTCAGCTTCAGCTGTCAAAGGAATATGTCCTAAGTCCAATCAGGTATTAGGATTTAGGAATAACTCTTTATGTAATCTGTTTTGATTTCATTGATATTAATAAAGACTTGTTTTGTTTTTATTACGGGATTTATCTATTTAAGTGTTTAAATAAGATATACCATAGTTTAGAGTAAAGCTTTTTATGGATTATGATGAGATCATAATAGTGAGACCTGAAAAGATGATAACTCTAAACTTAAATAGTTCCTGATCATAGGATTACTAATTGGTAATTAATAATCCGCAAAGATCGGTACATACTATGCTTGCTTCATTATGAAGGATGTCTGTTCTCATAGACATTTGTGTGGTGACACTATAGCTAGTATGTAGGTTCTTATTATGGAATAAGTTCACTGAACATGACTCGCACAGCTGAACAACTGATGGAGTTCACTCACGTGTCAGCAGTTGTTCACATAGTGATAGTTGTACAAGTATCCTTAGATTTGAGGTCATCATAGTCATCTTGTGTACACTGAACTATGCTTTGGTTTAGTTCTTAGTCTCCAGGGACAATTATTAGGGCTCTTCTGGGTATAGGAATTTGTACACGAAGATAGTGTATGATCAATAAAGGATCTACCCCTTCCAGTGAAGGAAGCGAATGTTCAAGGCTGATCCACTTATGCTAGTTCAGGAATCTCTGGCCAGAGTGAATGAAATTAGAAAGGAGTTTCTAATTTGCATAGAACTATGCATAGTAAATGGTAAGCAAGTGATTGAATTAGATAGGCTTGACACGAGATCCATGCCTTGTATTTAATCGGGACATTGTAGGGAAGAAGGAGTTTATTGTACGGTAACTATTCACTGACAGGTTCTTTGTATTCTAAGCAGTGAATTCATATTATCTGGATAGTCGCGATATGTTGAGAAGCATCACTCACGATGTAGAATAAATGTGATTAATTAATTAATAATATTTAATAAATTAGAGAATTTATATAAATAATGATAAAATAGTTTTATTATTATTTATTTCTACTACCGGCTTAATATTGAACCTACAGGGTCACACCATAAAAAGAGAATGATTTAATGGTGGAGGAATTAATTAATAATGGCTAATAATTATTTATTTATGAAATAAATAATTAATTGGCAAATTTAATAATTGATTAAATGAGATTTAATTGATTATAAATTAATTAAGAAAAGTTCTTAATATTATTAATTAAAGGATTTAATTTTTGGAAATTAAATCAAGAGAGAGAATTATTTCTAAAGTGTTTAGAAAAAGGATTAATGATTAAAAGGTGTTTTAATTATTAATGAGAATAATAAATGGGATAATAATAATATTTATGGGAAAATTTCAGCTGAAAATTTTGCCTATAAATACACTATTATAGACCCTATTTTATTCTAACCCACATCGAACCCGAAAACCCAAAAAGTTTGGAAAACCCAATTCTCTCCACCTCCTTCCTCCTCCTTAACATCGTTTTCTTGGTGGATACCGGTGGAGTGCTTCACACTTGAGGAGCAACTGCTAAGGATCTCTGATCGTTGTCTCCGAATTATTTTAAAAGGTTAGATTCGATCCCTCGAAGTTTTATTCACGATTTATATGCTTTTATTTGGATTTTGTATGTGTAAAAGTGTTTTGCCATGCCCCCGCTGCGTTAAAAATCCAACATTGGTATCAGAGCATAGGTTGTATGCATATAGATCTGTGGTAAAAATTCAGAATTTTATGTGATTGTATGAATTAATTATGATTTTTATAAGTTATATCATGGATTAATTTTGTCTGATGAGAAATTGTTTCTCAGAATAATTTTGAATGTTGATCTGGGTTCTACAAGTGTTGTAGATCGTCTGGGTATTTTTTTCATAATTTTATGATGTATAGATTTTTTATTATGAATTTTTGAAGTTGTTTCAATTAAATTCTTAATTAAATAAAGATATATAAATAATTATATATATATATGAATTGTATGTATGTATATATCTGTCATCTACTTGTTGTACTGCTGCTGTGAGTTGCACGGAGAAAGACAGGAACAGGACTGACAGGCGCGGAAATCGATGCAAAAAAAAAATATAGAGGTGTAACGCATTCCGGGAATGCGTTACACACCTGTGGCGCATTCACGGAATGCGTTACACCCTTTAATGGCTTAAAAGGGGTGTAACGCATCACCGGAATGCGTTACAGGGCTTGTAACGCGTTCCTGTAATGCGTTAAAGACCTTCTGTTGATTTTAAAATTGGTTTTCTGGGAGTTTCATAACTCCGTTTTAGGCGTGCAATATACCGTTGGATTCATTTTTTCGAGACGGATCTAATGGAGTGATCAATTTTAGTTTATATAAAAGTTTTGAACTGTTTATATTTTCATGAAGTGTTTTAAAGTTGTTTTTGACTGTTTTAATTGATTTTAAATGCTTCATGTGATACATAGAGATGTATAATGCTTAGACTAATGTGCTAGATGATGTAACATGCCTACCTTGATGTTTATTCATGTTGATATATGTGATATATACTTAGTTTATCATGCGATGATAGATTTAGGTGAACTTAAATAAATATAAGGCGTTTGTTAGACAACCTAGTATAGTGAAATTGTTTCATAACCTTAAGAACAATATTATGAATACAATCATTAGATTCTTGTGTTTGTGAAACACGTAATTGAATATGAATTTTCGATATGAGAGAAAGGATGATTCTGTCAACAACAGATTTCTATCTGTAAGAAAGGGTTATTAAGTGACGCCTCTTGACAATGCTCCACCCGATCTGGGAATCGTCTGATTATTGATTATTGATTTGAAATATTTAATTTAAAAGGAAGAATCTCTTTATAATATGATTATGATTGTAACGTAATATAATCCCTCTAAAATTAAATAATATCAAGTAGTAATTGGCCAATGATACAACGGGCTTGTGTCGGTCATAGCCTTCCAACATGGTAGAAAGTAGTTCTTATTTTTGAATCATTGTCGTTTCGTGCCACAGCCGAGGGCTTTGATTTCGAAATAAGAAATACTTGTCTATTACATAGAGATGTGTACATTGAATAAGAATCTAAAGGTCGTTACGTGCCACAGCCGTGGGCCTTTGGGGACTGATTCAATTGTACGGAATGTTGGGTTAGACTTGACTTAGAATATTGAGTTTGTCGTGCCACAGCCGTGACTCAATTATTCAAGAGGCTAAAGTTTGATTAGGGAATAACATTAGATGTAATTGACTAGAGTTGTCTGCCTATTGAACATTACATGGCGTTTCGTGCCACAGCCGGGGTTGTGTAATGGAATGTAGGATCCCTATTCCCACTAGCATTATGAATGCTTAATTTTTCATGTAGGGGGTTGAATAAATTAGGAAAACTAGTGGGAGCCACTTATGAATAAAGACCCGATTCATATAGTATTTTGAAATGAAATTGAATATTTGCTAAGTGTTGTTATGTGTTTATCATTTACAGATTTACTTTATACGTTATGTCTTCTGCACTATCACTCAGGAGCATACTAGATGCTCACAAATTGACCGGTCCTAATTATGCTGACTGGCTTCGAAACTTGAGAATTGTTCTCAGGATTGAAAAACTGGAATACGTGATTGACTCACCTAAGCCTACTGAACCTTCTAGTGATGCACATAATGATGAACATATTGTGTATCGTAAGTGGATAGATGATGCAAATGTTGTTCAATGCATCATGCTAGCTTCCATGAATATTGAGCTACAGAAGCAACATGAGCATATGGATGCTCACACTATCCTCATGCATCTACAAGAGTTGTATGATGTGGCGGGGAGGACAGCTCGATATGAGATATCGAAGGAGCTGTTCGGTTGTAGGATGTCTGAGGGATCATCTATGAATGACCATGTACTTAAGATGATCAATTTGATTGAACATCTTGGACAACTTGGTTTTGCCATGGATGGGGAGCTGAGCCAAGACTTGGTCTTGCAATCGCTTCCGAGTTCGTTCTCGCAGTTTGTTGTGAACTTTCACATGAATAAGTTGGATGTCAGCCTGCCTGAACTCCACAACATGTTGAAGACTGCGGAATCGAATTTTCCCCCTAAGAAGAGTTCTGTTCTTCTAATTGGTGAAGGTTCCAATCCTAAGAAAAGGAAGAGGAACCCTTCCAAGAAGAAGAAAGTAGGTGAGAAAATGCCGGTTCCACCAAAAGCTGAAGACCCCAAGAGCAAAGTTGTTAGCTTTTACTGTAACAAGGTGGGGCACTGGAAGAGGAACTGCAAGGTTTACCTTGCAGAAATGAAGAAGAAAAAGGGTAGTGAGACTACCGCTTCTGATTCAGGTATGTTCATGAAAGAAGTGAATATGTCATTAAATCAAATTTCTACTTGGGTATTAGATACCGCCTATGGTTCTGACATCTGCAATTTGTTGCAGGGACCAAGGAGAAGTAGGACTCTTGAGGAAGAGGAGGTGATTCTACTGATGGAAATGGAGCAAGAGTTGCTGCTGAAGATGTAGAATCATTTCATTTACATATGCCTACGGGCAAGACTATTATTTTAAATAATTGTTATTTTGTTCCCTCGATTGTGAGGAATATTATTCCCATGTTAGACTTGGCTGGATTTTCATTTATTATTGAGAATAATAAATGTTCTATTCTTAGAGATAATATTCTTTATGAACGTGGTGCTTTAAATAATGGTCTGTATATATGTGACATAATTTACTTCAGATTGAAAAACTAATAAAAGAAAAGGGATGATGAAAATCTCACTTCATTGTGGCACTGCAGTCTCCATTTAGTAGACATGGAGAGAGGGCTGCAAATTTGCTAGGAATGGTACACACAGATGTATGTGGACCAATGTCTACGCAAGCCATGGGTGGATTTTCATACTTCATTACTTTCATAGATGATAGATCTGGATTCGGATATGTGTTTGATGAAACACAAGTCTGAGGCCTTTGAAAGGTTCAAAGAATATAAGTATGAAGTGGAGAAACAAACCAAATATAGTATTATAATTCTTCGATTAGATCGAGATGGTGAATACTTTAATGGAGTGTTTCTAGATTATCTCAAAGTAAATGGTATAGTCTCCCAGTGGACTCCTCCAGATTGGTATCTGAAAGGAGAAATCGAACTTTGTTAGACATAGTTCGGTCCATGATGAGCTATGCAAATCTTCCAGTATTCCTATGGGGTTATGCATTGGAAACCTCAGCATATTTACTGAATATGGTGCCTTCCAAATCTGTTCCTCAAACTCCGTATGAGATATGGAAAGAAAGGAAACTGAGTCTTAAACACGTTAAGATTTGGGGATGTCCAGCTTATGTCAAGTAAGTTGACCCAAATAAGCTGGAATATCGATCCGTAAAATGTAGTTTTATGGGATATCCTAAAGAGACTTTAGGGTATTACTTTTACACTGATCATCGGGTGTTTGTATCCAGACATGCTACCTTCTTGGAAAAGGAGTTTATCCTTGAAGGAAATAGTGGGAGCAAAATTGAACTTGATGAAGTTCAAGAAGCACAAACTACTACGGATCAAGTGGAAACACCTGTTCTGACTGAACAACCTTTTGTGGAACAGCCAATTCATAGGGCAGGGAGAGTGTCTCGCCAACCTGAGAGGTAATATGGCCTTGTCATTGAGAATGAAAATGAGTTGTCGATCATTAATGATGACGACCCTATGACCTATAATGAGGCTATGAGTATTGTTGACTCAGAGAAATGGCATAGTGCCATGAAATCCAGAATGGAATCTATGTATACGGTATACAAAAGATAGATTATAGCAGATGGCCAGGTGGAGACCTATAAGGCCAGGCTTGTGGCAAAAGAATTCAAACAAAGGCAATGGATTGACTTTGATGAAGTCTTTTACCTGTAGCCCTGTTAAAATCAGTTCGGATTTTGCTTGCGATTGCTGCTTACTACGACTATGTGATCTGGCATATAGCTAGATGGTTTTCTTTCCAAGGGAAATGAAAACCTAGTGTGTAAGCTATTGCGAACCATATGTGGTTTAAAGCAAGCTTCTCGTAGATGGAACATTCGTTTTGATGAGACAATCAAAGAGTTTGATTTTATCAAAAACGTAGATGAACCATGCGTCTACAAAAGGGTTAGTGGGAGCGCGGTAACATTTCTTATATTGTATTGAAATAGAGTTGACACACATAACAACATAGCAGACCCACTCACAAAGCTACTTTTTGAAAGTCACTTTGATCGTCATAAAGATGAGATGAGTATTAGATACCAGAGTGATTGGCTTTAGTACAAGTGGGAGATTGAAAGGAATATATCCTAAGTCCAATCAGGTATTAGGATTTAGGAATAACTCTTTATGTAATCTGTTTTGATTTCATTGATATTAATAAAGACTTGTTTTGTTTTTATTACGGGCTTTATCTATTTAAGTGTTTAAATAAGATATACCATAGTTTAGAGTAAAGCTTTTTATGGATTATGATGAGATCATAATAGTGAGACATAAAAAGATGATAACTCTAAACTTAAATAGTTCCTAGTCATAGGATTACTAATTGGTAATTAATAATCCGCAAAGATCGGTACATACTATGCTTTCTTCATTATGAAGGATGTCTGTTCTCATAGACATTTGTGTGGTGACACTATAGCTAGTATGTAGGTGCTTATTATGGAATAAGTTCACTGAACATGACTCGCACAGCTGAACAACTGATGGAGTTCACTCACGTGTCAGCAGTTGTTCACATAGTGATAGTTGTACAAGTATCCTTAGACTTGAGGTCATCATAGTCATCTTGTGTACACTGAACTATGCTTTGGTTTAGTTCTTAGTCTCCAGGGACAATTATTAGGGCTCTTCTGGGTATAGGAATTTGTACACGAAGATAGTGTATGATCAATAAAGGATCTACCCCTTCCAGTGAAGGAAGCGAATGTTCAAGGCTGATCCACTTATGCTAGTTCAGGAATCTCTGGCCAGAGTGAATGAAATTAGAAAGGAGTTTCTAATTTGCATAGAACTACGCATAGTAAATGGTAAGCAAGTGATTGAATTAGATAGGCTTGACACGAGATCCATACCTTGTATTTAATCGGGACATTGTAGGGAAGAAGGAGTTTATTGTACGGTAACTATTCACTGACAGGTTCTTTATATTCTAAGCAGTGAATTCATATTATCCGGATAGTCGCGATATGTTGAGAAGCATCACTCACGATGTAGAATAAATGTGATTAATTAATTAATCATATTTAATAAATTAGAGAATTTATATAAATAATGATAAAATAGTTTTTTTATTATTTATTTCTACTACCGGCTTAATATTGAACCTAAAGGGTCACACCATAAAAAGAGAATGATTTAATGGTGGAGGAATTAATTAATAATGGCTAATAATTATTTATTTATGAAATAAATAATTAATTGGCAAATTTAATAATTGATTAAATGAGATTTAATTGATTATAAATTAATTAAGAAAAGTTCTTAATATTATTAATTAAAGGATTTAATTTTTGGAAATTAAATCAAGAGAGAGAATTATTTCTAAAGTGTTTAGAAAAAGGATTAATGATTAAAAGGTGTTTTAATTATTAATGAGAATAATAAATGGGATAATAATAATATTTATGGGAAAATTTCAGCTGAAAATTTTGCCTATAAATACACTATTATAGACCCTATTTTATTCTAACCCACATCGAACCCGAAAACCCAAAAAGTTTGGAAAACCCAATTCTCTCCACCTCCTTCCTCCTCCTTAACATCGTTTTCTTGGTGGATACCGGTGGAGTGCTTCACACTTGAGGAGCAACTGCTAAGGATCTCTGATCGTTGTCTCCGAATTATTTTAAAAGGTTAGATTCGATCCCTCGAAGTTTTATTCACGATTTATATGCTTTTATTTGGATTTTGTATGTGTAAAAGTGTTTTGCCATGCCCCCGCTGCGTTAAAAATCCAACAAGCTGTAGAAGAAGAAACTGAATTTTGCTTTTTACTGAACCAGGACACAAGCTTGTTTCCTAGAAATTGACAAGTTTCTGTTGTGCTTTTTCTGTCAATTCTGCAACCTGCATAGTCTGCATCTGAATAACCAGTTAGATCAAAACCAGAATCTCTAAGATACCAAATGCCAACTTTTGGTGTTCCTTTGAGATATCTGAAAATTCTCTTAATAGCTATCAAGTGAGACTCTCTAGGATCAGCCTGAAATCTAGCACATAAACATGTAGCAAACATTATATCTGGCCTACTAGCTGTTAAGTACAGAAGTGAGCCAACCATGCCTCTATAGCTTGAAATATCCACAGACTTTTCAGTAGTGTTTAGTTCAAGCTTAGTTGCAGTGGCCATGGGAGTTTTTGCAGATGTGCAATCCATTAGATTAAACTTCTTTAAAAGATCAAAAATATATTTAGTTTGACTAATGAATATTCCATCACTAACTTGCTTAACTTGTAAACCAAGAAAGTAAGTTAGTTCTCCCATCATACTCATTTCATACTTACTTTGCATCAGTTTGGCAAACTTTTTACAAAGTTTCTCATCTGTAGAGCCAAAGATAATATCATCTACATAAATTTGAACAAGTATGCTAGAGCCATTAACATTTCTGAAAAATAAAGTTTTATCTACAGTACCTCTTGTGAAGTGATTTTCCAAAAGGAACTTTGATAAAGTGTCATACCAGGCTCTAGGTGCTTGCTTTAGTCCATAAAGTGCTTTCAGTAGATAATAGACATACTCTGGAAATTTGGATCTTCAAAGCCAGGAGGTTGACTAACATACACTTCTTCCTCCAAATCTCCATTCAGAAAGGCACTTTTGACATCCATTTGATAGACCTTGAAATTGGCATGGGCTGCATAGGCTAAGAAGATTCGGATTGCTTCAAGTCTTGCAACAGGAGCAAATGTTTCATCAAAATCTATTCCTTCTTGCTGGCAATAGCCTTTAGCAACCAATCTGGCTTTGTTCCTTACTACTATGTCATTTTCATCCATCTTGTTTCTGAATACCCATTTGGTGTCTATTGGATTCTTTCCTTTAGGCTTGGGTACCAGTTTCTATACTTTATTCCTTTCAAATTGGTTTAGCTCCTCCTGTATAGCTAAAATCCAATCAGGATCTAACAAGGCTTCTTCTACCTTCTTTGGTTCTTCCTTTGACAGAAAGCTGCTGTATAGATATTCTTCTTGAGTTGCTCTCCTGGTTTGAACTCTAGAAGAAACATCACCAATAATCAGTTCAAAGGGGTGATCTTTTGTCCATTTCCTTGGTTGAGGTAGATTAGCTCTAAATGAAGAGACCTCAATGTTGTCTTGATGTGTGATTGAGTTTTGATTGCTAGAAACTCCCCCTGAGTTTGTGGATCTTTGATTTGAGAAAGGGGTACTTTCTATGGGTGACCTTCCTTGATTTCCTGCTCCTTTAGATAACCCGACGGATGGTGAATTTTGAGTACCGACGGATGAGGCAGGTTGTCTTCCGACGGATAACACAGATTGCCTTCCGACGGATGAAGCATTATGTAACTCGACGGATGTTGAGTTATGTGCTTCATTGGTGGTAGATTTATCTGCATTATCCTTAGACACTGTTTCTTGATCACTCTCATCATCACTTTCATCACTGACCATCTCAACATTATCGAATTTGAGGCTTTCATGGTAATCTCCATCTTTTAGTCCTTCAATCTTTTTATCATCAAACACAACATGTATAGATTCAACAACAATGTTGGTTCGTAGATTATAGACTCTATATGCTTTACCAACAGCATATCCAACAAAAATTCCTTCATCTGCTTTAGCATCAAACTTCCCATTTTGATCAGGTTGATTTCTCAGAATATAGCATTTACAGCCAAAGACATGAAGAAAGTTTAGAGTTGGCTTCTTGTTCTTGAACAATTGATAAGGAGTCATGCATCTTGCTTGATTAATCAGAGAGATATTCTGAGTGTAGCATGCAGTGTTTACAGCTCCAGCCCAGAAATAAGTTGGTAATTTTGATTCTTCAAGCATTGTCCTTGCAGCTTCAATAAGAGATCTGTTCTTTCTTTCCACTACTCCATTCTGTTGTGGAGTCCTTGCTGCTGAAAACTCATGCAAGATCCGATTTTCCTCACAAAATGCTCTCATGACATAGTTCTTGAACTCAGTTCCATTGTCACTCCTGATTCTTCTAACTTTGAAATCAGGATGATTGTTAACTTGCCTTATGTGATTGATGATGATTTCACTAGCCTCATCTTTAGACTTTAGGAAATATGTCCAAGAAAACTTTGAGAAATCATCTACAATTACTAGGCAAAATCTTTTCTTTGAGATTGACAATACATTGACTGGTCCAAATAAATCCATGTGAAGCAGTTGCAGAGGCTCTTCAATTGCTGAATCAAGTTTCTTTCTAAATGATGCTTTGATCTGCTTCCCTTTTTGGCAGGCATCACACAGTCCATCCTTTGTAAACTCAACTAGATGAATGCCTCTAACTAGCTCTTTCCTTACCAGCTCATTCATGGTCTTGAAGTTTAAGTGGGATAGCTTCTTGTGCCATAGCCAACTTTTATCTTGACTTGCTTTGGTGAGAAGAAAAGTTACAGATTCTGCTTTAGTTGAATTGAAGTCAGCTAGGTACACATTTCCTCTTCTCACACCAGTGAGAACCACTTTGTTGTTTTGATTATTAGTCACAACACAGGCTTCTTTGTTGAAGGTTATTGAGTTGCCTTTGTCACAAAGCTGGCTAATACTCAACGGATTGTGTTTGAGACCATCCACTAAGGCAACCTCTTCAATGATGACATTGTCCTTTGAAATCAAGCCATATCCCACAGTATAACCTTTGTTGTCATCTCCAAAAGTAATACTTGGGCCAGCTCTCTCCTTAAACTCTGTGAGCAGGGTAGAATCATCAGTCATGTGTCTTGAACAACCACTATCTAAGTACCAAAGATTCCTTCTGTTTCCCTGCACACATCAAAATCAAATCAAGTTGATTTTGGTACCCAAGTTTCCTTGGGTCCTGCCTTGTTAGCTTTCTTCTTCTGTTTCTTAGGTCTTAACTCATTTGACTTAGGAATTTCAGATTCTTCCTTAGTCATTTGGGTTGGGCCTTTGAAACCACTAGATGCAACAGAATTATCATGCATGTTATGGCTAACAGGAAATGGCATGCTTGGTGCAAACATGTTATTCCAATAAGGCATGCTAAATGGCATTTAAGGCATATTATATGCAGCATAATATGGATTAGGTGCAAATGGCATATTAGCAAATTGTGCATTCATATTCTGTGTAGGCATAGCATTAACAGGCATGGGAGGCATGGCATTCATGTTAGGAAATTGAGACTGAACAGACATGGGAGTAGGCATGGCAGATTTGCAATTAACAGACAAATGATTTACACTACCACACTTGACACAGATCTTTCTAGGTCCATATTTATCAGGTGTGTAGTTATTGTATTTGTTAATCCCTACTTTACCATTCCTATTGTTTTTCTTTTTAGTCTCTGTTTTTACCTCTATTTTCTCAAGTTTGTCACTTAACTGTTTGACAGTCATGTGACCAACATTTGCCTTTTTCCCTTTCTTAGCTTGACTTGACTCTCCTGAAACGAAGTTCTTGGAAACAGACCCATACTTATCATTTAGCTTGGTTAATTTGGCTTTGCTGATGGGTTTGCTTACAGCCGACGGATGAGGATTTTTATCATTCGACGGATAACACTTTTTGTTATCCGACGGATAGTCCTCATCATCAGTCGAGTCTACATCTGTCAGCAACCCATCTACCAAAATAGGTTCTAGTTTCTCCTTATTCTTTTTCCAGTCTTCATCACAAAAAGACTCAATTCCTTGAACCTTGGTGATTTGAGCATGAACATCTCTGGATGTTTTCCATGCTTTAATCACCTCTTGTTCACGATCGAGCTGCTTCTTTAAAATTTCTTCCTTTTTCAAGGACTCAGTTAATTCCTCATTGGCAATCCTACACTCAATTTTTAGTTTTTTAAACTCAACAAACTGAGACTCAAGCACATTATTCCTCTCACTTAAAAACAAGTTATTTTCTTTGATTTTAGCATTTTCTTTAGTGAGGGACTTAAGTGTAACACGCGAATGATACAATTCTGTAGACATGTCATTTATGGCATCATTACACTCAGCTTTAGATAAATGTGCAAGGTTTGTAGTGATTACCTGATTGCTTGAGGAACTTGTCTCTGTTTCATCAGACTTGGCCATAAGGGCTAGATTGACATAGCTGCCATCTTCATCTTCATCCAAGCGATCAGCTGCCCAGTCATTCTCTTGTGTAATAAAAGCCCTTTCCTTTTGTTTGAGTAGATCAAAGTATTTTTGCTTGTAATCTACAGACTCAAAACTTTTCTTACTGGAATCTGACTTTCTACACTCATTTGCAAAATGCCCTGCCAAGCCACATTTGAAACATTTGAATTTTGACTTATCCACCATGTTTCTATTTGGCTTGGCTGCTCCAAAGTTCTTTTTGAACTTGAGCTTGGCAAATCTTCTTGAAAGGAATGCTAGGTGTTCATCAATGCCCTCCATGTCATCTTGGCTCAATGAATCTTCATTTTCTGTAGCTAGCCCCTTACCCTTGCTTTCACAGACCTTTAAAGTTGATTCCATAGCTTTCATCTTCACTTGCTTCTCCTTTTCCAGATCAGCAACTAGTGCAATGGATCCTCCTTTCTTCTTTCCATTCCTTTGGAAGAGATCTGAGAAATTTCAAATTGGAGTCTTTAGTCTGATATACTCTTCCATGCAACTTAAGAGCATTTAGTAGTTTTTGGAATCTACTAAAAATGTCAGTGAGTGATTCACTTTCTTCATTGTGAAAATGCTCATATTGCTGAATCAGGAGCTGCATTTTATTTTCTCTTACTTGCTCAGTACCATCACAGATTATCTGTATTGTGTCCCAAACTTCCTTGGCAGTCTTGCAGTTGATGATGTTATCAAACATGTCTGCATCAACACCATTGAACAGAATGTTCATGGCCTTTTTATCTTTCCTGACTTGTTCAATGTCAGGATCAGACCATTCATGCCTTGGCTTTGAAACAGATGGCTCATTTCCTGTTGCAGCTCTCATTGGAACATGAGGGCCTCTTTCTATGCAGTCCACATAGGCCTCATCTTGAGAGAGCATGTGAAGATGCATCTTTACCTTCCAATGATGGTAATTATCTTTATCAAGAAAAGGAATCTTGACTCCAACATCTTTCTTGTTCATCTTGCTGAATTGTTTTGATCTTTAAACTCTTTGTAGATTAAGAGCTTGCTCTGATACCAATTGTTAGTCCCTTAACAATGTAGCAAGAATTACAGAAGGGGGGTTGAATGGAATTCTTGAACCTTTTTCTTGAAATAAAAATGTTCAACTCGATTATTGATATATTTGTTTTGATTAGCACAATATGGAATATAAACTTGAATGAATCAAAACACAAGTAATTAAAAACAAGAGTCTTTAAAAACTTTCCGGTGGATTTAAACAATTCCACCAGAGATATATATATAATATATCGAGAGGACTCTGTGTGCAGAAATGCTCACAGCTGCTTACAAATGGAACTACTGAGAATACAGGAAATGCTAAAGATTATGCTTACAAAGATTTCTCTGTTTTTGTATTTCTCAGTTATCTCAGTTATATTTCTATTTGCTACTCTCTTGGTTTATATAACACCAAGATTACAAAGTCAAAAAGAATGAACAAATATAAAATCTAACATTCTTAATCTTTGCTGCTTTTTGTCCTCTATTACCCAGTTAATGGGCTTCCACAATGTGTTTGTATCCAACTCGACGGCTGTGTGTCAGCTTTCACTGTTCAACTGATGTTTGAATTCTTGATATGATCATCCGTCGACTTTCAGATCATCCGTCGATGACTTGATTGATCATCCGTCGACTGCTATGTTAAATATCCGTTGATAGTCATTTGATCATCCGTCGAAGGCTTTGTTAATCATCCGTCGGTAGCTATTTTGGCACTTGACTTCATTTCACTTATACAGAATTACAAGACATTACTTATATACAGTTAATCAACCTATTCTGCATATCTAGTTAAAGTCAACATGACTTATATGCTACTACAGATTCTATACAAAGGTGCATACATCACTGTGCTACAAACTTATTATTACATAAGCTACTCACTCGATGGATAATAAGTTAACCATCCGTCGGGACTATAATGAGTCATCCGTCGGGACTATAATTCTTATCCATCGAGTGCTACATTATTTCACTAAGTAAAATCTACTTAGATGTTTTGTTTATGAAATCATCAAGTACACAATATATGCACAATAATTGATTTTTGTTAGCAAATCCTAGGCTTCCTAGTTTACAAGCTAAGCTAGATAGTTTAGCCATTTAGCTTACTATTCTCTTAGCCTTAGATGATCATCCTATATCTCTAGCTCACTATTTGATAAAGTAACCATGGTTACTTTTCTACCATGGTTAGTTAGTACGTTACGTTTATTTAATCTTTTACACGTTTGTTCGGTCGCTTAAACGTTTTCGTAATACTTTCTCTTAAACGGTTCGCGACGTAAATCCTTTTGTATTTATTCCTTAGGTTTTGAATTATCGTATTTGGATATAAATCCATAGGGTTTTAAATTTGTAATTATATTGTGATTCCCGTAATTTTCGATGATTCGTAAATATGGTCATTTTTCAAAGTTCGTTTTTCAAAGTTCGTTTTCTTCGAAAACTAATAGCGTTTACATACACTCATTCGGTACGTATAATCATAATATCAACTTCGAAACTCATTTTCCCATGCACAACATAGTGTGGGATAAAAAGTTTTCCCCATCTGTCAGGGTTACTATTCATTAACGTTTTTATAAAGTCTGAAAAATTCGAGTTATTACATTTTCAATGTCTCAAAAGCGGCAAGGCACTCGTTATCAAACTTGAAAGGGACATCTTTCTCTAGCAAACTACACAATGGATTCGAAATCTTAGAGAAGTCCTTGATGAAATGCCTATAACCCGCATGACCAAGGAAACTGCGAATTCCCTTAACAGAAATTGGTGGAGGAAGATTTTCAATGACCCCCGCCTTGGCTTTGTCCACCTCAAGACCTTTACTAAAGACCTTGTGCCCAATAATAATGCCATATCGTACCATAAAGTGACATTTCTCCCAATTGAGAACCAGATTGGTCTCAACACACCTCTTGAGAACATTTCCAAGATTCTACAAGCATTCATCAAAAGAATCGCTAAATACAGAGAAGTCGTCCATAAACACCTCCACATTATGGCCAATCATATCAGAAAATATGGCCATCATACATCTTTGAAATATGGCTGGTGCACCACACAGATCAAAAGAAACTCGTCTGAAGGCGAAACTACCAAATGGACAAGTGAAGGTAGTCTTCTCCTGATCTTCTGGAGCGATACAAATCTGATTATAACCTAAATAGCCATCCAGAAGACAGTAGTACTCGTGACCAGCCAATCTGTCAAGCATTTGGTCAATGAAAGGCAGCGGGAAGTGATCCTTCCTAGTGGCTTTGTTCAGCTTCTTGTAGTCTATATAAACTCTCCATCCCGTGACTGTTCAAGTAGGAATGATCTCATTCTTCTTATTAGCCACAACTGTGATACCTCCTTTCTTCGTTACACACTAAACTGGACTCACCCAAAAACTGTCAGAAATGGGATAGATAATCCCTGCATCCAGCCACTTAAGAATTTCCTTCTTCACTAATTCCTTCATGATTGTATTAATTCATCTTTGTTGCTCAACCGTGGGCTTGCTACCTTCCTCTAGCAGGATTTTATGCATGCAATAAGAAGGGTTGATTCCCTTAATATCTGATATGATCCACCTAATTGCCATTTTGAACTCTCTTAGAATCCTCAAGAGCTTCTCCTCATCGCTACTTGAAAGGTTAGATGCAATAATCACATGCAGAGTAGATGCATCACCTAAAAAGCATACCTCAAATGTTCAGGTAAAGGCTTAAGCTCATGAGTAGCTTGAGGCATTTAGGAGCTTTGTTCAATTCCTCCATTCCAAGAGATTTAAAAGGCATATCAATCCTCCTCTTCCAAAGAGAAGCATTCAGATATTGCAATTACTCTTCATCTTCTTCATCTTCACTATCTGAATTCCCCAACAAGGCCTCTTCTAAGGCATCAGACCTTAGCAATTGATCAAGTTCTGAAGTCACCACAGAATCGACCCACTCCACCTTTAAGTACTCCTCATTTTCCGTAGGAAATTTCATAACATTGAACACATTAAAAGTTACATCCTGATCCAGCACTCTCATTGTAAGCTCACCCTTTTGCACATCTATCAAGGTACGGCCAGTCGCCAAGAAGGGTCTCCCCAAGATTATGGGAATCTTCTTATCCTCCTCGAAATCAAGAATTACGAAATCAGCAGGGAAGATGAGTTTATCAACCTTGTCCAAGACATCCTATACAATACCTCGAGGATATGTAATAGAACGATCGGCCAACTGCAAGGTCATATAAATCGGTTTTGGATCAGGCAAGTTCAACTTCTTGAAGATTGACAAGGCCATCAGCTTGATGCTACCTCCCAAGTCACATAAGCATCTGTCAAAAGACACTTTTCCAATAGTACACGGAATAGTGAAGCTTCCAGGATCTTTTAGCTTTGGAGGCAACTTCTGTTGTAGCACAACACTGCATTCCTCTGTGAGAGCAACAGTCTCTAAATCATCTAGCTTCACTTTCCGAGAGAGAATACCCTTCATAAACTTTGCGTAACTAGGCATCTGCTCAAGAGCCTCAGTGAAAGGTATGTTGATATGTAGTTTCTTGAACACCTCCAGAAATTTCTCAAATTGCTTATCCAGCATTTTCTTCTGCAACCGCTTAGGAAAAGGCGGTGGAGGATAGATCTGTTTCTCCCCTGTATTACCCCCAGGAGGAGTGTGCTCAACAGTAGTCTTCCTTGGTTCCACTTCTGCTTTCCGCTGCTCTACTTCTTCTGCCCCAGTTTCTTCCTCCGAAACTTGAGTTTGTTCGGTATTCACAACCTTCCCAGACCTCAAAGTGATTGCCTTCACTTGCTCCTTAGCTTCCCTCTTTCCTGATACTTCAGTGTCACTAGGTAGTGTTATAACGACTCATATATTTTTATTATTTAAATGTGTATGGGTTCAGTCAGCTGGATATTATTTTGTTATTAATCATATGTGATTATTGGTGTTCGAGGATTATTTGTGTAATTAGTTGTGAAGCTGTGTTGTTTTTTTGTATTTAAAGGTGATTCTATTCAGGATTTATTTTCATAAATACTTGGATAATCTCTAAAATTATTTTTATTGCTTCATAATTTTATTTATCATTTTTGGGATTTTATAAAATTTAGAAATCAATATTTCGTCAAATATTTATCCCTAAATGATTTTCTGATTGTATTTAAAGGTAAATTCAGTATTAAATTCAGAAATGCTTTAAAAATTATGAAACTCATATTTCTTTAAGTTTGAAATATTCTGAGAATTTTAAAATTATTTTAAAAATTTTTGGGATTAATTTTACCCGCCCGTCGATTCGTTTAATTGATAAAAGCGGGTATAAATTACGTTTAAATTTTTTAAAGTTATGTTTTGAATTACTTCGGGATATTAATAACATTTTAAGATTGTTTTCATGATTTTCTGGAACTTTTTTAAGTACACCTCGGTTCGTAGATATCGAAATGCGGAATAAAATAAAAGGCTTTCAGGCAGAATAAGGACACGTGTTAAGCTTCCAGTAATTGGTAGGCTTTGTGTATTGTTGTAATTGGCTGCCATTTGATAAGTATTAAAAATAAAATAAAAAATAAAACAAAACAAACAGGGATATACTCACGCGAGCTCACCATGTCGTCTCCTTCTTCCCCTGTATCCATCTCCGGGCTCTTATCTCTCTAAAAATCTCTCTCTCTTTTCCACCACTCTGATTCCATCCCTTTTCTTATATTGTTCCGATTACTGCCATTTCTTTTTCTTTTCGGTAAGTGCGGGTTATTTCTTTTCTTTTTCCGGCGGGCTTTGTTGGTTCGCGGTTGTGTTCAGTTTTGGGTTCTTGTTGATTGCGTGTATATACATATCAGTATGTGTATATATTTGCAGTTGATTGTTTTTGGTTGCTACCTCTCGGAATTCCCGAGAGGTGTGGTGGCCTGGTTTTGTAATTGTTGCCTGCTATTTGCGTCTCTGTTGCTGTGTTAATTTTCCGGCCACCGCGTGTATGTGCGTGTGGTGGTAGGGGTTTGCTGCGATGTTATTTGGTCTTGCTGTTACGCTACTGATCAAAATACCTGTTCTGTAATTTTCGATTTAATTCGATAATATGATTCTGATGTTTGCTTCTCTGATTTCTCGAATTGTAATTTCTAATTTTCAAATTATTTTAAAAATTTCAATCGGTGAAATTCGCGTCGGAAACCCGAAATAATTGGGTACCCATAAATTTTTTCCGTCGTCGGAGATGAGCCTCGGCGAGCCGACGGTGGACCATGATGAATTAATTCTGAGTCCTATGAATAAATTATAAAAAATATGAATAAAAGTATAAAATACGAGTAATAATAGTAATTGATTGGTTTGAATCGGCGATTGGGATGTGTGGAATTGGATTGTGATTGGATTATTGTTGCGATAGTTGTGATTGATATTTGACGTCGAATTGCTTCGACGGGGTAGTCCGATAAATAAAGGGAAGTGCTTCCCGATTTCCGAGAAATCAAATTTCGGAAATACGGGAGCGTATCCAATAATTATCGAGACGTCGAGCGAATATATATAAATACATGAACATATGTTTTATACGAAACCTGATTGAATGTTGTGGTGAAATGTTTTTCCAAAACCAATAACCCTAATTTCGTACAATGACGAGTATACGTATTTTCTGAAAATGAACACCGAACCGATTTTCAAGAATGTGAACCCTAACTGATGCGTGTATTACAATAATATGTGTGTTACGAGTCGGGTTTTGTTAACGTACGGGTAGATTGTTAGCGAGGATATGTCAAGCATAATTGAATGTCTAAATTAGGGTATTTCGACTCTGTAGGTTCTAGTCGGAAGGCCCAAGAGTTGGCGTTGGTCTAAAGATAGCCTAGTGGATAGTCGACGAGCTCAGTAAAGTTCTAATCGAAGGATCTGAGTGTTGAAGTAGAATCCAGGGTGATCTAGTGGTTAAACGATAAAGCCTGAGCGTCTGTGTCGACTCAAGGTCAATCGATAATATTTGTAAAGCTCTGCAAGGAAAGTACCCCTGTGTTAGGCCTCAATAATACTATAGAAGGGGGTTAAATATAGTATCTACAATCAATTCGATTATAAACACAAGTATGTAACAGAAAATAAGTTTATTCAATATATCAAACTCTATTACAGTAGGTTTAATCTACTCTCTTAGTGATGTATGATATCACTAAGAGCTGCTAGGGTTACAATGAATAATATTCTCGTGAATGATAACACATATAGTGTAAACCCTAATCTGTGTTTATATACCTCACAGTTACAAGATATCTCATAATTGATATGATATGTTCTGTTTCCTAAAATACATCAATCAGAGATTATCTATTGTAGTCATTTAGCTGTACAACTCTCCAAGCATATCTTCTTTTGTTTAATCCAGATCCTCTCTTGTAAATCAGCCGCTTTTCATCCCTGAAGTGTATCTGCACTTAAGTTCTGATGTAAGTCCTGATGGCTTAAGTTCTGATAACTTCCTGTCCTCGATAAGTTCTGATTTCCAGTTAAGTTCTGATAGTAAGTTCTGAAACTAAACAAATCAGATTAGACATGACATCACAAATATATCTAACAATCTCCCCCAACTTGTAAATTATAAAAATATACAAGTTTATAGATTTGATGATGTCAAAAACATTTAAGTACAAATGCAATGAGAGTTTATATGTACAACTAAATACAACTTACAGTCCATGCAGCTTTTACCAAATTCACTGAATCAACCTGAATCCATAATGATTCCTTATAAAGTTTGATACCAGCTTGGTCTCTGCATTTCTTTTAACTTCGAGTAACTGAGCTTTGACTTGCTGTAGTTCTTCATCTTCAGTATCACCAATCTGATATATGGTAGCTCTGAGTGCAGAAATTGGATTTCTTTCAAGTCCATCTCCCAGTCTGATTACCCTTGGATGTGTGGAATCTTCATTATAGCATAAGCATCTTCCTTTCAGAATTACTTCTACCTTAGCAGAATTCTTCCTCATAGGAATTTCTCTTCCATCATCCTAAGTCATCATTGGAGTATACTATGTCTTTCTTGCACCAGAAATTCTGAGTAAATCTCTTATTGTCTTCAGAATATATTCTAACCATTTCCTGGTAACATCAGAATTTACCTCCAGTAGATAATGAATATATTGGAGCTCTTTGATAGATTTCTTCAGCACATCAGAGTCAGATAATCTATAAGTTCTGCCATCAATCAGAAATAAGATCAATTTCTCTTTATCTTTATAACCATCATGAGTATCCATCACTACTTGAGCAGAAAGCACTTTGTCAAGGTGTTTCTGTGTGATCTCTTTATATGGCTTGTCAGGCAATGTGAATGGATCTCTAATATCAACTTTTATCCTAGTCTGGAATTTCTCTCTGTCACAACCTAATCCAGAAGTGTCTCTAGCTTCCTTGGCTTTTACCCCAAATGCTGCAAGTTGATTCAACATCTGATTTGTCTTAGGCTGAACTGGAATAGACTTGTTCCATAGCAGCTTCTTCTTGTCTTCTAATATTAAGCTTTCTATGTCAACTTGAGTAGTGTCAGAGGTTGATGTCTTGATGAATTGGTCAGGATTTGCAGTTTCATCTGTAACTTGCTGTTCTGAAATATCTTCAGGATTTATTAAGTTCTGAACTTCTTCACTTTGAATAACTTGAGCTATGTCAAAGGTTGTCTTAGATTCTTCTGTCATCCTCTTTCTCTTCAGAGTTTCAACTGTTTCATCTTCAGCAGCAGCATCATCAAAGAATTGAACCATCTTGCACACAGGATCCATCAGAATTTGAGGATTCTTCATCTTTAGTTTCTTGACTGTCTCCCCAACTTTTCATTTTCCCTTGTCTTTGGGATCAGTAGTAGTTTGAGATCTAGTCCTTGATCTAGGAATCTCTGTGGCAGATCTTTCTCTTATCACAATCCCCTTTTCTTTTGGCCTTGGTGTCTTTTTAGCATCAGAAGCTTTTGACTTGGGTTTGCTCTTCTCAGCAGCAAATTTAGCTTCTTCTTCTCTTAATTCCTCTAAATCCACTCCTGGATTATCCTTAGGGAATAGTCTCTTGGACAATTCTTCATCAACAGATTGAATTTTGGGATCTTTGTAGAAGAATGTTGCTTTCTTTCCTTTGAATTTCAAAGTCTGCAAAAACTTCTGTGACTCTTGGCTTCCAGCTTGGACTATCACATCAGAAGTAGTTGTCAGAACTTGATCATCAGTATTTGAAGTATCAGCATTTGTGATCAACAAAGGAACATCCTAATCTATTGGCTTCTTTCCTTCCTTATTCCTCCCTTGCATAGCAGATCTATCAGAGTCTTTCTACCAAATATTCTCTGATGAGAACTTGTCTGTTGAGTGGGAATTCTGCTCAGCTGCTTCCCTTGACTTTGACCTCTACTCTTTTCAGAGTTTCCCTGGTCATCTCCATGATTATCCTTTTTCTTCAGTGTTTGGCTTGGTGAGCATTTGGACTTAACTACCTTCTCCCCCTTTTTGGCATCATCTGTCAGGAGTAGAGAAAGAAGGAGTTCCACTGGAGATTGGATCTAATTTAACTGAGTCTATTGAGCAGCTTGATTTTTTAATACCTCATCCAGTTGGGCATGCTGCTTGGCTTGATCAAGCTCAATAGCATCCACTTTTTCTTGAATTGGTCTGATAAACCTCTTCGTGTATAGATCTTGCATCATGGCTAGCTTATCAGCTGTTTCCTGAATTTTATCAACCTTTGCATGAGTCTTGGAGTGTTGACCTTGTAGAGTTCTTGTACTGAGAGCAGTGACCTTTAGTTGATGCTTGAAGTCAGAACTTGTCAGCAACTCATCAACTTTTGAAACATGTTCTGTCAGAACATGTGGGCTGGGAATAAAATCAGTATCATTCCATTTATGCATCCACTCAGCCCGTCTAAAGGTTTCCTCCCATGGAACTGGAGCAGCCTCTTCCTCAAACTGGAATAATGCCTCCTTTCCTGTAGGCACTGGAGTGTTTACTGGAGCTGACTCTCCAGAACTTGCTAGAATCTCCTCATCTTCAGATAACACCAAGGTGTGTGCGACTGTAGGAGACTCTGAAGCAGTTGCAGCTTTGTCTAAATTCTGATCTTCAGTTCCAAGATCAAGAATTGGTGTTGTTGGTATCTCATCCTGTAAAATTGGAGAAGTAACAGGAGTTGGTTGTTTTTTAGTTGGATCTTCCATATATAGAACAGTAGGTATATTCAAATTATGAGTATCTATTTCAGGACTTGTCTCGTGTTCTTCAACATCATCTGTAGCTTTGATTGGAGAGTGAGGTGGAGAAATCACAGATTCTTGTACAGGTTCTGATATGTGGACTTCAGGAATTTCAGATTCATGAATCAGAACTTCTTCAGCTGCTGGCAGGGCTTCAATCACAATAGGTTCTGATGAGATCAGAGATTCCTGATCCCCTTCCTCACCATCTTCAGCATCCTCATATTCAGTTTGTGCAATATGCACACCTTCTCTCATCTTCCTCAATTTTGATTTTCTAGATGGAGGGGTGACATGATCTGTATCAGAATGTGAAGACCTCTTTCTTTTCTGAATGCCAAAAGCTTCAGCTACTTTCTCCTTCTGAAGAGTTGACTCTTTAGCTTCTTCTGTCACAGGTTCTGATGCAGAAACCTGGACATGTTCTTCCTCATCTGATTCATCTCTCAGAATCAGTCTTCTCTTTCTCCTTGGTGGAGATTGAGGAACATATTTAGCTCTTGAGGTTTTGGGTCTGGAGGATGTGTTAGATTTTACAACTGGCACCTTTTGAGAAGTACCAGAGGTTGGTTTGGTTTTGGATTTGGGTCTGGACTGTGAAATGCCGACAACAGGTGCTGATGTTGGTGGTTGTGAGGTAGACTGTGGTTGTTGAGTAGTGGATGGTTGTGATAGTGCTACATCAGGGAATATGGTTGTGTAAATGCCTGGGATAGTGTTGACTAAGAACTGTTTGACAAATTGGGGTATTTAGAGAGGTCTTAGTACTTCCTTCTTGTTATCAGCAGATAACAAGTCAGTAAATGCCCTTTTATGTAACTTAAAAGGTTCCATTAGGTCACTGAAAACTTGTGGCTTATCAGGACAATAATATCTATAAATTAATTGACAGAACCTAGCAAAATATACTACATTTGCATCTTTCTTCATTCTGTCACCAATATAGCCTGACACACCAGATGCATAATCAAAATGAGTCTGATTAATAAGTGCATACCCTATTTGTTGACTCATGATTGGAATGGCATCAAAATTGGAGCATTTGTTAGCAAAAGTCTTTGTGATGCAATCAAAGAAGAAGCTCTATTCCCTCCTGATGTAAGGCCTCTTCAACTGTCCTAGCTTGGACAAGCTTTTCTCATATCCCAAGCTTGCCATCATGTTCTGAAGAACTGATTCTCCAGGTGCTGAGTTGTAAGTGCAGTTTCCAGCAGATGAAGAGCCTGCCTCACTGTAGTAACAGTTACCATATACTCATCTTCTCCTGATGAGAAGATGATGCTTGGAGATCCAGTTTCACCTCCATCATCAGAGATTCCAGTCTTCCAGAACTTCAGCACTTGTTTACCAGAGATTCCTTGAGGTTGGGTAAGAGCATACCCAATCTCACTGTGAGCCAAGAAATCCTGAACAAAGTCAAGTTCTGAAGGAGCTTCATCCTTGTTCAAGATAGCAGAGTAGTTGTTTGGGACAAACTTAGCTCCATTAAAAATAACATCCTTTGGTGCCATTTCTGTTGAAAAATCAAGTGAAAATTTTGTGTTTGCAAAGTGTTTGATAAAATGCCTGTAAGAGAACGTCAGAAAATAAGAGAGAGAGAGAGAGAGGGAGAGAGAGAGAGAGAATAGAGTAAAAGAGTGGGTAAAAGATTGTATAATCTTTTATCTCTGATATTTATACTTTGCACATGGTAACGTCTCTTTTGAATTAGAACCGGCAGTTTTTACACTTGGCAGCGTGTAATCAGTCAAAACATAAATAGTGGGCACGGTAAACATGCAGTAATTATTACACACATGCACATACCAAAACCAACACGCAACCCACTAACAAATGATTATGACTATTTTATCTCACCTAATTATTTTTCTGTGAAATATAATTGTTACAGTAAATACTAAAAATAAGCCAAGTAAATAAATAATGCCACGTAAGCATCGGGATTTGCATCAGAACTTGACTATTATCAGAATTTAACAGTCATCAGAACATGACTTCCGTACTCAAAAGGTGAATGACTGTTTATATATTTCTTCACACAAATACATACTGGTTTCTTCAGAGTGTAGTCATCAGAACATAATCAGGACTTGCCCTTAGAAATTATGTAAATGATACTTAACTGTTTATCAGAAACAACTTAATCACCAAAGTAATTTTCATCATTCATATGGAGTGAGAGTGTATGTATTTGCAAATGATCAGATAAAGATTAAAGTCTGATAACCTTCAGTATATCTTAGAAATAAGGCATAACTAAGAAAAATGCTTAAAATCAGTCTTTAATTGTGAAGTCTACTGTAGAATAAAGTTATGCAAGAATCCACCTCAACTGTTTGTGCTTATTTTATGCATCTTTTGAAATTCTTTTGACAAGGGCTTCTCAGTGTAAATGAGTTACAACTGCCATCAGAATTTATGTTGTTATCAAAATATTTCTCCAGTAATCAGAGAATGTGAAAAGTCACCAAGAAAAATTAATTTACTTTTTTAATGCATATTACTTAATACCAGCAATGCACTTGGATCTTCCTTTTCACACATTTACTCTAGATCTCAAATGAGTACCTGATTTCAATTTTTCTTTTATTTTATTCAGATAAATGAGGCTTATCAAGTATGTAGTTCATCCTTAAGATTTACTGACATCAGAATTTGACAGATAAGAAGCAATAATCTAGTTTGTGGCTTAGTAATAAGATACATGAAGTAAGTTTGACTAAGATCAAAATCAGAATTTGCTTGTGTTAGTGATTTCCACATAAATAACTAATTCAAACATGGGATACATAGTTTATTAAAGACTACTAAGTCAGCATCTAACAAAATAATCCTCATTGGATTGAATAGTCACGGAACATTCAAAACACTTTCAGAGTTTATAGAATCACATCAGATAATAAGCAGTGTTTAATATGTTACAATTTAAGCACAGATTACATTGAGATAAGAAAATCTGTAAACACTGATCATAAAGTCTGATGTATGAGAACAAAAACTAAATAGATTTTGAGAAAGAACCTGAAACCATTCCAAGTTCATTCACCAGTCTTGTAAAAGTAGCTTCACATAGTGGTTTTGTAAAGATATCTGCTAGTTGTTGATCTGTTGGAACAAAATGCAATTCCACTGTACCTTCCATCATATGTTCCCTTATGAAATGGTACCTTATGCTGATGTGCTTTGTCATTGAGTGTTGAACTGGATTTCTTGTCATAGCAATAGCACTTTGATTATCACAATAAATAGGTATTTTAGAAAATTCTAACCCATAGTCTAGTAACTGATTCTTCATCCAAAGAATCTGTGCACAACAGCTTCCTATAACAATATATTCTGCTTCTGCAGTTGATGTGGAAATTGATTTCTATTTCTTGCTAAAGAAAGAAACCAATCTGCCTCCAAAAAATTGGCAGCTTCCACTAGTGTTTTTCCTGTCTATTTTGCATCCTGCAAAATCTGTATCTGAGTAACCTATTAGCTTAAAATCTGATTCCCTTGGATACCACAATCCTAGATCAGCTGTACCATTTAGATACTTGAAAATTCTTTTCACAGCTATTAGATGAGGTTCTCTTGGATCAGCCTGAAATTTTGCACAGAGACAGGTAGCATACATGATATCTAGTCTACTTGTAGTTAAATAGAGTAAAGAGCCAATTATACCTCTGTAGTTAGTAATATCTACTGATGCTGGCAGCGGCCATGGGAGTTGATGCAGTAGAACTGTCTTGCATTCCAAATTTCTTGAGTAAGTTTCTAGTGTACTTGGATTGACTGATAAAAGTACCTTCTTCAATTTGTTTAGCTTGAAGTCCCAGAAAATAACTCAACTCTCCAATCATACTCATTTGATATCTTGACTGCATTAACTTGGAAAATCTTTCACAAAGTTTTGTATTTGTAGAGCCAAAGATGATATTATCAACAAATATATGTACCAGAAGTAAGTCCTTTCCATGGTTGAGAAAAAATAAAGTCTTGTCAATTGTACCTCTATGAAATCCACTTTCCAGAAGAAATTGAGCTAAACTCTCATACCATGCTCTTGGAGCTTGCTTAAGGCCATAAAGTGCTTTGTCAAGCCTGTAGACCTGATTTGGATATTTTGGATCTACAAAGCCTGGAGGTTGTTCAACATATACCTCTTCCAATTCTCCATTGAGAAAAGCACTTTTCACATCCATTTGAAAGACTTTAAACTTCTTGTGAGCAGCATAAGCCAAAAAGATTCTTATGGCTTCCAATCTAGCAACTAGATCAAATGTTTCATCATAGTCAATACCCTCCTGTTGAGAGTAACCTTTAGCAACTAGCCTTGCTTTATTTCTTATAATTATGCCATCACTGTCAGTTTTATTTCTGAACACCCATTTTGTACCAACAATTGATCTTTCCTTTGGTCTTGGTACTAGGGTCCAGACTTTATTTCTTTTGAATTCATTTAACTCTTCTTACATTGCTTGCACCCAATCAGCATCTTGAAGAGCTTCTTCCACTTTCTTTGGTTCAGTCTGAGATAGAAAGGAATGATAGAGATATTCATTTGTTGTTGTTGTTCTAGTTCTGACACCAGCTTCAGGATCTCCAATTATTAAGTCAGGTGTATGTGATTTAGTCCACTTCCTTGCAGATGAAAGTTGATCTCTAGAACCGGATTCTCCCCCATGATTCATGCTGTCTCCATTAGCATTTTCTGATGCTCTCCCTGAAGTTATGCTCTCTGAGATTCCATAATTTGAGTTGGATCCTTCATGAATTGAAGAATTGCTCATCAAAAATTGATGAATCAGAACTTGAAGAGCCAGTGACTGGTTCTGATGCTTCTTGAGAGTCTTGAGATGTGGTATGATCATTAGCTTGCTCCCCCTGAACAGGTGCATTTTCCTTTGGAGCAGTTACCACAGTTTCAATGACATCAGAATTTAACCCGTCAGAACTTACAGGATCAGGATTTAGGTCATCATAATTTACAGAATTAGAATTTACATCTTCATTTTCAAATCTCAGCTGATCATGATCATTGAAATCTTCAAGTCCAGTAATCTTTTTATCATCAAAAGATACATTGATAGATTCCATGATAACCCATGTTCTTAAATTGTAGACTCTGAAGGCTTTTGTGGAAAGTGGATATCCAACAAAAATTCCTTCATCAGCTTTTAGATCAAATTTTGACAGCTGTTCAGGATGAGTCTTATGAACAAAACACTTGCATCCAAATACATGAAAGTATTTCAGATTTGGTTTCTTTTTCTTCACCATCTCATATGGTATTTTTCCATGCTTGTTTATGAGTGTAGCATTCTGTGTAAAACAAGCAGTCTGCACAGCTTCAACCCAAAAATAGGTTAGTAGCTCTGCTTCATCAAGCATAGTTCATGCAGCTTTAATAAGAGTCATGTTCTTTCTTTCTACAACTCCATTCTGCTGTGGAGTTCCAGCTGCAGAAAATTCTTGCTTTATTCCTTGCTCTTCGCAGAACTCGTCCATGATTGATTTCGTGAACTCGGTGCCATTATCACATCTTATTATTATTTTAACAGAATCTTTGACTAACTTATCCAGCCGTCTGACATGATCAGTTAGAGTAGATGCAGTTTCATTCTTCTTGTGCAAGAAATACACCAAAGTGTATCTTGTGAACTCATCCACTATAACCATAGCATATTTCTTCTTTGCAATAGACATGACATTGACTGGACCAAATAGATCAACATGCAGTAAGTAATAAGGCTCAAGAATTGAGGATTCAGTTTTGCTCTTAAATGAAGATTTTCTTTGTTTTGCCTTTTGACATGAGTCACAAAGACCATCAGGAGCAAATATTGATTTTGGAAGTCCTCTCACAAGATCTTTCTTTACTAGCTCATTTATGTTGTTGAAATTTAAATGAGAGAGTCTCTTGTACCAATTCCAGCTTTCTTCAATTGATGCGCTGCTTAACAGACAGGTTGCAGAACCATCAGAATTTGTTGAAAGTCTGGCTTCATATATGTTATCATGTTTGTAACCTTTCAGAACCACTTTGCCTGTAGAATTACTTACAACTTCACAGTGTTCTTCAAAGAAATCCACATGATAACCTCTATCACAGATTTGACTCACACTTAGCAGATTGTGTTTAAGTCCTGAGACAAGAGCTACTAATTCAATTATGTGTTACACCCGGCATTTCTGTGTAATATTAATTGTAAATTTGGTGTAATTATAAAGCCGAATGCAAATATATTCAACTATTGTATGCTTGTGTGAATGAAAATTTCTGCATCTTAAATTTTCATTATGTGGTATATGAATTTTCAAAGCAAAAAATTTATTTATTTCTTTCATTTTTGATTTATAAGGAATATTTTTAAACCTTGAATAAATATCTTGTTAAAAGTTATTTGTTCACAAAATTCAAAAGTAGTTTTAAAAAATTTCTAAAAATCCAAGTTATTTTATGGTATAAATTTTATAATTTTTGAACTTGTGTTTTATTTTATAAAAATAAATCTTTATAAATGTTAATTGTTGAATTAGCAAATTACATAGTTATCCTTTTATGCAAATCCCTTCTATACATTCCAAAAGGGCTAAAGTGTCAATAACCACCCCACTAACTCTTATTTCCTAGCCAAATACCTTCTTTACCCTTGCATGCAAATTGAACCAAGTTCAAGTGGAAGGCTAATCATGTCAATTCCTAATTCCACTCACATTTGGCAACACAAAAACCATGAAACAAGCAAAGACATGATCATTTCATACATCACTCACCACCACACTCATTCTTCTCTCCCTCCTCTCTCCTTCACTCTCGGCTTTTAGCCGAAACCCCCTCCCCATTTTTTTTCTTAAATCCTCAACCAAGCTTCCACTCTTTATACAAGATCTCGAGACGAGGGAAAACTTGCCATAAAGGTCGAGTGAAGCTCCAGTTGCTCCTACCAGTCAGACCAGACCAGCCTTTCTCAAGGCAAGTGATTCAACTTGACCTTCGTATTTACTGCTAATCATTCATACATTGCTACAACTATCCTGTGTCATTAGATATACTAAATCAAGCGTATCTTATATTTATCTTTGAATTATATAGAGATGCCATGAACCCTCGAGTATGTATTGCAAGTAGTTCAGAAGTCTTTTCATGATAGTTGAAGGCCATGATAAAATAAAGAGTTGTTATAATACTTGATTGATCCTCTTGATTAACATGCTAATGATTCCTAAGTATTAATATCTCATCCTGATACTTGAACCCCTATAGAACCTTACTTTGAATTCTGATAGTCAGATACTTACCAACGTGATTCCTCATTGATTGATACCCTCTTTCTTATCCTAAAGCTTGACAATTCTGATATGTCCTGAGTTAAAGATCATTCTTCATACCTTAACACCCTTAGTATTCATAAAGCTTACCTTCTTGATGATCCAGCATTTGAACCTTGATGAGAAACCATTGCTTAAAGCCCAATTTGGCATTATTTTTTTTATATCCAATAGCCTCACTAAATCCCCATGTCTAAAACTTTGATATATGAAAACCATTCAGTTACTTTAATAGAGTATAGTTTTGTGAATCGTGGCCCTGAGATTTAGTACCATATTTCCCGTGTTTCGAGTTGATCTATAAACCCTTGATAAATATGTTTACTGTAAAAAGAGATTTTGGTTATAATTCGGCATCAGTTTTGAAATAAATAAAATATGGGTTTTTCAGTCCCAAAGGGGGATAAATGTTTTCTTTGAATGGTGGATCTGGACGGAGACGCGAGTCCTTTCCACACTTATATTAGGCTTAAAAGTTGCCTAGGGATTCCCATTAATGTTTTAGAACCCAGCGAGGTTCGGGATTACTTCGTGGCTGATCACCGGCTGTAATCCGTAGCGTCATAAAATGATTTTGATTAAGATATGATTTTAAAATTGTTTTGATACAAGCAAAATGATGCCATCACTCATAGTTTTATCCCTCGTTATCATTGGTTATGTCTTTCCATTGTCATTCTTTAATGTATTATCTCAATTTATGTTTTGTATCATACTGTTAGCATTTGCTGAGCATTTGGCTCACTCCTTGCTTTACCCTGATATTACAGCTAGCAGCTATGGTTAGATTCAAGCAGACTACCCGTAAGACCTGTGATGCTGATGCTTATGTTCGAGCTCAGGTAGAATAAGTGATAGTAGTTTGTGTGAGGACTCGGTATTTAAAATCAGATGTAATAGTTGGTAGTGTTGGGCTGTTCCAAACCCTATATTGTAAGATCTTGGAGTTGGTCGTGTATACTTCTTTTTAAAATGTTGTAATAGTTATATTTAATTTGCTGCTTAAGTTGGGGGCGTGACATTATGACATTCCCAAGATTGATATTGCCATATCCCAGAGTCTTTCACATGTTGCCATCTCTATAAGAAACTCCTGGGCCAGCTTTCTCCACAAAGTCTGATAGCAGGGATTTATTTCCAGTCATATGTCCTGAACATACAATGTCCAGAACCAGGATGTTTTTCATGTTGCCCTGCAATCACAAAGACCACTATTGATTAGTTTTAAGGACCCAGGCTTGCTTGGATCCTTTGGCCTTATTAAGTTTGTTAGCATTTGCAGCGGATTTAGTTTCAGAGTTTATGCTAACATGCTTTTTATTAGACTTTATATCAGACTTTGCATCAGAATTTACACTAGAAGGAATTACACTAATTTTCTTTAAAAAAAGGTTTTATTTCATAATAATCATAGTACAAACTATGATATTCCTTAAAAGTATAAATAGAATGTCATAAACTACCACAATGAAAACAAGGATTTTGTGGTTTAAACCTAACAAACTGACTCTTAACTCCTGATCTAGGAGGTAAAGAGTTTATATCTTTATTTTTCCTGCAAAAAGAAGCAAGATGGTTAGTGTTTCCACAATTATAACATTTCTTTCTAGAAGAATTAGGAATAGGCATATAATTATTACTTTTATTCACACCTTCCTTTCCATTCCTATTTTTCCTAGCTTCCTTTACCTTGTTCACATTTTTAATCTCTTTCAGCTTATACTTAAGCTGCTTCTTTGTCATTAAGCCAATATTTACCAAAGCTGGTTTATCCTGTTTTAATTTGTGAGAAGTTGACTTTTCTTTGACTTCTGTTTTAGAGTCTTTCATCTCTTCAGAATCAGACACAACAGTTTTTGCAACAAATTTAACAGGATTTACCTTTGGCTTTTCAGTCTGTTTGATAGCAATTGGCTTAATTGGCAAAGTCCCTTTCTCACTTTTACCATCTTTATAACCTAACCCCTCTTTCCAGTTTCCACTACTTAGAATATTCCGAGTTGTTCTGCCTGAGTTAGTCCAAGTCCTGATGATTTCTCTTTCTTTTTCTAATTCAGTTTTTAGATAATCATTCTGTTTAAGCAATTCATTCTTAACATACACAACATTATCTCTCTCTGTCTGAATAGTGTTCATCTTGACTAACTCTTCTTCAAGATAGCTATTTCTATTTTTGTACTTTAGATTTTCAAATTTTAATCTTTCATTCTCTAAAGTACGATCTTTATAGCTAATATAAATGTTTTTCAGAAATGATCTTGTTGTGGATAAAAAACTAAGATTATTACTTGCTGTATTTAATATTAAGATTCGGGAGCTCAAGGCCTTTAATGGCTGCTCTCGTGTTTCGTGGCTCAACCTGCCTTTACGAGATGCCTACGTATCTCTGTGAATTAGAGAATCAAGCCAAAAAAATGTAGTTCTGATTGGTGGGGGTGAGACCCCTTATATAGATGTTGGGAGTCCTTGAATTGGACTTGGTATAGGAGACTTGGTGGGCAAGTCTCATAATTAGAATGGACTTTGGAGTCCTAGATAGTAGGAAACTGATTCCTTATCCTTTTAGGTCCCCTTGAGGCTAATCTCCAAGGATTTATATCCTTATCGGGACTCTTTTCAACATCTGATTTGTCCCTTATTAATTAATTACGAAATTAATTAATAATCAGGGTTTTTGGGCCTTTTTTATTCCATCAGGCCTGATCTGGTCCATCAGGCTTAACCTTTCTGGTCTGAGTATCATATACCTTTTTATTGGGCCTATCAGCCCATTAATTATAAAATCAGGACTTATTTATCCCTGTCATTTGCCCCCCAACTTTTGGGAAACATTGATTAGGTTTCGCAGAAGTTATTCGTTCCCTTTCAGGGTTTCGTTTTTGCGTAAAGTGTGGAGTGACCTACACATTTACAATGAATCTTCCTTTTATTCAGAAATTATCTTAATTTCCAGGAATTTTTCCCTAATTTTCTGGGATTTTCCCTAATTTCTGGATTTTTCCCTTAATTTTTGGGATTTATCAAAATTTTCTGGGATTTTTCCCTAATTTTCTGGGATTTTTCCTTAATTTCTGGATTTTTCCCTAATTTTCTAGGATTTATCCTTAATTTCTGGATTTTTTCCCTAATTTCTGGGATTTTCCCTAATTTCTGGATTTTTCCCTTAATTTTTGGGATTTATCCTAATTTTCTGGGATTTTTTCCTAATTTTCTGGGATTTATCCTTAATTTCTGGATTTTTTTTTCTAATTTCTGGCTTAAAATCGATCAGAATGCATTCAAAATCGATCAGGATGCAGACAAAATCGATCAGGATGCAGCCAAAATCGATCAGGATCCTGATCGAATTAGCTCAGGATCTTACACTCTGGTCGACAGGATTCCTGATCGATTTCGATCAGGATTCTGACCGAATTGGCCTTCAAAGTGACACCCTAGTCGATTGTTACACGGGCTTAATCGACCAGGATTCCTGATCGATTTCGATCAGGACTCTGATCGAATTAAATGGCTCTCGACCATTCTGATCGAATGGAATATCGATCAGGACTCTCTTCTCTGTCGATCAGGACTCTGATCGATATTAGGGGATTTCTTCCCTCCTGTTCGAATAAGATATCGATCAGGACTCTCTTCTGTGTTGATCAGGACTCTGATCGATCTTAGGGGATTTCTTCCCTCCTGTTCGAATAAGATATCGATCAGGACTCTCTTCTGTGTCGATCAGGACTCTGATCGATCTTAAAGGATTTCTTCCCTCCTGTTCGAATAAGATATTGATCAGGATCCTCTTTTGCATCGATCAGGACTCTGATCGAACCATATTAAGGTTCTGGTCGATTTTTGACTTTTTAAATTCCACAGGAGCTTCTAGATTGTTCCTGATACTTCTTGTAGATGGGCCTCTAGGTTGGGCCTGGCTAAATGGGCCTAAAAACGCCTCGTATTCCGAGCTTTTCGCCTATATAAGTGTAGTGTGGAGTGAGAACCCTCACTTCACTTCCCACTTCTCATTTTCTCTCACAATTTCCTCTAGAGTTCTCCCTTTGAGAAGGCGATTTCCGGCTACCAAAGCCACCGCAGCTCCACCATTTTCAAGTATTTCTGGGTTTCAAGCCTTCAACTGAAGCATATCAATGGCGGACCGTGACCTGGCTCGTTTGCAGAAGATGAATGTCTCTAAAAGAGGTACAAACATTCAAATTCAATCTCCATATACTTCCCTCATTGATATGATTAACTCGAGAGGTGATGAATATCCTTCTCTATCTGAGTTAGATTCGTATAATCATGGTAACACTTTTCATGAGTTAGATGGTAGGATAGAGTCTATGAACACCTTGTACAGACTTCCACCCCACCTTAGGATCACTCCAGCCGCCCCTGGGGATAGGACTTGTAATTGGGAGGGGGATACCCTGTTCATTTATCGAGGAGCCCTGACCGCAGGTCTTAGGTTCCCATTCCATGAATTTATTCCTCGTTTACTAGCCGATGTACGAATCAACCCTTGTCAACTCCCTCCTAACGCCTGGAGGAACATTATCTGTTTTATGGTCCTTTGTCTCAGGAATAGCTTCCCTCTTTCCGTAGCTGTCTTTACGAAAGTTTTCCAATTCTATAATAGTTCCATGAGTCAGCCAGGCTGGGTTTTAATTCGCCAACGGCCCAAAATTCCCCATATCTTTGATAGTAACTCTATAGTCGAGAACAACCCTAAATGGAGGGATGAGTTTGTCAGGCTGACCTGGGCTGGGGGTGATTGGGCCACACTCTTCCGTAGGCCATTTTGCAAAGTATCAGATGGTAGTCCTGGTAGCATCAGATTAACTGATGAGGAGGAGGTGGCCTACCAAGCCTTAATTTCAGATGATGGGAAAACAGACACCTGGACCCTTTTAGAGGAATTTTCCTTGAAGAAAGTTGGTCTCTCCCAGGCCAGTGATAAGGGTAAATTTATACCTGCGTAATTATTTTTCCTTCTCTTTAATCGCACTTTTTCTTTTTTCTGGATTTTAATATTCCTTCTGCTTTTCCTTTCAGCTTGTGAGGCTATTAATAATGTCAATAGGCCCAAGGAGGGGGAATCTGGCCGCCAGAAGAGGGCCAAGTTAAACAGGGACCCCAGGAGCAAACCTGACGGTCCTTCTTTCCTTAAGCCCCACGTCCCGGTGGTTGAGCTGGGGGACGATGTGGATCCTCCACTTAAGGCACATTCCTTCAGGCCTAACTGGGGCTTCAGGAGGAGCGATACGGTGGTTGGATCCACCAAACATGCCAAGGATTGGTCGTACCATTCCATCACTCCCCACGATTTCACTGACATTGTTACGGGGAGTGATATCGAGACTATTGAGCTTCTGGGTTCTCAAGCCCAAGCTGTGGTAATTTTCTTTTTTCTTCTCTTCCTTTTGTGAATTTCAACTTTTCTTGTATCCCAATGAATTTGTGCTAACTCATACATATTTCTTTGCAGAGTAATACCTATTTCCAGGCGGCCCTACATCAGGCTAGATCCTGGAAAGGTAACTCTGATGATTTTAAGAAGGAGATGAAGAAGTGGGAGGAGAGAGCCAAGGTCCTGGAGAAGAAGCTGGACACGAAGAAAGAGGAGCTGGCTAAGGCTCATTCCGAGCTGGTGAAACTTAGGAGCGATAAGGATAAGCTCATTGATGACTACATGGATTCTGACAAGTTTAAGAATCTCATGGAGATTCATGATGATGGTCTTTATTCCCTACAGTTTACTCAGGGATGGGATGCGGCCGTAAAGGCGGTTTCTGAGAAGCACCCGGGCTTAGTCGACCCTAAGGACTTTATAAGTCCCGAGCAGGCTGAGTCGGAGGACAGCATAGACGCCCTCTTCAGCTCCCCTCAGCCAGATGATCGCATCTTGGATCCTAACACTGCTTCTCCTCCCGCTTCTCCTGCGAAGGACGCTGAAGGCGCTGATAAGGAGAAAGAGAATAAAGGCTCCCGCATGGAGGAGTAGTTTTTCTATTCTGTAATTTTATCCTTAACTTATGTCTGGACTTTTGTTTGTATTAAAACTTATTACCCTCCGGGGCTATTTTATATGCTACTTTCCTTATTTGCATTCTCTCCTTCATTTTTCCGATACTTTAATATTCAAACTTGGCTTAATGGGCCACACAAGTATTATCACAACTCAAACATCCATAGGTTGAAATAATTTCGAACTCTTCAATTTCAAGTCTGGTTTTCCAAAACCTTCCATAATATGGGTTCGACCCTGATCTATAATAGCTAAAAAATAAAAATACTATGCAAACAAAGCTTCAAGGTGCTTTTAAACCTACTTGTCATAATGACAAGTGAGAATCGTACTTCGACCATCTTACACGTAGTAAACCTTCAGGTTTTGTGCGTGCCAGGTTCTCGGGACTTCAAAACCATCCATAGTCTCCAGCTTGTAGGTTCCTCTACCCTGAACGCTCTTGACTCTGTACGGCCCTTCCCAATTTGGGGCGAGCTTTCCTTTCTGTCCAACACCATAAGCCTCTATTTTTCTCAAAACTAGATCACCTTGTTTAAAAAACCTCTCTTTAACCCTTAAGTTATAGTAGAATGAAGCTTTTTTCTGATATTCTACTATCTTTGCATGTGCTTTATCTCGCACTTCATCGATTAAATCCAGGGCTAACTTCTGCCCTTCTTCATTTTCTTTTTCATCAAAAGCCTGAATCCTTGGAGAGGAATGTGATATCTCCACGGGAACTACTGTTCCGCCCCATATGCCAACATGAAAGGAGTTGCATTTGTCGTGACTCTACAGGTAGTCCTATAGGCCCATAATATGGGAAGTATCTCATCCACCTAATTATTTCTTGACTTTTCGATCCTCTTCTTTAGTCCATCCAGGATTATCCGATTTGCTACCTCCGCTTGCCCATTGGCTTGCGGGTGAGCCACAGAGGTGAACCGTAACTCAATTTCATTTTCTTCGCAATACTTCTTGAATTCCTCGTTGTTGAATTGTGTTCCATTGTCAGTGACGAGGATACGGGGAATTCCATATCGGCACATAATGTTTTCCCACAGGAATTGTGCAACCTGCTTAGTTGTGATTTTGGCCAAAGGTTTGGCTTCGATCCACTTGGTGAAATAATCAATGGCTATAATTAGAAACTTCCTTTGTGCTGTGGCCATAGGAAAAGGCCCTAGAATATCCATCCCCCACATAGCAAAGGGAATAGGTGAGTTGATAGAGGTCAGCATCTCGGGGGGTTGTCTGGCGACTGGTGCATGCTTCTGACAGCGATCACACTTCTTTACATATTCTTTGGCATCAGCCATCATTTCTGGCCAATAGAAGCCTAAACGGGTTATCTTATGAGCCAAGGCCCTGCCCCCCAAGTGTTGCCCACAAATACCTCCATGCACTTCCTCAAGAGCTAAGCGTGCCTCATCGGGCCTGAGACACCTCAAATAAGGAACCACGAAAGATCTTTTATATAGAATCCCATCTATCAAAGAGTACCTTAGTGCTCGAACAGTTAACTTCCGTGCCTCAATTGCATCGCTTGGCAACCAATCGGTCTGAATGTGAGCCTTGATGGGATCAATCCATGACGTCCCCAAGCCTACGGGAGCCACAAGCTTAACATCTATGCTTCGTGTCTTCAAAACACGGAAGTACACACTTCCTGAACTTTCTTCAATCTCAGACGAAGCGAACTTTGATAGCGCATCTGCCTTAACATTTTCTTCCCTTGGAATGTGTTCAACATGGCACTCATTAAATTGGGTCATCACAGCCCTTACTAGGCGGACATACTTAGCCATCGTATCATCCCTTGCCTCGAATTCTCCCTTTACCTGGGATATGATCAGCTTCGAGTCTCCAAGGACCTTTAAGTTTTTGACTCTAAGTGTCCCAGCTAGACCAAGGCCAGCTATTAGGGCTTCATACTCTGCCTCATTATTTGTGGTTGGAAAATCTAGCTTCATAGCATACTCAATTAAGAACCCATCAGGGCTTTGCAAAACCAACCCTGCTCCACTGGAATTTGTTTTTGATGCTCCATCAAAATAGAGAACCCAATATTCTTTCTCCTTATCATTCTTCTGCCTGTCCCCATTGTCGACTCCCTTGTCTTGAGGTATGGTATCTTCCTGCCCCCCGACTTCTTGGTTGGGTATGGTACATTCCACCACGAAGTCAGCTAGTGCCTGGGCTTTTATGGCCATACGTGGCTTATACTTGAGATCGAACTCTCCCAACTCTATTGCCCACTTAATCAGTCTCCCACTTGCCTTGGGACTGTGAATGATATTTCTCAGTGGCTGATTTGTTAGCACTTCAATTTGGTGAGCTTGAAAATAAGGACGCAGCTTTCTTGAAGCCATTACCAAGGCTAAAGCGAATTTCTCAATGGCTGAATAATTCAACTCAGCACCATGCAAAATTTTGCTGACATAGTATACGGGTTTCTGGACTTTCAGTTCCTCCTTAACCAACACGGCGCTCAAGGCGCTCTCTGAAACAGCCAAGTACAAGAATAAAACTTCATTCAGAACTGGCTTGGCCAACAACGGGGCCTGGCCCATATACTTCTTTAACTCTTCAAATGCCTTCTAATTTTCCTCACTCCATACAAAGTCTTTGATGTTCTTTAGTGACTTGAAAAATGACAAGCACTTGTCTCCTGACTTGGAGATGAATCGTCCTAACGCAGCAACCCTTCCTGTGAGCTTCTGAACATCCTTGACAGTTTTGGGGGGTTCCATGTCCAGGATTGCCTTTATTTTATCGGGGTTTGCCTCAATTCCCCTCTTCGAGACCATCAATCCCAAAAATTTTCCAGATCCTACTCCGAAAGCACACTTCGTCGGATTCAACATCATCTTATGGTACCTCAGGACCTCAAAAGCTTCCCTTAAATGGGCTATATGATCAGTCTTCACTAGACTCTTGACTAACATGTCATCAACATAGACTTCCATAGTCTTACCAATAAGACCCTTAAAAATTCTATTCACCAACCTTTGATAGGTGGCTCCTGCATTCTTGAGACCAAACGCCATAACAAGATAACAATAAACACCAAAGTCAGTGATAAATGATACCTTTGGAATGTCATCCTTATGCATTTTGATCTGGTTGTATCCGCTAAACCCATCCATGAAACTCAGCATCTCATGTCCAGCGGTGGCATCAATCAAAGTATCAATTCTAGGCAGCGGAAAACAGTCTTTGGGGCATGCATCATTCAGATCGGTGAAGTCTATACACATCCTCCACTTTCCATTAGACTTCTTCACCATTACAGGGTTTGCTAACCACTCCGGAAATTGAATCTCCTCAATGAAACCAGCCTCTAAGAGCTTTTCCACTTCCTGCTTTATAGCCTCTTGTCTTTCCGGGGCAAAATTTCTTTTCTTTTGTTTCACTGTCTTCCGGCTTGGATCTACGTTTAGCTTGTGAGTAATTAACTCCGGGTCTATGCCTGGCATATCAGCTGCTGACCATGCAAACACATCACTATTTTCTTGCAAAAATTTCACTAACTTCCCTCTAAGGGGCTCCTCTAATGTGGCTCCAATGAAAGTCGTCCTCTCAGGATTCTCGGGGTCTAAAGGAACCGAAACCAATTCTTCTGCTGGCCTTCCTCTATTCTCATCATTTTCTCGAACATCCATATCTTCAATAGGAAGAACCTGCCCCCCGACTCCATCTGCCCTCAAAGAGGCCACATAACAGCTTCTAGCCATTTTTTGATCTCCTCTCTCTTCTCCAATCCCGTTTTGGGTGGGAAACTTCATGACTGAATGGTAGGAAGAGGGGACTGCCTTGAAGGCATGTATCCCTGTTCTCCCCATGATAGCATTATAAGTTGAACTAGCCTTTACCACCACGAAATCCAGCATCTGCGTTGCTTGCCTTGGC
This sequence comes from Apium graveolens, assembly GCF_009905375.1. Lineage (NCBI taxonomy): Eukaryota > Viridiplantae > Streptophyta > Magnoliopsida > Apiales > Apiaceae > Apium > Apium graveolens. Next base: position 254,927,593 of record NC_133652.1, read on the forward strand.
TCCGTACCTATGGTGGTTGGCAATTTAATTATCCCTTCCACAGGACATTCTACTCCAGCAAATCCATATATCGGCATGTCGGTTGGTGTCAACTGGGAGTCGTTATACCCCATCCTTAGAAAGGTGTCGTGGAGCAAGATATCCACAGAAGCACCATTATCCACAAGGACCCTCTTAACCGGGCTATTTCCTATTATTGGTGTTATGACCAGCGGGTCGTCATGGGGAAACTTCACACCCTCTAGGTCGGAGTCATCAAAAGCCAATGTTACTTCTGTCCTGGCCCTTTTCGGGGCTTCTCCAACAATATGCATAACCTCTCTAGTATATGCCTTTCTAGAATTTTTGGACAATCCAGCAGCAGTTGGACCTCCAAAGATCGTGTTTATCACAGGCCCTCGAGGTCTCGGCCCTCCATAAATGGTGTTTATAACTGGTCCTCTAGGCTGGGGGTTTCGCCCCTGATCGTCTTGGTCCCTCCTACGATCTTCAAAGTTCTTCCTTCCATTATTATTTCTGTCCCCTCCATCTCCAGTATACTTGTTCAATCTTCCTTTTCGAATCAAAAATTCAATTTCATCTTTCAATTGCCTACACTCATCGGTGTCATGTCCAACATCTTTGTGAAACCTGCAATACTTGCCCTTATCTAGCTTGGCGGGATCAGCCTTCAAGGGCTTAGGCCAGCGAATATCTCTGTCTTTCTCAATCTCCATCAAAATCTGACTTCTGGGAGCATTCAGCTTAGCGTATTCAGTGAACTTTTGCCCAGGTCCTCCCTTCTTGGGGTTTGAATCAGGGTTTTGTTCGGTTCTAGGATATTTGTCCTTAGTAATATAATCCAAATCAGTTTTTCGTTTCTTGCCTCCAGTGGGCTCATTACTTACTACGGTCTTCCTCATACTTTCTTCAACCTTGATATACTTCCCTGCCCTCTCTTGGAGCTGCAACATGCTCTCAGGGGGTCGTTTGGCCAAAGACATCTTGAAAAACTCATCCCTAGTTCCTTGTTGCAGTGCTATCATGGCTACCTTATCATCAAGGTCTGGGACTTTTAAAGCCTCCTTTGTAAAACGATTCAGGTAATCTCTTAAGGATTCCTTAGCTCCCTGCACAAGACTCATAAGAGATGCTGAACTTTTCTCATGGACTCTTCCACTGATGAATTGCTTAATAAAAGCCTGACTTAATTCTCTGAATGATCCAATAGAATTTGGGGGTAGGCGACTGTACCATCTTTGAGCCATACCCGACAGGGTTTGAGGGAAGGCCCGACATTTTATAGCATCATTCACGGGTTGCAGCAGCAGTGCATTAGAGAATGTCCTAACATGATTAGCGGGGTCTCCCGTGCCATCATAGGCTTTGATAGTGGGCATCTTGAATTTCCTTGAGATATGGGCATTCATTATCTCTTCTGTGAAGGGTGGAGTTGGATCATCAGGATCTCCAAGGGGAAGGAGATTGCTCAGATCAGTTCTTGGGACAGCAGCCCTTCTTCTTACCGGACCATCCAGGTCTATGATAGGAGGAGGATTTCTCCCCCTAGGAGGTATGTGGGGTCTGGTGGCTTGGTGAGCCTCCAAATCACGCCTCAGCCTTTGGATTCCAGCCTCATGAGCCCTGATCTTTTCCTGCACTTCTTGGGGATTCGCCCCTGGGGTGCTTTGGGGGCGTTGCCTTCCATCGGCCATTGGCTCTTTTCCAGGACGCCTCCTTCTCGGGGCCACTTCATCATCCGAAGATTCGGAGTCTCTCTCAGTGTATGGACCAGAAAATTCCTGATCCTCAGGGATAGGATCCAAACCTCGTATATAGGGGGGCGACCACCCTCGTGCTTCGCTTCGCCCAGCATATCCACTTCCTCCAACCTCAGGGTGAAGGGGCATCCCATAAGGGGGGTTAGTAGTAACAACAGTTGAATATTCATACCCGACGGGTCGAGAATTCACAGGTATATGTACTTGCTGAACTTGAGGATTCGTACCTTGAATAGTCGTGGGAGTTGTCCCTTGTGGCTGAGGATGAGTTGCCCCTGTCTGGGCTTCCCCCTGAGTAGATGCATAAGTTGAATGGGGAGGAACCTCCACGGTTGATGAAATCACCTAGGTTGTCTCTGATGGTGTTCCTTCCTCTAGAGCTCCAATCGTTCTCCGTGTTCTCGCCATGGTTGTTGTTGCGTTTTCCCACAGACGGCGCCAAATGTTGTGGATAAAAAACTAAGATTATTACTTGCTGTATTTAATATTAAGATTCGGGAGCTCAAGGCCTTTAATGGCTGCTCTCGTGTTTCGTGGCTCAACCTGCCTTTACGAGATGCCTACGTATCTCTGTGAATTAGAGAATCAAGCCAAAAAAACGTAGTTCTGATTGGTAGGGGTGAGACCCCTTATATAGATGTTGGGAGTCCTTGAATTGGACTTGGTATAGGAGACTTGGTGGGCAAGTCTCATAATTAGAATGGACTTTGGAGTCCTAGATAGTAGGAAACTGATTCCTTATCCTTTTAGGTCCCCTTGAGGCTAATCTCCAAGGATTTATATCCTTATCGGGACTCTTTTCAACATCTGATTTGTCCCTTATTAATTAGTTACAAAATTAATTAATAATCAGGGTTTTTGGGCCTTTTTTATTCCATCAGGCCTGATCTGGTCCATCAGGCTTAACCTTTCTGGTCTGAGTATCATATACCTTTTTATTGGGCCTATCAGCCTATTAATTATAAAATCAGGACTTATTTATCCCTATCAGATCTCAACTCAGTTATATCTATTGTATCAAAAGCAAGAGTTGATAGAGGTACCTCTAGTTCAGCAGCATCAGAACTGCTATCAGCATTTTCCATTAAGGCATAGTTCACCTCTTCTTCAGATTCGGAAGTGTCTGCCCATTTTTTCTTCTTTATGATAAGTGCCTGGTCTTTATCACCTTTTCCTTTCTTGCAATCAGGATAGATGTGACCTCTTTCACCACAATTGTAGCATTTGACATTTGAGTTGTCTCCTCTGTCAGACTTTCCTCCTTTGCCTTCAGTCTTTCTGAACCCTTTCTTGTCAGAACTTCCACCTTTCCTGGAAAACTTCTTACCATTTCTGAATTTCTTGTAGGCTATCTTTGTGATACCCTTCACCATAAGAGCATACAGTTACATCATCTCTACATCAACATCCACTTCAGATAAATTTTCAGGTTCTGAATCATCATCATCAAAATCTGATGACTCTGAATCAGACTTTATGATGAGAGCCTTTCCTTTTGCCTTCCTAGAGACAATTGGTTTTTCTTCAGTCTTTAAAGTAACTATCTTAGAATTCCCTCCATACATCTTCTTTCTTTGCTCCATCTCAAGTTCATGAGTCTTGAGCATCCCATAGATTTCATCAAGAGACATATCAGCAAGTTCATAGTTGTCTCTTATTGTAGTAGCTTTCAAATCCCACTTTTCAGGAAGAGCTAGTAGGAATTTCAGATTTGAATCTTCTGGATCATATTCCTTATCCACTAGTGACAGATCATTTAACAGCTTTGTGAATCTGTCATATGTATCAGTTAGTGACTCATCAGATTTTGAGTCAAAGTGCTCATACTCATATGTGAGTATTGTCTTCCTGTTCTTTTTTATGGCATTAGTTCATTGACATCTCACTTCCAATGCATCCCAGATTTCTTTTGCAGTCTTGCATCCAATCACCCTGTTTGACATGACATTGTCAAGTGCACTATGAAGCTAGTGTCTTACTTTTGCATCCTTGCCTAGTGAAGAGATGTCTTCAGTGGTGAGTTCTCTCTTTTCTTTAGAAATCATCTTCTGTGGCTCATTCCCAACTGCAACAGAAAGCTTTGTGGGCTTGTGTGGACCATCATAAATTTTGTCTAAATATTCTGGATCTATAGCTTCTAGAAACATGGCCATCTTCATACTCCATACAGGGTACTCAAACACCCTGAGCATAGGAACCGTGATGGTTTCATATCTACTGGTGTTTTGAATGGGTTGAAACTTTGCAGGTTCTTGAGGGTCTTATGTTTTTGATTGATCAGACATGATTGATTGTTTGTTTGGATCTTAACTGTTTGTAAGCTTAACAGATTGGCTCTGATACCACTTGGTAGGCCTTAATGATACTATAGAAGGGGGTTGAATATAGTATCTACAATCAATTTGATTATAAACACAAGTATGTAACAGAAAACAAGTTTATTCAATATATCAAACTCTGTTACAGTAGGTTTAATCTACTCTCTCAATGATGTACGATATCACTAAGAGCTGTTAGGGTTACAATGAATAATATTCTCGTGAATGATAACACATATAGTGTAAACCCTAATCTGTGTTTATATACTACACAGTTACAAGATATCTCCTAATTGATATGATATGTTCTGTTTCCTAAAATACATCAATCAGAGATTATCTACCGTAGTCCTTTAGTTGTACAACTCTCCAAGCATATCTTCTTTTGTTTAATCCAGATCATCTCCTGTAAATCAGCCACTTTTCATCCCTGAAGTGTATCCGTACTTAAGTTCGGATGTAAGTCCTGATGGCTTAAGTTCTGATAACTTCCTATCTTCAGTAAGTTCTCATTTCCAGTTAAGTTCTGATAGTAAGTTCTGAAACTAAACAAATCAGATTAGACATAACATCACAAATATATCTAACACCCTGAACAAATCTTTTACGGTTTAGTATATATAAATAATTGTTGATTTAAATTATGTACTGGAACAGAACATTTTAAGTTACGTATCCCATGTGTTCAAATTATTTTGTTAACTTGTGTTTTGGGGGAAAAGTAACTTCTGAAAGTACCTATCTCTAAACTTTGAGTAAAATGAAAATGTTATGGAAAGTGTGTTGTGATAGAATTGTTTTGAAAAGAGATAGGTAAGTGGTTTGGAAAACTGGATAAAGTTGATTAGATAATTGGATGAGCGTGCGCAAGGGCCCGTAACGGCCAGGAAGATAGCGTAAGAGGTGAAGTGGTTGCGCACCCTATTATAACCAACAGCCCAGCGTGACAGGGACCTAGCTAGTCTTTGAGTTCCAAAACAAGTTTCATAGGATGGCCAAGATAGAGTCATCCTATGGAGATAGCCTGATCAGCTGTCTCACCAGGGATCATCTAATACTTTTATATCTGAGCGTGATTTTGAGGTTCCCGTAACGGAACAAGTGATTTTGAGGTTCCTGTAACGGAACAAATGATTTTCAGGTTCCTGTAACGGAACAAATGATTTTGAGGTTCCCGTAACGGAACAAATGGTTTTGGGTCCTCGTAACGAAATAAATGGTTTTATGGTTCCTATAATGGAACAGAAGATTTGAAAATGAAAGTAGCATGCTAAAATTGAACTCTGGTATTTACACAGCACAATTAATGAGATGTTTTATGGAGCATGCTAGCTATTGATATCCAGTTTTCATCAGTTGTCATCGGTTTCCAACAGTTTCCACATGTTTACTTATTTTATAAACGAGTTATGATCTCTGTTCCAATAAATGTTTAGCATAAACTATTTTTATTATTATTATTCTTATAGTGGTACTGCTGAATAATTGATTGCTCACCCTTGCAAAAAAATTTATATATGTATTGCAGATACCTAGGAGATTCTTCTGTGGTAGTCAGGGCATAATTCCAGTTCCTTCTGTGTCAAGCTACTCTGAGGTAGTTGTGTCAGGGCATAAATGGTCTGTTGAGTTGCTGTATTAAGATAGTATTGTCAAGGTGGTTGAAATGAATTAGTTTTGTGGTAAATTATAACCTAAGTCATACTTAAACCGGGAAAAGATCTTGGTAAGAGGGGTCGTGATTATGTTTTATCAGTAAAATGAATTATATTATGTTGGTTATTGTATTTTGGATGACGTCAACTCCTGACCCCGGGGTTTAGGCCGTCACAAGTATACTAGGTTGCCGATTTAGCAAGGCATTTGCAATTTGTCCAATTTGATTTTCCAAGGTCTTGATAGAAACAGCTTGGCTCTTGCACATCAACTCCTCTAATTCATATTTTTCATTAGCTTGTTGCAGCTGGAGTTGCTGTCTTGATGCATATTGCGGTTGCTAAAAATGAGGGGGTTGTACTTCTTAGCTAGGTACTGCTGATAAGGCTGTTAAACCGCATTTCTGAGAATTGTTCCAGCTGAAATTAGGATGATTGTGGTTGTTAGGATGATAGGTAGTTGGCACCGGTTGTTGCAATCGCTGAAAATTGCTCACGAACTGAGCTGATTCACTAGAGATAGCACACTAATCAGTCTCATGGGCACCAACACAAAGCTCACAGGTATTAGTGATTTGTTTAACTCCATAATTAGCCAAAGTGTCCACCTTCATCGTCAAAGCCTTAAGTTAGCAGCTATAGCAGTTGCTGCCTCCAACTCCAAAATTCCTGTTACTTTTCCCTGAGTTAGTCACTGGGAAGGATTCTGGTATTCATTAGCAGCCATCAGTTCAATCAATTCATAAGATTCATTGTAGCTCTTAGCCCACAAGTCTCCTTCTGATGCTGCATCGAGCATGGGTCTAGAAGTAGCACCAAATACATTGTAGAAACAGTTTATAATCATCCAATCAGGCATGCCATGGTGTGGGCATTTCCTTAGCATCTCCTTATATCGATCCCAAGCGTCACACAGAGATTCTCCAGTTTGCTGAGAAAACTGAGTAAGAGCATTCCTGATTGCAGCAGTCTTCGCCATAGGGAAGAATTTAGTGAGAAACTTTTGAGCAAGATCTTCCCAAGTAGTGATAGACCCTGGTGGTAGAGAATGTAACCAGCACTTAGCTTTATCCCTCAGAGAGAATGGGAAGAGTCGCAGTTTAATAGCATCTTCAGTCACACCATTGAACTTGAAAGTGTCACAGATCTTGATAAAATCCCTGATATGCATGTTGGGGTCTTCGGTAGGAGAACCCCCAAACTGAACTGAGTTCTGTATCATCTGAATCGTGCTTTACTTGATCTTAAAAGTGTTAGCCGAGATGGCTGGCCTGATGATGCTTGACTGAATATCATTGATCTTAGGCTGAGAATAGTCCATCAAAGCCTTAGAAATTTTTGCTTGATCTCCCATCACTACTAAAAGTGGTTCCTCGAGTTTCTTTTCTTCTTCTACCTTCTCTTCATCCTCAACAACTTCCCTTCGAACCACTACGGCTTCTTCCTCGACTTGATCCAGATTTCTCTTACGAGAATAAGAACGCGTATGCATACACCCTCGCTAGAGTACCTAAAATAAGATAAGGAAATAGATAAAAAACAATGTCTGAGTCAATAAACTTTAACGACCACTGATGACAAACACATAAAATAAAAATTAACACCGAGTCCCCGGCAGCGGCGCCAAAAACTTGTTAGTCGCTAAACACGTGCTAAGATACACGCAAGTATACGCGTTTGCAAGTAGTATAAGATTTAAATCAAATTCGTTCACATAGAGACTCTTTGGTTAATTTAAGAATATGTGTCTATGCAATAATGATATGGTTATTATCCAATGCTAGGACAAATAACAAGTTGAGATTATTTATAACTAAGAATTAAACTAACAATTATAACTAAGAGAATAAGAATTATGGAATTAATATATATGACAAATATGGGATTTTAACTTCATTAGATACTTCATTCAATAGCCTTTTTATTCTTAACCTTAGCATGTAACGGTGATGACACTAATCAGATAACACGAAACCGATAAACGCCAACTTTCGTTGCACGAATACGATACTACCAGACATCCATAAAAGAGATAGAAGCTGAATAGACACCAATTATATTGAGACCCAATATGTCTATAGAATTTGACAACATAATGGTTTAATGCACAAGTTATCTATCGTGATTACATAGGGCAAGTAAGATGGTTAAAATTACCTATGAATCATACAAAACTATAACACATGAACCTATGCTAGCATGGCAAGTTCTAAACCCTTAAATTCACTTTCGCTTCATTAAGAATTAGCACACTATCTTATAAGTTCGTGATGCTCATAAGACGAATACGCACAACCAATACTATGTTATCATACAATCACCACACACTAAGGCATCGAAACAAATCAATTAAAGAAATCCATAAATAAATCCATTTGAACCCCACGATAACGATTAGCCCATAATCGGACTCATCATCAATGTGGGTTCCGATGAAAGCATGGTATAATAAACGTAGTTTTTATAAACAAATAATAATCAAAATGTAAAATAAGAGTATAGGTTCAAGAATAAGAAAATAAGCATCCAACGTTACAACTTAAACAAAGAATCACAAGTTAAAACTAGATCTTCTTTGCCTTGGTTAAATTATGCTAAAACCGTCTTCTTACACCTTCTCCTTGTGCTTTGGTATGTCTCGTTATAAAAAAACAAGCTTATTTTATGTATATATAGCAGCCCCATGCAGAGTAGAAGTCTTCTGGATCAAAAGCCCAATATAATCAAGATTTCTTTTCTCGACCTGGCACAGCCGCGCGCTTGACCTGCGCGGGCGCGCTGAGCTTCTGGACTTTGGTTGCGGCCGCGCGCTTGACTGGCGTGGGCGCGCTGAGCTTCTGGACTTTGGGCACGGGCACGCTGACCTCCTGATGAAAATTCTGACTTCTTCATTTTTCATTTCTGATTCGAGCCGGCTTTCCAAGAGCTTTTATTCCAACACCTCCCTAACACCAAATTAGCACCAAAATAATGATAATTCACCTGATTACCTGGATAATGCCTGAAAATGTAAAAACATTAGAAAACACATTAAAACACCAACAACTTGAGTACAAATATACCAATTCAAAGCTTTACGGAGCGTAATAAAGTGTCATAAATGCCACTCAACAATATTCCATGACAAAATTTTCTGATGATGAATGACAAAAAATAGGAGAGGTGTATGAAAAAATGGATTACATGATTGATGAGATTGCAGATGTAATGAATCACAATAAGCATCAAGATAATTATAAAAATATGAAGGAGATTATGGTTTCAAAATGGAAAAAAATGAATATACCAATGCATTGCTTAAAATTTGCTCTCAATTTTTATTTTCATGATACAAACTACTTGAATTCTCCTGCTCCGGTTGGGGAACTAAAGAGAGCTCCAAACTGTGATAGAAAAGTTGTGGACAGACTTCTTAAATCTTGTGATAAAGTGGGAGAAGATAAAGTGGAATGAATAATTGCGCTAACAATTATCAAAACTTTAAGTGAAGGTAGGCATATTTGGTTCACCCGTTGCAAGGATCGATGTCGTGTCAATGAGTTCGGCGGTCTACTTATGGGGCAGAAACACCATAGTTGACCGAGATAGCTATTAAAGTAATCTCACAGACAATAAGAAGCTCATCAGCCAAAACTGTGTGGAATACTTACTCTTTTATTTATAGTGTCAAAAGGAATATACTTAATTCTTTGAGAGCTGATAAACTAGTCTACATTTATATAACTATTAAGATGCTCTCCGTTTTGTATTATAAGTTACAATGACGGACCATATAAAAAGTGTGATATTGATCCCGAGACCATATGTTTGGACTGATTCAACAGTAAGACCAGTGGAATTGGGATGGCAGGAAGAACAAGAAGAACAAAATGTAGCACAAGCATATAAACGACAAATATATGAGGCAAATATATGAACACATGTGATCAATTTAAAATATGAGATTCTAATATGACAGCTATAAATGAAGATATGTTTTCATTTATCTTGTATTTATGTATGTTTTATTCAAGTTTAAATTTAAACTATCTGGAATTTGAGATTCGAAAATATTTAATATCTAAATGTGTATTTGACTTTTAATTTTAAGTTTGAATGTGCTAGTGTCATTTAATTTTAGTTAGTACTTACTACTTCAAACTTATATAATTATCATAAATTTATAATAGTAAATGACATTGTCATACCTATACGTTCCAATGTGCCCGTGTGTTCTGTCATACCCAACTCCTCTCTCGTACACATTCATTTCCTCATACCGAAAATATTCAAAATAACCTTCCAAGGATTCGTTTTCATACCTCATTCCATATCGACCCACATCCTAAATTATTATGATAAACAGATTAGGAAAGGCTTAATTAATAATACTAAATAAGTAAGAAAACAAAAACATTTGGAGAAAAATATTATTAAGTGAAATTTAGATACAAAGTCATCAAAAGGCAAGTAACCCTTCAAAATTATATTGATGTACTTTAGTTGTGCGAGTAAATACTCACTCATAAACTACACAAGGATAGTGAACGAAATCGACTGCCTCACGAAGAGGCCTAAAATCTCACAATGTAACTTAAACATTGTATATGCATAAAGCATAAAGTTTGTCTTTAAAACAACATAACTCTAAAGATATAGAAAAAATTTTAATAACATTTCTATTCAGCTACTACATGCACATGGATACCCGTCTAGATGTTGATTAGAAGAAATCAGTATATTAGCAAAGTCAAGAATCATAGAGTGCCGAGTAGTTACAACGGTTCTCTTGGTGCTAGAAAAGGGTCTATGGTTAAATTCTCACCCCTCCACCTAGAATTAAATATATTAACTACTGTATAAATATAGATAAATAAAAAGATATCAACATCAGACCGACTTTGACATATTGAGTCGGACACTTTGATGATATCACATGTTAAAGGCATGATTAGTAATATTACATAGCACATTGCTCTGAGGGTTTACCTCTCAACACTCACTAAACCACCATAAAACTTTATTGAGCTAAGAATCAATTTATTTATTTAAATTAATATTCATGAGCATCATATATACCCGCATAACAATGTCAATTAATAGTATGTAGTTGACCGATGCAGCCATATTGTGACTAGAGAGACTATCTGTCAGCATTGACTAATAGAAATTTGGCCTTAGTCATCGGGTAAAAATCGATGTCTTTGTAAATAACGAGTGATGTATTCGTGAATGATGTTAAAAGTATTTTTACATAGACATCGGGTAAACATAATGCTTTTGGAAGATTTCTGATATCATTATCACATTTTTATAGTATAATTGAATAACCAGAATATCTAGCATTTCAGTCCTTTATGTCAACAATAGAAGTGTTTAACAATATAACTACACCTAAACTGCACATTTAGTTTTATCATAACCGAAGCACTTTAATATGAAACATTCGAAGAGCTTATAAGGATCAAGTTGAAGCAGCATGGGCAGAATATGGCTAACTACTGATAAAGGCTTTGTATGAGACATTAAAAATTGAGAACATATCAAATAACATATTTGCAAGGTTGAAGATTTATCAGGGAAAAACATCGTATGTTAGATCCTACTAAGGTAATAACAGAATATCCATAACCCAATCACTCAACATATTATATTATCAAGAGGAAAATCCATCATCATGTCTTGATCCCTAGGCAAGTTTCTATTTTCTTGTTATATACTTCATAGTTATAATAATTTCCTTTATTCCCCTAATACCTTTTTTCATAAATCATCAGTGTTATAAGCTTGATATTCAACAGAACTCAAGTTCACATCATTGTCCCTGGCTCCTTGTAACTCAATTTTTTTTAAAAAAAAATACATTCAAACATCTTGTCTTAAATAAATTTAAAAAAGGAAAAGTACTACTTAATCGGACATCGAATGCGTGGAGTTTGAAATGGTATTCAAAAGGTTACTCGGTATACACACCATGTCTTCGGACAATTTATTAACACATAATTAAGAAAAGATATATACATGTTTCCCAAATGATGCATCTGTTGACTAATTGAAAGATTGATAGCCAATTTCGTAGAATTGAACCAACTGTCTTTCATGCGCTGGTGGACAGAGACAAACTATGTTATTCAAAGACAATAATATTAGGAAGTTAATAAAACATTTGTATCACATAAAGAATAGAGAGTAGTAGCATTCACTTATTGTAGCTTGACTAATCCCAGGCTTGCAAGGTCATCAACTATGGATCCCCGAATGATAGTCAGTGTGTCCATATTATAAGGCTATATGTGAAGATTATAATTATAAACTACAATAAGGTATAGAAACCTTATGGAGTTACCTTAATTGAAGTTTTCAAGCATCAACAGTTTATAACTTGTTTCAAATTATAAAGTTATCCATCTCTAGTTATTCTAATATGACATAAATTTGTGCAAGTAACAATATAAATTATTGGAAAATGTGGGTTTTAGCCCCACATTATCAAGTCAATTTGAGCCATAATTTAAGTGAACGAATGTTGCATGCAAGAAACCAGTGATGCTTGAAAAATGTTCTCCTCCGAGTGAGATTTTCGGAGGCACTTTAAATCACTCAAAATGACTCAGAAATAAATGAGATATGATTATCCAAAGTTGCTCTCTTAGTAGTGAAAATTTTTTTTAATGACTCTTAAGAGCAAGTTCAACAATGTCCTAGTAAATGCCCTATAAATCTAATAAAATATATTGTCCTGGTGATTTAAAAATGTTATACATTAATTCCAACATTATGTCTTATATTTGTGCCTTATTATTATAATAACAATATATTTAAATTATAATGACGAAGGAAAGTAAATGATGAGAGGAGAGAGATGTATAAAAAGTTAGGGAAATAATTTTTAAATGGAAATAAATGAGATAGGGTATGCTTTATGGTACCTTGAAAATGAGGCACATGATAAATGTCCAAGTATTTTAAGGTACCACTAGGACATTGTTGGAGTACTCTTTTGTCTAACATGCCTCAAATTTTAACATACGATAAATTTTTAGGGCACTATTGGACTTGCTTAAGTCCCGCATTGAAATGGAAAAGTGATTTATATAATTTTATATATGAACACACATTTGTAGTGTTTACTTGTGTTGGCTATGTGTTGTACCATCATCTACGTGGGTGTGTCAGAGGTGCGAATTATGGTCTTTCGAGTGGCAATCCGAAGCCTTCGAGATTGTTCGCCTGTTCGACGTGCGGACACGAATATAATAGAACACTAGCCCAAATTATTACAAACTAGTTTTGCAAAATTTAATTTGCACTGGGCTTGGTCCGTTCTAGTTTGCCGAAGGTATTATTCGCGTATTGCTAAATTTAATTTCCACTGGGCTTGCTTCGTTCTAGTTCACCGAAGGTCTTGTTCACGTAATATCACCGTCTTCTCGTTTTTATCCCGGGAGGCTATTGACTCCCACATATGGTGAGAGGCGAAATAACTTTAACGAGACAATTATACGACCGGAATCGGGAACTTTTCCGTTCATATTATTTTTATTCTTTATTTTATCCGCGATTATTTGCACATCTTTTATTCATTCAAACGCATTTATTTTATATATATATTGATCGCGGATTATTTCACATAAATATCTACTTTTCCACACTTCCATGTTAGCAATAATTATGACATACTGATTAAACAACTACAACACCAGATTACATGCAGAAAGAAAAAGAATACATACGAATGATGTGTAACACCTTACCAGAAATATGGAAACTGGTTTTTATTCTTCTCATCTTCTTCTTATTCAAATCGGTTATTTTTATCTTTTCTCGGATAATTTTTAATTTTAATCATGAATTTTTTAAAAACCAGTCGCTCTAAAACTTTAAGGTTCTAGAGGAAGGCCCGAACATGATCTTATACTCATTAACACTCCCCTTCAATTGTACGATATGTTTATCTACGATTAACAGCGACAAATACAACCAATAAAAAATACCAAAAAAATATATTTTAAATTAAATAAATGGGGTGGGAGGGACTTGAACCTGAGTCCCTCCTAAACCGAGCTCTAATACAATGTTAAGAAACCAGTCGCTCTAAAATCTTAAGGTTGTAGAGTAAGGCCCGAACATGATCTTATACTCATTAACAAGATAAATAGGCCATACTTGGATTAGTTGATTTCAAAAATTGATCAAATATATTTTTATAAAGAGCAAAATCTCAATATATATATAGACAGAAGAGTGGGCTTGATGATATGATATACTCCTATATGATTTCCTAAATCAATAATTAGGATATTTGATAAAAACAATATCTCTAATAATATCCTAAATATATTTTAAAAAATATTACGACACCTCTTAAATATCCTATTTTCAAGGGTATTTTAGTTAAGTTTTATTTCACTTTTATTACACAAAATAATTATTGCATCATTTTCACACTTCTTTTCTTTTAACTTCAATATTACATTATAAATATATTATCGTAATAATAAGGCATTGAAATAAGAATTAAAATATTTACCAATGGGCTAGACCATAAAAAAATATTATATGACACATTTTTTAGCAATTGGTGCACTCTAATTGTATAATGTAAAAGAAATTGTTAGCAAAAAATTTAAATAATTTCTCGTGGATGGGTATATTTGGCCAATCTCTAAAACCGGTAGTAAAAAAGATATAGCCAATACTATTTGAGTCTTATAACTTTTTCATTATTTATATTTTAGCCAATCGTCAGAGCTAATTAATATAGCCAACAAATTTAGCCAACTTCATTAGGGATGTTCTTATTGTTGAAATTCATGTGTACAAAAATTACATTAAATCGATAACTCCAACCTACATTTTAGTCTTTCTAATGTTGTTCCTAGACTTTGATATGATGTAGCTGCTGGTATGGGTTTCTATAAAATAATACCTTAGGGGGATTTGAGCATCACGGAGCTTCCAGTATGGGAGTAAGTGTAACCAGTGGTAACTAGGGTAAGAATCTGTGCCCCAGAGGATCCGGGCGATTCATATGTTTTTGCTCTTTTGTTAACCTAGGATTCAAGAAAACGAGAGATTTTTATTAATACATTGATGGATCAAAAGGTTATACAATTACCTCATTTATAAGAGGCATTCTATTCAAGAAAGAAAATACTCCTACCACATGAAAGAGATCAATTCTACCAATATTTATAGCTAATCATATCAATCAATCTCATGATCTTAGCTAACAGAAATATTTACACATAACTACAGATATTCCAACACACCTCCTCAGATTGGTGCATAGATATCTTCGATGCCCAAACTGTCTAAAATATTGTAAAAGATTTTGCTTGATATTGTTTTTAAGCATATCTTCCACATGTTCTTCATATTTGACAAAAGGAAATCGAATAATTTTATTCTCAAGGCACTCCTTTATAAAATGTCTATCAATTTTAATATGTTTCATTCGATCATGTTGAACTAGATTTTGAGAGATTTGGATTGATGCCTTATTATCATAAAATAATTTTATATCTGTGGAAGGTGACCAACAAATTCATTCATCAGCCTTCTAAGCCATAGCAATTCATATAGTCCTTTATCTATTCCACGAAACTCTGCTTCTGTACTTGACAAAGCAACCACGTTACATTTCTTGCTTCTCCAAGTTACTAGATTTCCTCCAATAGATGTAAAATACCCGGATGTGAATTTTCGGTCAGATATACTCCCTCCACAATCAGCATCAATATACCCATCTATCTCAGTATGGCCATGCTTCATGTACGTGATTCCTCTTCCTTGGGAAGACTTTAAATATCGAAGTATTCGAATAACTGTATTCATATGACTTTTTCGAGGATTATGCATAAACCGACTCATAATACTAACAGCAAACGCAATATCTGGACATGTATGGGTCAAGTAAATTAACTTTTCAACAATATTTTGATACCTCTCTTTGTTTACTGGTTCCTTGTTAAGTTATTCTCCAAGCTTCTGATTTAAAGCTACTGGCGTATCAATTGGTTTGCAATCGAGCATCCCGACTTCAGCTAGAAGATCCAACACATACTTTCTTTGAGATAAAAAAATACCTCGAGACGATCGTGCAACTTCCACATCCAAAAAATATTTCAAATCACCCAAGTTTTTCATTTCAAATTCTGTAGTAAGTTGTTCGTCTAGCCTTTTAATTTCACTTGTATCATTTTTTGTTATATATCATCCACATAAATTATTAAAGCAGTAAATTTTCCATTATGATGCTTCAAGAATAATGTATGATCACAATTAGTTTGATGAAAACCATATTTCAGCATAGCCTTAGTAAACCTTCCGAACCACTTTCATGGTAATTTCTTCAGCCCATACAATGTACGCAGTAGCTTAAAAATAATGCCATGACTTCCTGCTATGTAACCTGGTGGAATTTCCATAAACACTTCTTCTTCGAGTTCTCCATGTAAAAATGCATTTTTACATCAAATTGGTGTAACGGCCAACCTAAGTTCACTGCCAGAGAAAGTAAATTTCTAACATTGTTAAGTTTAGCTAATGAAGAAAATGTTTCGTGATAATCCACTCCATATGTTTGAGTATGTCCCTTAGCGACTAATCTTGCTTTGTAGCGTTCAATTATACCATTAGCCTTATATTTTATAGTAAATACCCATTGATAACCCACTGTCTTCTTTCCTTTTGGAAATGGAACAAGACTTCATGTTTGATTACTTGATGAACAAATGTTTTCAAGGGATTCGAGAGCTTCTCGGTTGTGACATGGTTAGCAATTGGGTACTTTGATTTTTTTTGCCAACTCCAGGTGAATATCGGATTGAAGGTTTCCCTTGATTTTTCCTGAAAGGTAGTTGATAGCTAACCGTATTATCTTCTTCATATGATGAACAACATACCTTAGGAGTATTCTAAACAGATTCATTGTCGTGAACTTTAGAAGGAGGGGAAATATCATGTTCAATATTATTGTCAATATCAACATCAGGCATGTATTCTGCGTATTGATAAGAATGATCATTCTGATGTTCATTAATTCCAAGTTCATGAAATATTTAATCTCTCAGAGGTGTGCGAGTCTCTTCAATCATCTTTTCCTCAATTTCATTATCATCTTGTTCATGATTCATATTGATAATAGAGTTTGCGGAAGGAAATACCATTTCCTGTTTATCAATCATCTTTGGTAAAATATTCTATGACCACTTCATAGATTCAATACTACTCTCCTCCTGAACCGAAGAAGGATTTAGAGTTGAGTAAAACATATCAGACTCATAAAAAGTAGCATTCATAGTAGTATAAGTGCGCTTAGCTTCTGAATCAAAGCAACAATACCCTTTCTGAGTTTTTCCATATCCCAAAAATACACAGTGAATATCACATGGATCTAACTTGGTCTGTTGTTTTCATTGTAAATGAACAAACACAGTGCACCCAAAGATATGAGGTGGTAACGTAAGATGGGATGACAAGGTAACATATGTATCAAGTTCTTGAATAGGGGTTTTAAATTTGATAATTTTGGATGGCATCCGATTCACAAGATAGACAGCCACTGTTGTAACGCCCTCCAAATCCGGTCAGAAGTTTGGGGCCCACAACATACACCATATTAAACCTGTTATGAATATAATAATATGTATATAAAATGACCCTACTTACCATAATCCACGGATCGATGCAGTTTAAAGTATGTCCATAAGCCACAATCTTATTTATTACACAAATGTACCAAAACCCAGTTTATTTATCTTACATCTGAAGTTTCAACTTTATTACAAACTATAAACACAACCAAGCCAAACATCCTCTGCTAGTCTATTCCAATTCAACCTGGATACCTAGCTCACACACTTGTCTGGGGATCCTCGCTACCACCAGTTTCCTTTTTCACTGGAAAAGAATATAAACAGTTTTACAAGAGTGAGCTAACTAGCTCAGCAAGTCACAAAGACAGAAACTGAGATTAACAATGATCAATTGAAATGATATAAGGAATAAAGTTTACTGATAAGAAATGATTAGAATTGGATATTCATTTTCATTTTAAAAACCAAGGTTAGGCTGCTGATCAGTCACGCACTAACCCCGAGCAAGGCTCCCAGCTTTGCTCTATATACTGGATCCAAGGCATGCACTGGCCTATTATGACCACGAATCTGGTTCGACCACGAATTTGGTCTATAGTTAAAAACAATCCAATTCTAGAATCACAATATGATAAGCAATGTAACTCAATAGTTGAATCATAAATTATTAGGTCACACAACACTGTAAAAGGGGGTTGAATATAGTGTTACTACAATCAAATCGATTTCGAACACAAGTAACAGTAAACAGATATATTAAATAAGATAAACTTTATTACAATGGAACTGTTCTCTCTCAATGATGAAGAAATATCACTAAGAGCTGCTAGGTTACAATGTATAATCTTCTCGATAACGATAACACATATAGTGTAAACCCAAAGTCTGTGTTTATATAATACACAGTTACAACATAACTTCTAATTGATATGGAATATAATTCTGTCTCCTAAAATATATCAATCAGATATCTTCTACAAGTCTTCCAGTCTTCTAACTCTTTCCACGCATATCTTCTTTTGCTTAAGTCACGATCTTCTACTGTAAATCAGCTTCCTTCCTTAACTGTAAGTCCTCCTGCACTTAAGTTCTGATATGACCTGAAGTTCTTATATGAAGTTCTGACTTCCAGTAAGTCCTGATATGTCCTGTTTGTTAAGATCTGAAAACTAAACATGAATCATATTAGACATGACATCTCAAATATATCTAACAATCTCCCCCAACTTGTAAATTATGCAAAATATACAAGTTAATAGATTTGATGATGTCAAAAACATTTAAGTACAAATGCAATAAGAGTTTAACTAGATAACTGTTATGGATAAAAAAACTAAGGTTATTATTTGCTGTATTTATTGTTAAGGTTCGGGAGCTCAAGGCCTTTAATGGCTGCTCTCGTGGTTCGTAGCTTAACTCTGCCTTTACGAGATGCCTACGTATCTCTGTGAATTAGAGAATCAAGCCAAAAAACGTAGTTCTAATTGTGGGGTGAGACCCCTTATATAGATGTTGGTGGTCCTTGAATTGGACTTGGTATAGGAGACTTGGTGATCAAGTCTCTGAATTAGAATGGACTTTGGAGTCCTAAATAGTAGGAAATCGATTCCTTATCCTTATAGGTCCCTTAGAGGCTAACCTGCAAGGATTAATGTCCTTATTGGGACTCTTCTCAGTAGCTGATTTTTCCCTTATTAATTAATTACAAAATTAATTAATATTCAGGGTTTTTGGGCCTTCTTTGTTCCATCAGGCCTGATCTGGTCCATCAGGCCTGATCAATGTGTTAACCTTTTTGGTCTGAATGTCATACATCTTCTTATTGGGCCTAGCAGCCCAAATCATGTATAATTACTGTAATATTTAATTACACAATCAGGATTTATTTATCCCATCAATAACTAACTACAACTTACAGTCCTTGTAGCTTTTACCAATCTCATTGAGTCAATCTGAATCCATGATGATTCTCGACAAAGCTTGATATCAGCTTTTCTTCTTTAATCCTCGGGACTTGGGAGAGTGTAGTCTTGACTTGCTTCATCTCTTCATTCTGACTTCCAATCTGATAGATTGTAGTCCTTAAAGCAGAGATATGGTTTCTTTCTAAACCATCATTCAGTCTTATTACCCTAGGATGAGAAGAATCTTCATTATAGCACATACATTTCTCTTTCAGTATCACTCCAAGCTTAGCAGAATCCTTCTTCATTGGAATTTCACTTCCATCATTTTCAACAATATTTGGAATGAATTCTCTAACTCTTGAACCATAAATTCTTGATTTATCTCTAATGGTCTTCAATATGAAGTTTGACCATCTCCTGGTAATATCAGACTTTACCTCTAAAAGGTAATGAAAGAATTGAAGTTCTTTCAATGATTTGTTCAGCACATCTAATTTTAATATCTGATATGTCCTTCCATCTTCAAGAAATAAAATCAGATTTTCCTTAACATTGTTCTTGTCATGAGCATCCAGTACCACTTGAACAGAGATAACCTTATCAAGATGTTTATATGTAACATCTTCAAGCGGTCTGTCAGTCAATAGAATTGGATCTCTAGTAGCAACTTTAACTCCTGTTTTGATCTTAGCTTCATCGGAACCTAATCCAGCCCTGTCTCTTGGTTCTCTAGCATTTAACCCAATAGATGTTGGTGGTCCTTGAATTGGACTTGGTATAGGAGACTTGGTGATCAAGGCTCCGAATTAGAATGGACTTTGGAGTCCTAAATAGTAGGAAACTGATTCCTTATCCTTCTAGGTCCCTTAGAGGCTAATCTGCAAGGATTTATGTCCTTATTGGGACTCTTCTCAGTAGCTGATTTTTCCCTTATTAATTAATTACAAAATTAATTAATATTCAGGGTTTTTGGGCCTTCTTTGTTCCATCAGGCCTGATCTGGTCCATCAGGCCTGATTAATGTGTTAACCTTTTTGGTCTGAATGTCATACATCTTCTTATTGGGCCTAGCAGCCCAAGTCATGTATAATTACTGTAATATTTAATTACACAATCAGGATTTATTTATCCCTATCATTTGCAAAAGTTAAGTTCGTTCATTCCCTTTCAGGGTATCGTTTTGCGTAAAGTGTGGAGCGACCTACACATTTACAACGATTTGCCTTGTACGCGGCTTCAGGTTCGTTTAAAAACTTCCCTTTCTATTTTCTTACCTTCTCCCTGTTTTTAGGAATTTTCTGGTATTTTTCAGGAATTTTCCCTTTTTTCCGAGATTTTTCCAAATTTTCTGCAATTTTTCACAAATATTCTCAAATTTTCAGCCCTTTTTCGACCAGGATCCTAGTCGAAATTTTGACCTGGATCCTAGTCGAATTTTGGGCCAGCTTTCCAATCCTTGTCGAAGGATTTCGACTAGGATCCACGACCTGGATTTCGACCAGGATCCTTGTCGAACCTTCGACATGGATTTTGGTCGAAAATTTGTGTCTTTCTTTGCTTCCTGGTCGTCAAGTTTCGACTTGGATTCACGACCTAGATTTCGACCAGGATCCTAGTCGAACCTTCGACCTAGATCTTAGTCGAGACTACTGTGCTTATTTGCTTCCTGGTCGTTAGATTTCGACTAGGATTCACGACCTGGGTTTTGACCTGGATCCTAGTCGATTCTTCGACCTGGATTTTAGTCTAGGATTCTGCACTCATTCTTGAAAAATATTGTGCTTGATTCAGGAATTCGACCTCAATCCTGGTCTGGCTTTTGACCTCAATCCTGTTCTATTATACCCGTAATTTTCGGGTGTCTGTTCGAAAGAATTCGAGCAGAATTCACGACCTGAAATTCGACCTCAATCCTGGTCTATTATACCCGTAATTTTTGGGTGTCTGTTCGAAAGAATTCGAGCAGAATTCACGACGTAGAATTCGACCTCAATCCTGGTCTTATTGGGCCTCCTTCTCATCCAATTTGGATTGGGTCTTGTTTGGGCCTTATCTTTTTTAGAGCTTTGATTTGGGCCTGTATTTTTCCAAATCCTAATTGGATTTGGGCCTTCTATTTTTCCAAATCCTAATTGGATTTGGGCCTTCTATTTTTCCAAATCTTAATTAGATTTGGGCCTCCCATTGGGCCTCTTCCATATTAATCTGGGCTTTAATATATTAAAACACCTTCTTTAGAATTCTCTAGAATTCTCGGGAATTTTTATTTATTTTCTTTGGAATTCCTTAGAGTATTCTGGAACGTTCCATTTATGGGCTTTCTTCTTTGGGCCTTTATCTTTACTGGGCTTTTTGTCCCTTCAACTTCATTTTTTCTCCTATATAAAGGAGTGAGTGGAGTCTATTGCTCCTCACTTTCTCATTTCTAAATTCTCCTTCCCTTTTCTTATGTGAAGAATCTCAGAGCAATAACGGTAGGTCGGAGTATCTTGAGCCCCAAAGCCTTTTTTAGGAGCATTACTTCAGGTAACACTTCTCCCTTTTTCTTCTTGTGCTTGTTTTTGCATAGTTTGCGTTTTAAAATTGTCTCCTTATGTGCCCTTTTTTCAGATGGCTGATAAGAAAATGACTCGTTTGGCCAAGATGAATGTGGCCAGAAAGTCCAATAAATTCCCCATTCGATCAAGGTACACTTCATTGATCGATATGATCAACACCCGAGGGGACGAGTACCCGTCTGATGCGCATCTAGATGCGCACGATCATATCAGTGCCTTGCGGGATCCAAAGGAGCTGGACAAGTTGAGTGGTTGTTTCAAAATCAAGGATCCTTTCAAGCTAGTTCTTGCAGGTCCGGCCGACAGGGCCTGTCAGTGGAGGAAGGACGCACTATGCGTCTACAAGGATACTCTAAGGGCAGGTATCAGACTCCCATTTCACCCATTTATCCCTGTTTTGCTAGCTGATGTGGGCATCAGCCCTTGCCAACTCCCTCCTAACTCTTGGAGGTTGATTCTGTGCTATCTGTCGCAATGCGCCAAACACAATGTCCCTACCTCTGTTGCTATTTTTAGAAAGATTTTCCAGTTCAAGAACAGTCCTGACAAGAATCCGGGGTGGGTTTCCTTAAACCAGCGCCCAACCGTTCCCCACATAGTGAACGGGAAGTCCATCCCTGACAACAATTTGGGGTGGATGAAAGATTTTATGTACGTCATTTGGGAGGGTGGCGATTAGGGCACCCTATTTCGCTCGTCTTCTGGGCTAGCCGTAGATGGGAGCCCTAATGATATAGTTTTGTCTGAGGAGGAGACCAGAGCTTTCAACCTCCTTACTCAAGATAATGGGACTTCCCATTCTTAGGATCTTATCAGGGAGACCATTCATGTAGAACGCGGCCTTTCTCCCGTTCCTAAAAAGAGTATGTTTCCTTCCTTCTCTAGTTGTCTTCATTTCTTCCATTCTCTACTTTGCTAATTTCTCAACTCACTTACCTTATTTGTTGCAGTGGCTGAGAAGATTTAGGAGGCTAAAAAGCCTAAAGACCTAGAAATGACCAGGATAAAGCGTGCTGGAAAGGTCTTCAAAGACCCGCGCCTTGGGGATCGTTTCCCAGAGTTCCTACTCCAGGCAAAGGAACCAGGTGAGGAAGGCCCCAACCAAGTTTTATGTACCAAACAAAAACCAGTGTCTTTCTTCCAACCTGCTTGGGGAATCCGGGGAAAGGATTCGATTGTTGGCAACACAGCGCTTGTCAAGGAATGGTCTATGCATTCCATTTCCCTGGTTGACTATCAAGACTTTGTCCTTCAACAGGACTTGGAGGCTAACGAGCTTTTCGGAGCTCAGGCTTTGGCGACGGTACGTCTTTTTCCTTTGCCATTCATAGTTTTTTGCCTTTTTGATTTTTCCCATTTATTAATTTTGCTATGTATCTTGTTGGCGAACGCCCATTTTCAAGGGGCAATTCACCAAGCCAAGGTTTGGAAAATTGGCCTCGAGGATGCGAACAAGAAGCTGGAGGAAGCCAACCAAAGAATAGAGGTCCTTGAAGCCCAACTCGCCTCATCAACTTCTGACTTGGAAACGGCCCGGGCTGAAAATGTTATCCTCAAGGCTTAAAAGGACAAAGCCTTTGACGGCTGGATGGATACTCAGGAATTCAAGGATTCAATGGTGGAGCATGATGCCCTCCTTCATCCAGTCAGCTACAAGGAAGGTTGGAACGCTGTTGTGGAGGATATTCAGGACGAGTTTCCAGAAGTCCTTGAACAGTCTTCCTTCCCTTGTCTTGTGCAAGTTCCAGCACTTGGGGGCGTTGCAGATAAGCTCGCCGATTTGATCAAGGACGGCCCATCGGGGAGTCAAGGCCAAGGCCAAAAGAGGAAGGAGCTCGAATCCAGCTCTGAAGAGGAGGAATCTTCTTCTGAGGAGGAGCCTGAGCCCGTTATAAAGAAGGCCAGGGTAGAAGAGCCTCCAAAGCCAGCATCTCCTAAACCAGCGTCTCCTGCAGCATCCAAAGAGCCCGAAGATAGTTCCGAGGGAACCTCTGCGGAGACTTCTGAGGGGACTTCCGAGGGACCGACTGAAGAGACATCCGAGGAGACTTCGGGTAGTGGTTACGAAGAATCCCAGCCTTTCAAGGCCTAAGTTTTTATGTATTTCTTCTTTCTTAGACAATATTGAACTTTGTAATTGACTTTTATATTTTCAGTCATATTTTGCCCAAGTATCGTCGTATTTTTTCTTTCGTTTTTTCAAACTCAAGTTTATAACTTGGTTTTATCCTTCACAATGCATCAATCTAATAAGCTAAGATTAAGTCGAAGGCTTTATATTATAACTTGGTATTCTTGATACCTTACATGAAATGGGTTCAACCCTGATAAAATCTAAACATATCTTCTATATAGAAAAATCCTAAGCAAGCAAAGCTTTGAGGTTCTTTTAAACCTACTTGTCACACTGACAAGTGAGAATCGTACTTTAACTGTTCTACACATAGTAAACCTTCAGGTTTTGGGCATGCCATATTCTCGGGACTTCAAAACCATCCATAGTCTCCAGCTTGTAGGTTCCTCTACCCTGAACGCTCTTGACTTTGTACGGCCCTTCCCAATTTGGGGCAAGTTTACCTTTCTGCCCTACGCCAGAAGCTTCCATTTTCCTCAAGACTAAGTCACCTTGTTTGAAGAACCTTTTTTTAACCCTTAGGTTGTAGTAGAATGAAACTTTTTCTGATATTCCACTATCTTCGCATATGCCTCATCTCCTACTTCATCAATTATATCCAGGGCTAACCTTTGCCCTTCTTCATTTTCCTCAGCATTGAAAGCTTGAATCCTGGGGGAGGAATGTGATATCTCTACAGGAACAACTGCTTCTGCACCATATGCTAACATGAAGGGAGTTGCTCCAGTCGTGACTCTACAGGTAGTCCTATAGGCCCATAGTATGGGGAGTATTTCATCCACCCAGTTATTCCTTGACTTCTCGATCCTCTTCTTTAGACCATCCAAGATTATTCGATTTGCCACTTTCGCTTGCCCATTGGCTTGCGGGTGAGCCACAGAGGTGAATCGCAACTCAATTTCATTTTCCTCACAATACTTTTTGAATTCCTCGTTGTTGAACTGTTCCATTGTCAGTGACTAGGATGCGGGGAATTCCATACCGGCACATAATACTTTCCCACAGGAATTGTGTAACCTGCTTAGTTATGATCTTGGCTAAGAGTTTGGCTTCAATCCACTTGGTGAAATAATCAATGGCTACAATCAGAAACTTCCTTTGCGCCATGGCCATGGGGAAAGGCCCTAGTATATCCATTCCCCACATAGAAAAGGGGATGGGCGAGTTGATAGAGGTCAGCATCTCGGGGGGTTATCTAACAACCGGTGCGTGCTTCTGACAGCGGTCACATTTTTTCACATATTCTTTGGCATCAGCCATCATTTCTGGCCAATAGAAGCCTAAACGGGTTATCTTATGAGCCAAGGCCCTGCCCCCCAAGTGTTGCCCACATATGCCTTCATGTACTTCTTCAAGAGCCAAGCGAGCCTCATCGAGCCTGAGACACCGTAAGAAGGGAATCACGAAAGATCTTTTATACAGAATTCCATCTATCAAATAGTATCTTAGTGCTTGAACAGCCAATTTTTGTGCTTCAGTGGCATCATTTGGTAACCAACCGGTTTGAATGTGAGCCTTAATGGGATCAATCCATGATGTCCCCAGGCCTATAGGAGCCACAAGCTTAACATCAATGCTCCGTGTTTTCAAAACGCGATAGTATACACTTCCAGAACTTTCTTCCATCTCAGATGAAGCAAACTTTGACAATGCATCTGCCTTAGCATTTTCCTCCCTTGGAATGTGCTCAACATGGCATTCATCGAATTGGGTCATCACAGCCCTTACTAGGCGGACATATTTAGCCATTGTATCATCCCTTGCCTCAAACTCTCCCTTCACCTGGGATATGACCAACTTCGAGTCTCCACAGACTTTTAAGTTCTTGACTCTAAGTGTCCCTGCTAAGCCAAGACCAGCTATCAGAGCTTCATATTCTGCCTCATTGTTTGTGGTTGGGAAGTCTAACTTCATGGCATACTCAATTAAGAACCCATCAGGGCTTTGTAAAACCAATCCTGCTCCACTTGAATTCGTTTTTGATGTTCCATCAAAATAGAGAACCCAGTATTCTTTTTCCTTATTAACCTTCCCTTTATCCCCCTTATCAACTTCCTTGTCTTGAGTTATGTTATCTTCCTGCCCCCCGACTTCTTGGTTGGGTATGGTACATTCCACCATGAAGTCAGCTAATGCCTGGGCTTTTATTGCCGTTCGTGGCTTATACTTAATGTCGAACTCTCCCAGCTCTATTGCCCACTTGATCAATCTCCCACTAACCTTGGGACTATGAATGATATTTCTCAGGGGCTGATTCGTTAGCACCTCAATTTGATGAGCCTGAAAGTAAGGTCGTAACTTTCTTGAAGCCATTACCAAGGCTAGAGCAAATTTCTCAATAGTTGAATAATTCAACTCAGCACCATGCAGAATTTTGCTGACATAATATACGGGTTTCTGGATTTTCAGTTCCTCTTTAACTAATACAGCGCTCAAGGCACCCTCTGAAATAGCCAAGTACAAGAATAAAACTTCATTCAAAGCTGGCTTGGCCAACAACGGGGCCTGGGCCATATATTTCTTTAATTCCTCGAATGCCTTCTGGTTTTCCTCATTCTATACAAAGTCCTTAATGTTCTTTAGTGACTTGAAGAATGACAAGCATTTGTCTCCTGACTTGGAGATGAATCGTCCTAGTGCAGCAACCCTTCCTATGAGCTTTTGAACATCCTTGACAGTTTTTGGTGGTTCCATGTCCAGGATTGCCTTTATTTTATCGGGGTTAGCCTCGATCCCTCTCTTAGAGACCATCAATCCCAAAAAATTTCCAGACCCTACTCCGAAAGCACACTTTGTAGGATTTAACATCATCTTGTGATACCTCAGGACCTCAAAAGCTTCCCTCAAATGGGTTATATGATCAGTCTCTACTAGACTCTTGACTAACATGTCATCGACATAAACTTTCATAGTCTTGCCATTAAGATTCTTAAAAATTTTATTTACCAACCTTTGATAGGTGGCTCCTGCATTCTTAAGACCAATGCCATAACTAGATAACAATAAACACCAAAGTCAGTGATGAATGATAACTTTGGAATGTCATCCTTGTGCATCTTGATCTGATTGTATCCACTAAATCCATCCATGAAGCTCAGCATTTCATGCCCAGCAGTGGCATCTATCAAAGTATCGATCCTTGGTAACGGGAAACAGTCCTTAGGACATGCCTCATTTAGATCAGTGAAGTCTACACACATCCTCCATTTTCCATTGGCCTTCTTCACCATTACAGGGTTTTCTAACCACTCTGGAAATTGAATCTCCTCAATGAAACCAGCCTCCAAGAGCTTCTCCACTTCCTGTTTTATAGCTTCTTGCCTTCCTGGAGCAAAACTTCTTTTCTTTTGTTTCACTGTCTTTCGATTTGGGTCCACATTCAGCTTGTGAGTAATCAGTTCCGGGTCTATGCCTGGCATATCAGCTGCTGAACATGCAAAAACGTCACTATTTTCTTGCAAAAATTTCACCAACTTCCCTCTAAGGGGCTCCTCGAGCGTTGCTCCAATAAAAGTCACCTTTCCAGGATCTTCGGGGGCTAAATGAATTGAAACCAAGTCTTCTGCTGGATTTCCTCTTTTCTCATCATTCTCTCAGATATCCAGATCTTCAATAGGAAGAACCTGCCCCCCGACTCCATCTGCCCTCAAAGATGCCACATAACAGCTTCTAGCCATTTTTTGGTCTCCTCTCTCTTCTCCGATCCCTTCCCAGGTTGGAAACTTTATAACTGAATGGTAGGAAGAAGGGACTGCCTTGAAGGCGTGCATCCCTGTTCTTCCCATGATAGCGTTGTAAGTCGAACTAGCCTTCACCACCACGAAGTCCAACATCTGAGTTGCCTGCCTTGGTTCCTGTCCTATGGTTGTTGGCAACTTGATTATCCCTTATACGGGGCACTCCACTCCCGCAAACCCATATATTGGCATGTCGGTTGGGGTCAATTGGGAGTCATTATATCCCATCCTCAAAAAGGTGTCATGGAGCAAGATATCCACTGAAGCACCATTATCCACAAGGACTCTTCTCACTGGGCTGTTCCCTATAATCGGGGTTCTGACCAACGGGTCGTCATGGGGAAATTTCACACCCTCCAGATCGGCATCATCAAAAGACATTGTTACTCCTGTCCTGGCCCTCTTTGGGGCTTCCCCAACAATATGCATAACTTCTCGAGCATATGCTTTCCTGGAGTTCTTGGATAACCCAGTAGTAGTTGGCCCTCCAAAAATTATGTTGATCACAGGTCCTCGGGGGCGCGGTCCTCTGAAGATTGTATTTATCACCGGTCCCCTAGGTTGGGGATTTCGCCCCTGATCTTCTTGATCTCTCCTTCGGTCATCAAAGTTTCTTCTCACGTTGCTGCTTCTATCCCCTCCTTTTCCAGTGTATTTGTTTAATCTTCCTTTTCGAATGAGGAACTCAATTTCATCTTTCAGCTGTCTACATTCATCGGTGTCATGACCAACATTTTTGTGAAATCTGTAATACTTGCTTTTATCTAGCTTTGCAGGATCAGCCTTCAAGGGCTTAGGCCAACGAATATCTCTATCTTTCTCGATCTCCATCAAGATATGGCTTCTAGGAGCGTTTAGCTTAGCGTATTCAGAGAATTTTTGCCCAGGTCCTCCCTTCTTGAGAGTTGAATCAGGGTTTTGCTCAGTTCTAGCATACTTGTCCTTAGCGATATATTCCAGGTCAGTTTTCCGCTTCTTGCCTCCAGTGGGCTCATTACCTACTGCGGTCTTCCTCATGCTCTCTTCCACCTTTATGTATTTCCCTACCCTATCCTGGAGCTGCAACATGCTTTCAGGGGGCATTTGGCCAAGGACATCTTGAAAAACTCATCCCTGGTTCCTTGTTGCATTGCTATCATTGCGACCTTGTCATCAAGGTCCGAGACTTTTAAAGCTTCCTTTGTGAAACGATTCAGGTAGTCTCTCAAGGATTTCTTTGCTCCCTGCACAATGCTCATGAGGGATGCTGAACTTTTCTCATGCACTCTCCCACTGATGAACTGTTTAATGAAAGCCTGACTTAACTCTCTGAACAACCCAATAGAGTTTGGGGGCAAACGACTATACCACCTTTGAGCCATACCCGACAGGGTTTGAGGAAAGGCCCGACACTTAATAGCATCATTCACGGGCTGCAACAGCAGTGCATTAGAGAATGTTCTAACATGATTAGCGGGATCTCCCGTGCCGTCATAAGCTTTTATAGTTGGCATCTTGAATTTCCTTGAGATATGGGCATTCATTATATCTTCAGTGAAGGGCGGAGTAGGATCATCAGGATCTCCAAGTGGAAGAAGATTGCTTGGATCAGCCCTTGGGACAACAGCCCTTCTCTGCACTGGACCATCCAGGTCTATGATAGGAGGAAGATTTTTTCCCTAGGAGGTACTGGGGGTCTGGTGGTTTGGTGCGCCTCCAAGTCGTGCCTCAGCCTTTAAATTTCAGCCTCGTGAGCCCTGATCCTTTCCTGCACTTCTTGGGGATTCATCCCTTGGGTGCTTTGAGGGCGTTGGCTACCATCAGCCATCGGCTCTTTTCCAGCACGTCTCCTTCTTGGGGCTACTTCATCATCCGAAGATTCGGAGTCTCTCTCAGTGTAAGGACCAGAAAATTCTTGATCCTCAGGGATAGGAGCCAAACCTCGTATATATGAGGGCGAACGCCCTCGTGCTTCACTCCGTCCAGCATGTCCACTTCCTCCAACCTCGGGGTAAAGGGGCATACTATAAAGGGGGTTAGTAGTAACAATAGTTGAATATTCGTACCCGATGGGTCGAGTATTCACAGGTGCATATACTTCTTGAACTTGGGGATTCGTACCTTGAGTAGCCGAGGGAATCGTCCCTTGTGGCTGAGGTTCAATTGCCCCTATCTGGGCTTCTCCTTGCGTGGTTGCATAGGTTGAATGAGGAGGTACCTCCACAGTTGAAGAAATCACTTGGGTTGTCCCCGTTGGTGTTCCTCCTCCAAGGGCTCTAACTGTTCTATGTGTTTTCTCCATGGTTATTGTTGTAGCTTCCCATAAATGGCGCAAAATGTTATGGATAAAAAACTAAGGTTATTATTTGCTGTATTTATTGCTAAGGTTCGGGAGCTCAAGGCCTTTAATGGCTGCTCTCGTGTTTCGTAGCTTAACTCTGCCTTTACGAGATGCCTACGTATCTCTGTGAATAAGAGAATCAAGCCAAAAAACGTAGTTCTGATTGTGGGGTGAGACCCCTTATATAGATGTTGGTGGTCCTTGAATTGGACTTGGTATAGGAGACTTGGTGATCAAGTCTCCGAATGAGAATGGACTTTGGAGTCCTAAATAGTAGGAAACTGATTCCTTATCCTTCTAGGTCCCTTAGAGGCTAATCTGCAAGGATTTATGTCCTTATTGGGACTCTTCTCAGTAGCTGATTTTTCCCTTATTATACGAAATTAATTAATATTCAGGGTTTTTGGGCCTTTTTGTTCCATCAGGCCTGATCTGGTCCATCAGGCCTGATCAATGTGTTAACCTTTTTGGTCTGAATGTCATACATCTTCTTATTGGGCCTAGCAGCCCAAATCATGTATAATTACTGTAATATTTAATTACATAATCAGGATTTATTTATCCCTATCAATAACTAACTACAACTTACAGTCCTTGTAGCTTTTACCAATCTTATTGAGTCAATCTGAATCCATGATGATTCCTGACAAAGCTTGATATCAGCTTTTCTTCTTTAATCCTCAGGACTTGAGAGAGTGTAGTCTTGACTTGCTTCATCTCTTCATTCTGACGTCCAATCTGATAGATTGTAGTCCTTAAAGCAGAGATATGGTTTCTTTCTAAACCATCATTCAGTCTTATTACCCTAGGATGAAAAGAATCTTCATTGTAGCACAGGCATTTCTCTTTCAGTATCACTTCAAGCTTAGCAGAATCCATATTCATTGGAATTTCACTTCCATCATTTTCAACAATATTTGGAATGAATTCTGTAACTCTTGAACCAGAAATTCTTACTTTATCTCTTATGGTCTTCAATATGAAGTTTGACCGTCTCCTGGTAATATCAGACTTTACCTCTAAAAGGTAATGAAAGAATTGAAGTTCTTTCAATGATTTATTCAGCACATCTGATTCTGACATCTGATATGTCCTTCCATCTTCAAGAAATAAAATCAGATTTTCCTTAACATTGTGCTTGTCATGAGCATCCGGTACCACTTGAACAGAGATAACCTTATCAAGATATTTATGTGTAACATCTTCAAGCGGTCTGTTAGTCAATAGAAATGGATCTCTAGTAGCAACTTCAACTCATGTTTTGATATTAGCTTCATCAGAACATAATCCAGCCCTGTCTCTTGGTTCTCTAGCATTTAATCCAATAGTCATGAATGTAGCAGCAATTGGCTTTTCTGTGGATCTGATGGTTTAACATTTTTCCACAGAAGTTTCTTTTTATCAGCTACTTCTATTTTGTCTAAATCAACTTGAGCACTGTCAGAGGTTGACTTGATGACTTTATCATAACTAGTTGTTTCTGTTATAGCTTGTTGTTCTTCACTCTGAACAACTTGAACCTTGTCAGAGTTTTCTTTGATTCTTAGGAAATCTTCTTTCTTTTCAGAGTTTGAACATCTTTATCTTCAGCAAGAATATCATCAGTAACTTGAACCATTTTGCACACTGGCTTTATCAGAATTTGTGGAATTTTCATCTCCAGTGGCTTGGTTTGTTCATCAACTTTTCCTTTCCCTTTATCTTTGGGATCAATCTCATATTGTGATCTTGTTTTAGGCTTTGATACCTCAGTATGTGACTTCTCCTTGATCACAATGCCTTTTTCCTTAGGCCTTGGAGGTTTCTTTGCAACAAAAGCTTTTGGCTTTAGATTTTTCTTTTCAGCTTTAAATTTAGCTTCTTCCTCCTAGAGATTTTCTAAATCCATTCCTGGATTATGCTTCAGAAATTATCTTCTACCAATTTCCTCATCAAGTGTCTGAATTTTGGGATCCTTATAGTAGACTGTTGTCTGCTTCCCCTTGAGCTTCAGAGTTTGCATAAACTTTTGAGAATCTTGACTTCCACCTTGTATCAGAACATCAGGCTTTGTCAGACTTTGCTCATCAGAACTTGATATCAGATTTTGAGTTTCAGTATTTGCTATCAGATTTTGAATTTGAGCAGCTTCAGAACTTGT
Source organism: Apium graveolens (assembly GCF_009905375.1). Classification (NCBI taxonomy): domain Eukaryota; kingdom Viridiplantae; phylum Streptophyta; class Magnoliopsida; order Apiales; family Apiaceae; genus Apium; species Apium graveolens. The sequence continues at coordinate 254,959,701 of NC_133652.1, forward strand.
CTTCTTTTGAGTAGAAGATTTGTTTGCTTCAGTAATTAGTTTCCTTGAAGAAACCTTGTTGCTCTATTCTTTTCCTTGAACTTAACCTTTACCCTTGCTAGGGTTTCCCTGGTCATCAGTTTCATCATCTTTCTTCTTCAGTAATTGATCATTTGAGCACTTGGACTTAACGATCTTCTCCCCCTTTTTGGCATCATCTGATAGTAGGAGTGAGAGAAGAAGTTCAACTGAAGATTGGATTTCATCCAATTGAGCCTGTTGAGAAGCTTGATTAGCTAGGACCTCAGAAATTTGGGCCTGTTGCTTCTCTTGAGTTTTCTCAATTGCTTCTACCTTTTCAGAAATAGGTCTGATAAATCTCTTTTTGTCAAGCTTGGTCTCCATATCTAGCTTTTCAGCCTTTTCTATAAGCTTATTAACCTTTTCTTGAGTAGCATAGTGTAGACCTTGAAGATTTTTGGTAGACAGAGCTATGACTTTGAGTTGTGTCTTGAAATCAGAATTTTTGAGCAACTCATCAGCTTTACCAATATGGTATGTCAGTACTTTGGAGCTTGGAATGAAGTCAGTTTCATTCCACTTCTTGGTCCACTCCACACCTCTGTGAGTATCTTCCCAAGGAATAGGAGCAGCTTGCTCAACAAACTTCTCAATTAGTGTCTCCTTTCCTAGAATGGGAGCAGGAGTATCAACAGAAACACTGTCTTTTGAACTTGAGGAAGACTCATTATCTTCTGACAGTACCAAAGTGTGTGAAGCAACTGGAGATTCTGGAACAGTTTCATCTAAATTCTGATCTTCAGGTTCTTGATCCAGAATAGGTATAGATGGTATCTTAGCATCAGCATTTGAGATTGGAAAATGAGTTGGAGATGTCTGAGCTGCTATAGGAGCTTCCAGATAAATATTAGTTGGAATGTGCAGCCTATTGATGTCAATTTCAGGACTTAATCCTGAATTTTCATGAAGAGGAGGGACCGTGAAGGGTTTTAGCACATAAACGCAACGAAAACGTAAATTTAAATCTTAAAAAAAATGAAACCCTCCGCAGGATCCATGCGAAAAATAATATTTAATTCGTAGTTCAGTATGTTTACCTTAAGAAGCTTTACGTTAATGGAAAGATGGAGGTCTTTAATGGCGATCCAAAAATGATGAACGGAGATGCTTAGCAGTTGCTCCTCAAGTGTGAAGCACTCCACCGGTATCCACCAAGAAAACGATGCAATGAAGGAGGAGGAGATGGAGAGAATTAGGATTTTGTAAATCTTTTTGGTTGAGGCAAAAATAGGGTCTATAATAGTATATTTATAGGCAAAATTTTCAGCTGAAAATTTTCCCATAAAATATTCTTATTATTAACCCTTTATTATTCTCACTAATAATTAAAACACCTTTTAATTATTAATCCTTTTTCTAAACACTTTAGAAATAATTCTCTCACTTGATTTAATTTCCAAAAATCAAATTCTTAATTAATAATATTAAGAACTTTTTCTTAATTAATTTATAATCAATTAAATCTCATTTAATCAATTATTAAATTTGCCAATTAATTATTTATTTCATAAATAAATAATTATTAGTCATTATTAATTAATTTCTCCATCATTAAATCATTCTCTTATATGATGTGACCCTGTAGGTTCAATATTAAGTCGGTAGTAGAAATAAATAATAATAAAACTATTTTATCATTATTTATATAAAATCTCTAATTCATTAAATATTATTAATTAATTAATCATATTTATTCTACATCGTGAGGGATACTTCTCAGCATATCGCGACTATCCGGATAATACGAATTCACTGCTTAGAATACCAGGAACCTATTCAGTGAGTAGTTACCGTACAATTAATTCCTTCTACCCTGCAATGTCATGATTAAATACAAGGCATGGAACTTGTGTCAAGCCTATCTTATTTAATCACTTGCTTTTCCATTCACTATGCTTAGTTCTATGTAAATTAGAAACTCCTTTCTAATTTCATTCACTCTGGCCAGAGATTCCTGAACTAACATAAGTGGATCAGCATTGAACATTCTCTTCCTACACTGGAAGGGGTAGATCCTTTATTGATCATACACTATTTTCGTGTACAAATTCCTATACCCAGTAGAGCCCTTATAATTGTTCCTTGAGACTAAGAACTAAACCAAAGCATAGTTCAGTGTACACAAGATGACTATGATGACCTCAAGTCTAAGGATACTAGTACAACTATCACTATGTGAACAACTGCTGACACGTGAGTGAACTCCATCAGTTGTTCAGCTGTGTGAGTTATGTTAAGTGAACTTATTCTATAATAAGCACCTACATACTAGCTATAGTGTCACCACACAAATGTCTATGAGAACAGACATCCTTCATAATGAAGCAAGCATAGTATGTACCGATCTTTGTGGATTATTAATTACCAGTTATTAATCCTACGACCAGGAACTATTTAAGTTTAGAGTTATCATCTTTTAGGTCTCATTATTATGATCTCATCACAATCCATAAAAAGCTTTACTCTAAACTGTGGTATATCTTATTTAAACATTTAAATAGATAGAGCCCGCAATAAAAACAAAACAAGTCTTTTATTAATATCAATGAAATCAAAATAGATACATAAAAGTTATTCCTAAATCCTCATACATGATTGGACTTAGGACATATCTCTTTCAGACCGGAGGTGTAACCACTGTATCAGGAACAGTGTCTTGGTCTTTAGCTGGAGGTGGCAGAGATTCAATGACAATTGGCTCTTTTGAGATTAGAGATTCCTGATCTTCTTCCTCAGTTTCTTCAGTGTCTTCTGATAGAGACTTAGCATTATACCTTTTTTCCCTCATTTTCTTCAATCTCCTTGCCAATGAAGGCGTTGCTTTATCATCAGAACTAGCAGTTCTTTTCCTCTTCAAGGTATCAGAACCTTCAGCTACAATTGCTTTCTAAGAAGTGACATTCTCAGCTTCAACTGTCACAGGTTCTGATGCATGAACCTATGCTTCCTCTTCACTATCAGATTCATCCTTGAGAATCATTTTTCTTCTCTTTTGTGAAGGCTGAGGAACAGACTTTATCCTCTTTGGCCTGGAAGGTGAAGGTCTGATGGTATGTGCTGATGATTGAGGTTGGGATGATTGTGTTGGTTTGAAATATGTACTTATGGTAGGTTGTGGTTGTGGTTGAGAAGTGGTTGGTTGTGTAGTGGTTGGAGGTTCTGATGGTTGAGGTTTAGATGGTTGGACATCAGGATATAGTGCAGTGTATATAACTGGATCATAGTTTTTTAAGGCTTGTTTGACAGATATGGGAATTTGGAGGGGTCTCAACATAGCCTTCTTGTTATCAGTACATAATAAGTCATTAAAAGCTCTTTTAGCTAGTCTGAATGGTGGAATGGACTTACTAGCTAATTGGGGCTTATCAGAACAACAAAAACTATAAATAAGCTGACAGAATCTAGCAAAGTAAACTGTATTCCTATCTTCTATCATCTGATCCCCAATAAAACCTAAAATAGCACTTGCATAATCAAAATCAGTTTGATTAATGAGAGCATACCCGATTTGTTGACTGAGAATTGGGATTGCATTAAAATTAAAATATTTGTTTGCAAAAGCCTTTGTGATGCAGCCAAAGAAGAAACTCCATTCCCTCCTTATGTTAGATCTCTTCAATTAACCCATCTTTGCCAATGTCTTTTCATACCCCAGACTGGCCATTAGCTATTGAAGAACTGGCTCCTCAACGATTGTATAAGTGCAGTTCTCAGGCAACTGCAGTGCTTGGCGTATTGTTGCCATAGTCACTACATGCTCATCCTCCCCTGTTGAAAAGATGATACTTGAGGACACATGAGCACCACCATCATCATATGCGCCACTTCTCCAAAACTCCAGCACTTGAGTTTCAGAGATTACTTCAGGTTGGGTCAAAGCATACCCAATATCGGAGTGAGCAAGGAAGTCCTGAATAAAGTGAAGTTCCGATGGAGCTTCATCCTTGCTAAGAATGGCCAAGTAATTGTTGGGGACAAATTTCGCTCCATTGAAAATAATGTCTTTGGGTGCCATTTCTGTAAGAAATAAGTGAGAAAATATATTGTGCACAAGGTGTTTGATAAAAGTCATGTATGAAAAAGCTTCAGGGAATATTAGAGAGAGAGAGAGAGAGAGAGAATAAGAGAGATTAAGAATAGAAAAGTAGATAAAAAACTAGAAAATCTTTTAACTCCCATATATATACTCTCTCCACTCAACGGTCCTTTTTAGAAGTAAAACTGTCACTTGTACACCTATCATCCAGTAACTAGTTAAAGCAGAGTTAGTGGGCACGAGAAATAAGCAATAATTAACGTGCACATGCAGTTTTCCAAGACAAACACGTATACCACTAACCCAAATGATTATGACTGTTTTTATCTCACCTGATTATATTCTGATTAAATATAACCATTTCAGTATTTACCACAAATAAGTCAAGTAAAGAATAATGTCACGTAAGCATCAGAGTTTCCATCAGGATTTAATATCAGAACTTGACTATTATCAGATTTTAACAGTCATCAGAACATGGCTTCTGTACTCAAAAAGTGAATGTTTGTTACTGTGATTCTTTATAAAAATACTGACTTGTTTCTTTAGAGTTTAATCATCAGAACTTCCATCAGAACTTGTCCTCAGAATTTATGCATATGACACTTAACTGTTAATCTGAAACAACTTGATCACCACAGTAATTTTCATCATTCATATGGAGTGAGAGTGTATGCATTAGCAGAATATCAGATAAAGATTAAAGTTTGATAAACTTCAGTACATCTTAGAAATAAGGTATAACTAAGAAAAGTGCTTAAAATGTCATTAATGATGAAGTCCACTATAGGATAAATTTGTGCATGAGTCCACCTCAACTGTTTGTGCTCATTTTATGCATCTTTTGAAATTCCCTTTTACAGTGGCTTCTCAGTATAAGTGAGTCACAACTGCTTATCAGAATTTATGCTATTATCAGAGTATTTCTCCAGTAATCAGAGAATGTGAAAAGTCACCAAGAAAAATTTATTTGCTTTTCTAATGCATATTACTTAATACCAATAATGCACTTGGGTCTTCCCTTCCACATATTTACTCTAGATCTCAAAGAAGTACCTGACTTTAAATTTTCTTTTCTTTTCTTCAGATTAATGAGGCTTATCAGCATTTAATTCATCCTTAAGATTTACTGACATCAGAATTTGACAGATAAGAAGCCAGAATCTAGTTTGTGACTTAGTAATAAGATACACAAAGTAAATTAGACTAAGCTCAAAATCAGAATTTGCTTGTGTTAATGAGTTTCCACATAAACAACTAATTTAGACATGGTATTTCTAGTATGTTAAAGACTACTAGGTCAGCATCAAGCACATGTATCCTCATTGGATTGAATAGTCACATAACATTCAAATCACTATCAGAGTATATAGATCCACATCATATAACAATCAGCATTTAATGTATTTCAATTTAAGCA